>NW_005054308.1:9465230-9511932 GCF_000277835.1 Geospiza fortis | reverse complement strand
ACTCTTTCATTAAAAATAAAAAAGAAATGCAGGTTTTAAGTGTAGACGTCACTATTATGACCTTATACTCAGAATTTTTGCACAATACACATAAATCATCTTTCCTTTTCTTTCAATTTCAGCTTTGCACAAGGGCTTCTGATTCATCTAGGGCATAGCTTTACAAAAATACTCTTACAGGAATAGGAACCCTCTGTGTCCCTGGCTACATTATCCCAATGCTTTATTATTTTAAAATATTATTGAAAACACCCAGGTGTTGATTCTTTTCCTGCTAGATCAAAGTGCTCTTTACTGTGAGAATTACTCTTTCCAGCAGGCTGTACTCACTTTTGTTTTGCAGTTATCCCACCCTCAGTCTCTTACACTTTTCTGTCTCTCTATTTCCCACAGCTCTGCATATTCCCTCCAAGCCCCCTTCTGTATATTTTCCTGTTTTCAGCCCCAAATCCAGATTGCAAAGCTCCACACAGCTCCACAAACCTGTGCTGTCTCATCCTCTGCACCAGCTCACATTTTGCCTGTGTTCTCAGTGTTGTGCAAATTTAAAAATAGCTCCTGAGCCAGACACATCCTTACTGAAATTCCAGCTCACAGTAAAAGCACATGAAAAGTACAATTGTTTTGCTTTGTTTTGCTTGAAATGTTGCTCATAAAATACATAGGAAAATGGCTTTTACAAGCTGAACTCTTCTGTCCAACAGACAAAAGCATCCCCAACTGTGCTTGGCTGAACAGCCTCCCTGTGACTGTTCCTGGAAGGATTTGACCTTTGAATTTCCTCACACATTCCCACTAAAGGCTTTTGCAAGGCTGCAGCCTTTCAGGAGAAGGTCAAGAGAAGCCTCTCAATGTAATGAGTCAGTGGCTTTAATCTGCAGCAAACATTCCTCGTGAGGGTAATGATTTTACTCTGCATTTTTCCCAGATTATTGCTCCACCCTATCAGACCAGTTTGCATTTTCATTGATAACATTTTTCACTTTCAGGTTTTGTCACTCCTGACTCTTTCAATCTCAAAACCTTCTCTGACTCGATGATGACTTTAGAAATGTGAATTTCCAGTTCAGGGGACCAGGCAGAAATCTCCTTGTGTGAAAAGACTGATCTATCACTGTTTTAATCCTAAGTGATCAGGCTTAGGATTTATAGAGGAAAATACTCGGGAAAATAATTTGGTGTTATCGAGAACTGGCAATCAGGTGGCCTTGGGAAAATGCTTCCAAATCAGTGATAGAGGAGCTGCTGTGCAGGGCATCTTCCACAAGATGAGTGACCCTGGGGAACTGCTCTCCACTTTCTGTGAAAAGCACCTGGAGATAAGGATTATTTAGAGACCTGAGACCCAGAGATCATCCAAAGTTCAATTCAATTTAAAAATCCTACAACTCAGCGAATGTCCCCCGTGCAGACAAATGAGTGCCATTATCTGTGCTAATCCTGCCATCCTTTGGCTCTTCCTCTCCTCAGGATGTCTCCTGTCACCACATTCCCTCAGTGCAATAACTGATGGATGCATCTCTGTGACTTTAATGGGCTTTTAAAGAGATTGAACTCTGCTCTGGGGAAAATGCAACTCTTGCTGCAGCCCTGAAACCACAGATTCCAGCATAAACATGTACTTAGAAAAATAATGACATTATTAATGACTATATTATATTGTACTCCATTTCACCAGAAGAAGAGTTTTTTTCCCCCTTTCTCCTTTTTATAGGATCACTGGATGGTTTGGGTTGGAAGTTTTCAGTTTTCAGGCTGACTGCAGAATCTGTTGAAGCTGAAGAATTTCCCAATTTAATGACAGTAAGTGATCAGATTGCAGCATAATGCTATCAACACATTTATCCAAGCTGATTTTGTCAGCTTTTAATAAAATTATGGTGCATATTTGAAAAATGGTAACTAATCAAATAATTCTGACATTATTTGGGGTAAAGTTATATTAAGATGCGTTGTTTACACAAGGTCTCTGATGCATGCAAAACAAAACCAGCTGTTGGATGCACCTCTCCTCACCCTTAATTCTCAAGGTCCTCATGTCCTGAGGCTCTGAATGTGTTTCAACACAAGACTACATCATCATAAACCAAAAATGTTCCAACAAGCTCCTTTAAAAATGAAAAGAATGAAAGAAATAGAAAATTGTTATCACTCAGAATCCTTGCAACTTCCTACCCAGAAGCAGTAAAGCAAAAGGAACAATGACAGATGATCCTTTGAAGTCATTTCTGGTCCATTTGAAAACATAAGTCTGGAGTTTCCCAAAAGATGATAGTTTTCCTGAGTTTCCCAAGCTGAAATATTCCAAAGCAAATTAGGAAAAATTGCAAAACCAGATTCCATCAGACTGTCATTCCAGTGAAATCATCCCAGCTCATACCAAGGGAGGTTCTCCAACACAACATTTTTCTTTTTATTGGTATTATTTGGAGTATTTTTAACCTCAAAGAACAAAATCTGCTCCTGCAGGATTGAAATTCCTTGGAATAACCTGTACATTTTAGTGAGTGACTACTTTTAGTGCATTCATGACCTGGGTCTCTCATAAAAGGCTGAAAGGTGTTTTATTGCTGTCTTGATGTTGTAAAGCTGCTTGTAACCTTGGGGCTTCTTACAATGTGTTGTAAAAAATACTCTGCAGTCACCAGAGTGCTTAAAAAGGGTTCATGGGCTGCAAACATCAGCCTGGGTGTTTTCATGTTGGATTTTTTCATCTGATTGCTCATTATAGTCCTGGACATTCAGAGAGATTCACCTGGACTTTCCTTAAACAGATTCCAGGTAGTTCAGTGTGTTATAGCCAATGATACAGATAAATTTTATTTGGCAAAATTAATTTCTATGCTTTTTCAGCTTTGTTCTGAGATATAATAAATGTGACAGCCTGCAGGCATTTTATTTGCTGTTGTTATTATTATTATTATTATTATTATTATTATTATTATTATTACTATTACTATATTGTGCTTGTTGTGTTTTAATTTGGTGGATTATCTTTTATCATGTGTTATTTCCTCTAGCACTGCTCATTTTCTGTATAATGCTCAATATTCACACCACTAACAAGCACAATTACATATTCCAGCCTCGCCATGCCCAGAGCTCTAGCAAAAATTGATTGAGATTAATTTAATCAAAAGAATAAAAATAACCCCTTGTCCAATGTGAAAATGAGCAAAATACAGACCAGAGGGTGGAAAACAACAAAAAAAATTAATTAAACCTTGACAAGACTTTGGAAGCAATTTTCAACTCTTTCAGGTGTTTTTTTTAAGTGAAAGTTTTGGCTGCTGCTCCAAGTAGAAGAAAATATTTCTCTTTTTTCCCTTTATGTGTATGTAAGCAGGAGCTGGGATTGTCCCACGGTGCAGATATTTTCTTGCAGCCTTTCAGGCAGCTGAGCAAAGCAGCTCCCAGCAAATCTGTCTAATAAAAACTGTCCCTCTCTATCAGTCACTTCAGATTTTCTTTCCAGACAAAGCAGCTCCAGCCACAAGTTAAGTTTAGCTAAAAGGGCCAGATGGGAATAAGTTTCTACTCAAAGAGAGGTTTTTGTCTGGTTCTAGCATCAATAAATATCTCCTGATTTCCACATGGTGCTCCTCACCTCAGCCCTACCCCCTGAAAGTGCTGCTGGGCTTTTCCCTTCCCAAAGCTGCCCCTGCCATGGTGCTGCTCAGGCAGTATCATGGACACATTTTATGAAAAATCCTTTCTTGGGATTTTTTCTCCTGAGAAGCTGAGAAGCCTCAGAGGAAAAGAAAAACAATGATTATCTGCTGCTGTGGAATGCAATGGGTGAATCTTTGATTGGTCTCATGTGGTTGTTTTTAATTAATGGCCAATCACAGTCCAGCTGTCTCAGACTCTCTGGTCAGTCACAAGATTTTATTATCATTCCTTTCTTTCCTTTGCTAGCTTCTGAATAAATCCTTTTTTTCTATTCTTTTAGTATAGTTTTAATACATCATTTACTTATAATATATATCATAAAATAATAAATCAGCCTTCTGAAACATGGAGTCAAGATTCTCATCTCTTCCCTCGTCCTGGGACCCCTGAGAACACCACCACAATGCAGCAGTGGTTTTGTAGATCTCAATAATATCTGAAACCAAAACTACCCCACGAGAAGAGGAACCCCATTTTCCCCCCCTTTTGTTGCTGAAGTCCCTGAGAACAGAAATGCTCGTGCTGCTCTGCACCTCTGCTCCCTGATACTCTTCTGTCCCTCCATGAAAACAATGCCATTAATTACTCCCTGCTGATTTAAACCCACAATAAAGTGACCTGGCTGCAGCCCAGCAAAGCAGATGGCATTATAGATTACAGGCTAATGCCTCCAGGGAGGCCCCAGTGAAGAAAGATCCTCAGAAAAGAACTCAAAAGAAGAAAAATTGCTGCACTCAGTGTCTGTAAGGACTTCCTCAGCTGACAGGGCTGGGCGAGTCGTGACAGAAAACAATTACCTGTCTCAAAGAGAAACATATTAAATGCCACTGTAAAACACCTTGCACACACATTTATTCCTCCAGGAGTGGAGCCTGAAGTCCTTGAAGCATTTTTGAGGAGCAGCAGTGTCCCCATGGAGGAGGGTGCTGGTCAAACAGGGCAGCAGGGGTCACATCCCACCTCAGCAGGGATTTACCTGCACAAGGAAAGCCACTGAGAGTGTTCCACCTTGCAAGACCTTTGGGTTTGCAGGTTCTTTTCCCATCTGCCCCAAAGTATTTCCATTTGACTGGAGCTCACAGTTTGGAGTTAGGACCACAGTGATGCTGCAAGTGGGAATCTCACTGTCTGCTGCTCCTCCTTGGCCTGGCAGCAGCACCTACCTTCGGAGCAGATGAAGAGGCAGCATGTGCCTGCTGACACCACAAGTGGCAATTCCACCATCCTGACAAACAAGGGGCTGGAGGGCCTGTAGCCACCCAAAGTGGGTCAGAATTTTGGTGCTGTGTCTCACCCAGAGGTCAGGAAACACAAGCACTGAGCTGCTGCGACCTCTTAAGTGATTACAATCATAATCCATTGTGCGCCTGTCTGCAACAGATCCATTTCTGCAAGCAGTTGAGTTTAATTGGGCCACAGCTGGTGTTGGCTGAGTACGTGGGAAGCAGGGGGGTGAGGGGAAGGGCTTTATTGACTCCACAGCTCTCTGTAAACTGAGGTTTCTCTCTTTGATGGTATCTGCTTTGTTTTGTTTAGTTCTGAGCACTTACACAGGGCTGCCAGCCCTGTAACCACAGTGTGGGGCTCATCACACACATCTCCCAGAAATATGGGAAAAGTCACCTCTTCCCACCACATGGATGGGAGCTGCCAGATCAACCATGTGGGTTTTGCCCAAATTCTTCTTCAGGGCCCTCCCCAGCTTTGAGCAGCAGATCTGCAGCTGCCTCCTGCTCCTTCCCTGGCCCCTGCCAGGCTGTGCCTTTTTATAAGCTACAAGAATGTAAAATTTGGTGGGTGATTGGTTGATGATTTATGATCATGGTTTGCATATTTTTTTGGTTTTTTTGGGGGAGGGGATTAGTTCTGGGGTTAATTCTGTGTTTGTTTGGGGGTGGTTATGGAGTGATGATGACAGTTGGTTATTGGTTTTGATACTAGGAAATATAGAGGAAGTCTAATTGAAAGTGGATTGATGACAAATGATTTGGATAATGTAGGGATATATGGTTTTATGGTTTAACCCCTCTGTCCTGGGAGCTGAAGGAGAAGGGATGAAATGTCCACAGCTCTGTGATTAACACCAGAGCCACCCTCCTGCCTTCAGCATCTTCTGCCTCCACATCTAGACAGGGAAGCCTCCACCCAGATACACAAGACCCTCTGCAACTTCCAGCCATGAACCTAAACAAAACACAGTGGCAGAGCCTGAAGTTTTCTGAGCTGTTTATTCAAGGGCTGTGGTGATGACCTCAAAGATCTTTCTGGGGTTTTATTGATTTTTTAATGCTCTCTGCCAGGTGCAGTTTGGTGTGGGGTGTTAACAGAGAAATACTGTCCATCCTGAAGCTCAAACACCAGCAAAGGCAAGAATACTGAACAGGATACAAGTCAGGCTGAAATTTTTAACTGCCTCCCCTTCCTTTCTTCTTTCTCTTGTAACCTGTTTATTCCCTCCCAACAACAGAAGCCAAAGTTTATCTTTGGCTCTTTCCTCCCCTAGAACTCACATAGGTGTTGCCCAGGGCATGGCCCATCCCACAGAGCACTGTGATGAATTCCAGTCTTCATGATGCTACTCTGAATTTGATTTACTGATATATTTTAGTCATGCTTAGCCTTCAGATCAACCAGTCCAAAGATCTCAGCTATAAATGTGGCTGTGGCTGCAGCTCACTAGGCGTGGTGATTCCACCAGCCTTTTGTGGCTGATTTTCTGAGAAAGACCCTGCAGGTGGCAATTTCCGACTCTCCAAGTGGCAAATCCTTTGCTGTGCTGATTTTCAGCCATGGATGTGATGAGCAGTGCCCACAGCCATGGTGGCAGCAGAGGTGACATCTCTCTGTAGCTCAGCAATGACCCTGCAGTGAATGTCAGAAAGCCAAATGTGTGGGAAATAATTGCCTGCTAAGGTAGGCAACTGTCACAGCTTTATCTGATGGTTCATTTGTCAGACACTTCAAATTTATCTGCTGAGGTAATAAACCCCAGAGCAAGGCTTTCACCTTTGGGAGTTTACACAAGGATGGCATCAGGACTACTCCAGGAGATGCCACTGGTGTGCCCCTTAACAGGAGCTCAGAGAAGATGGAGTTAAAATCCAGACGTTCCTTGGTGCTCCCTGAGAGAGCTGGATGGCCAGCAGAGAACCAGCCAATGCGCAAAGTCACTCTGAACTGCTCCTTCCCCTTGCTCTGCTCACAGCCCTCCCACGAAGATCCCAAATAAGATTAATTACTCTCCTGTGAAGATTTTCCCTTTCAAACCTGCTGGTGAGTGAGTCTCTCTTCACTTGAGCACACCTTCCCCCCTCTGCCTCATTTGTCACTTTGACTCAATGCTTCCCTGAGCAGCCCTAGACCCTCTCCCCCACAGGAGCTCTTCCATCCCCACCAAACCTCCTGGTGAAAAATCTCTGCAGATTCATTGTCCTGGACCTTCTCCACAACAGTTCTCATCTCATTTTGTTATGGGGCACCAAAAATCCCAGATTTGGCCCCAAGAGATGAAGAGCAGCATGCACAGCCTCTCACTCAGGCCAGGCCTGGGGCCTCACCTCTCTGCTCTTTCTCAAATGCAGGCACTTTAATCCCTCCATTTCCTTGACTTCTGCAGCAAAATAAACACTTTATCTTCTCTGGGCACTCTGTGCCAGGGCCTCACCACCCTCACAGGAAAAGATTTCTCCCTATATCCAATCTGAACCTAATCTCTGCCAGTTCAAGCCATTCCCCATTGTCCTGTCACTTCAAGCCCTTGGAAAAAGTCTTTCCCAACTTTCTTGTGGCTCCTTCAAGCACTGGAAGGCCAGAATTAAGTGACCCAAAGCCTTCTCTTCTCCAGGCTAAAATCCCAGTTCCTTTGGCCTTTCCCATAGGAAAGGAAATGTCAGGAACTGTTTGAAGAGCTGCAAAGATGGAAAGGGGAGAATGTCCCAGTGTGACCCCAGGGGAGGCTGGGGAGCTGCTGCCAAACTGAGGAGTCGAGTGAATCCTCTGTATTGAGGGCAGCAAACTGGGGCTGGGCTTGGTGAAGAGCCCAGAAATCAGCTGTGTGAGAGCCTCAGAATGAGCTGCCATCATCCACTTGGCTCTATTTTAGGTAAGAGGGCAAGGGAAATAATCTGAACTATTCATAGTTTCAGTGAGCATCTCTTGCAGTTACCATTTAAAATAAAACTTTTTTTTTCTCCCAGTGAAAAATTATTCTTTTCCCCAGTGAAAGTCTTTTCTAGTACTGAGATGCTGTGGAAAATAGAGACAATTTTGAGTTTACGCCAGGTATAAATGCTCTGATTTCCAGCATTAAAATGTCACTGCAAGCATTTCATCTGCTGCTATAAATGTGCGATCCATCACTGAGGAAATCAGCACAGTTCAAGGCAGTAGTTACATTATTAAAACATGGAAGTGCTGTTGTGCCACAAACAACCACTGATGTGTATAAAGGAGACATTTTACTGCCATGATCTGTGTTCAAGGCTCCTGAAATAAATTAGATTTGCAGCATGTCATAATAGCAGTGGTTTGTAATACAGCACAGCTCTGTGTGTGTGTATTCTCATTTTCATGTGTCACTGGTGTATGCAAAGGAAAAAATTATTTGTTAACACTGATGAATATTTATTAGCAAATTCTCAATGAATATTTCACAGCAGAAGAGTTGCTCATATTCTTATTAATTAGGAAGAGAAATAATGGTGCCCTCTGAATGTTTTTGACGTGCTGAGATGAGAAAGTCAAGGCAGTGGGTGGAATTCTGCCCTTGCAAAAGGAGCCAGTGGATGGGAAAAGTGAATCCCACTGGGCCAAAAAATTACTGAAATGATGTCATATCCCATCCAACAAAACTGAGTCAGATAAAAGGCCAAGCCCAGAACTCTCAGGAGGCAGTGGGAGCAAAGGGAAAGGAGGGAAACTCAGATTAGTCTTGCATTCAGTGGGTGTAACAAGAGGTGGGAGTAGAGAACTGACTCCCACTGTGTCTTTCACCTTAATTTATACCTTCCTGGTACTTTCTTTTTTATGTGCTTCAGGAGGTCATTTTATAGAGTAATAAACAATAAAAAATCTGTGTTCTCCTGTAATTAAATTACACAGTGGCTATAGATATTGATCTCTCTTCTACACATGAAAATAAGTAGCTTTAACTAAATTTAACATGTTACATGGTTTAAAATTCAAGCAATTACATACTTAACAGGAAGTTAAAGTGCAGGATTTATGTTTCTCATTTTGCTTTCACTTAAGCCAGGCTTCCCAAGGTCCAGCAGAGTCTCCCACTTGCAGGAGGAAATGCCTTGGAGACAAAAAGGGGACCCTTCTTTCTGAGACAGTGCTGGGTTTAGCCAATTTAGCCTAATCAAGGAAGTCTCTGGGTTAATTATTCCTAGCAGCTTATGAATAAGAGAAATGGAAGCAGAAATAAGAGCTCTCTAGGTCTTCTTAGTCTTCTTCATGTTTTTTTTTTCTATTGCTTCAGTGAATTCTGGAGCCCTCCTGAATATTCAAAATCACTCAATAGCAATGGGTAACACACCACACCATTTTAATTAAGCTTGGTGTGCACTGACCTTGAAATTGGATCAGAAGGCCTATTTACTGACAATGTTGTAGCTAAATTCAACAATTGATTTTCACTAGTTGCTCTGGAAATGCCAATGAGCAGCAACATGTAATTTCAGCTGGTCACTGGAGACAGTGGGGCCCTTCAGAGAGCTATAAATGTGCTAAAGTGGGAAAAGATGGCCAAATATTTCTCTCTAACTAGCACAGGGGAAGAGAAACACTGATATCTTGATGTTGCATGCAGAGAATGTCAATAAAAAACCTCTTTTTAGTGCCTATCATTCGGACCATCAAATCCTTCCCCAAGAATTAGTAGCACTGTGGCACTCACAGAAGTTTTATTTCCAATTTACTGCTGGTAAATTGAGGCACCCACTGAATAAATAACTTGTCAAGATCAAATGGAAACACCATCATGTTGCAGAAATATTGAAGAGCTTTTAGTTTTTCTCTTTAAGACATCAGACTTCAGCTTTTATGACCAAATATTCCCTCTGCCATTGTAAATGCAGGTTAAGGCCACTGATATCTATGAGAAACATCAATTTAAATCTTGAGCAAACAAGATCACAGTCAGCTTTAATCTTGTGGTTCTTTTATGTAATACAGGATATATTCTTGCAGCTTGCTATCTTTTTCTTATCTCAGCTGGGATATTACAAAACACAGCAAATATTATTCCCTTTTCAAATGGACATTACTGGTGTTGACTGAGGGATTTTATCTTACTCCTGATATATGTTTGCAAGAGGAAAAACTGTTTTCAGGAAGGACAGAGAGCAGAAGTGATTTCTCTCCCTCTGCCTCCCCAGAGTTTCCTGCAGTTTTGTGTTTGCCCTCACTGGGATGGTGCTGCAGTTGTGTCAGAACCAGGACAATTGCATAATCCAACGAATTGAACATAAACCATCCCTCAGTGACAGCTGCCCAGTAATAAGGAGGTTTCCCTCAGAAGCCAGGAGAATAATCTAACCTTTATTACCCATGGAAGTAAAAAAAGTATGGCCCAGCTCTGCAAGTTTGGGTCACCAAAATAGGAGGAAAAATTTCAGACATTTCCCCAAAATAAAAATTCCTGCTAATGCAAGTGCAGAGAGTGCAGTCCTGCTGACTCATTCTTAGTGGGGTTTTTATTTTCACTTAAAAAGTAACTTTAATGCTCAGTAGAGATTGACCTGTGTGAACCATGTTAAAAATTTCTTAAGTGCAGTGGAAGACAGGAATGCAGAGTGAAAAACATTTTTTCTTTAAAGTGGGATCTTCTGTGGATTTTATTGACTTTTTCTCACAACCTTATGACCTCCAAGACACAATTTCCTCCAGCCAGTGTTTCTTTCCAAGGATATATTTGAAAAGAGAAGTTCCATTACAATTAGTGCTATCTCTGTGCACCTCAGTTTTAGTAAAATATAAAGTTACACAGACACAGCTCAATCCAGTGGATTTATAAAGAATATTGGCCCTGTTTGAACAACTGAACTGCTCCCATTACAGCTTCCTCTGCTTGTGGAGACAAAACTGAGGGTCACTGCCAAAATCATAAACATTCCTTAGAAAATGAGTAGATTATTTAGCCCTTGGAAATATAAGTTGTGGCACCTGTTTTCATAAATCTTGCTCCAAATTTGCACATACAAGCAGTATTTGGCATCCAGGCACACTCAGGTTTCATGGCTTGTCAAATCCCTGAATGAGCCCAATACAGAGCTCACATTTTCTGTTAATTCACAGCACAAAAATTCAATCTTCTGAGTCCTTCACGTGCTGGTATTCACCAGACAGACTGTAACCTTTAGCAAAGTAAGCATACATTTTGGTTAATTAAAATGCCAGGGTCTTTCACCTTGTATTTTAGCATTTCTCTGCTCTATCATCTTCATTATTATGAGGTTAATTTAAAAGATTAAGTGAAGATTCTGAAGAAAAAAAGCACAGTATTTGAAGAAGATCAGAAGATAATTTTAAAAGCATGTCTGTTCATTCATTTTTTCATCTGACCTTCAAGGCTTCTTGAGATCTTTGGAAACACGATCTTCCTTTTATGTGTGTGTGTTAATGCCAGGGATGTTCCCTGAATCCAGCACACCTGCAGGTATTTAATAGCAGGCTGCAGAGAAAGCTGCTCTCCAGACCTGCCTTGCTCAGCTATAATACCCCTCCAAATCTGAAATTAAATCATTACAACTGCGTGATCACCCTAATTAGGCAAAGCAATTTCAGTGCTGTTACTTGAAGACTGCCAGCATTAAAAATGAAAGCTTTTTAACTAAAGTGGACCATAAAAATATCAAGCTCTGAAGATTTTAGTGGCATGGAGAAGTGCATTGCACACCCCAGTGTCTGAGGATTTCCTTGATTTTCAGGTCATTTCTTAATGCCCTCTTCATTTTGCCCACTTCTAAATGGCAATGAAATTTCAGAAGCCACATTCAAAAACTTCAGAAACCACATCCAAAATTTGTCTTTTTATTTTTCAAAATGCACGTGGAAGTAACAAACTGCATTGGATGTGTATACCTCACAGATTGATTTCAATTGCATTTTACACACACACGTGTGTAAGGGAGGTACAAAGGTTTATTTTGCTAACTGAGCTTGGGCACAGGCAGTTCCAGCCCCCTGACACGCCCTGCTGGGAAGGTTTTTTAAGCTTCTCTGAGTCAGAATGCATTTGCTTGCGCACAGCGCTGGGTTAATGGGGGTGTGTGACATCTCCAGGAAAAGTCTTTCACACAGAACTATTCTGAGCAAGAACAAAAAACCCCCAAGTCTCCCTGTGCCCACCTGAGTGCTCTGTGTCCAGGCCAACATTTTGAGACCTCTTCTCCCCTTCATTTTACCCTCAAAGGTTTTAGAGCCCTCTTGAAGAGTGATTCTGTTACATGAGAATTCATCTGTGCAGGGGGTTTATTTTCAGCATTTTCACTTTGGCATTAATTTAATGCCAGTTTTAGTGAACTGAAATCCCCCCCACACGTTTCCCTCATGCAGAGCACCTCAGTGTGCAGCTTTTGGTGTTTATGGCAGGATTCACTGGAGTGATCCTACAGGAAAACAAACCCCAGAGCCTAATGCAAACAGGCTGAGTGCTTGTGTGGCTTCACAGGAATCACCTGTCACTGAAGCTTCAACACTCTGTGCAGATGACACTTCCACCCCCAGATCTGCAATTTCTTTCCTCTGAAGAGAAAATGTTGTTTTCTTGATTGAAATTGCTGTTGTTATTTACATGTGCAGGCAAAGACAAGACACTTGGTGTGAAGGGAAGGTTTGGCAGTGCTGCTGTGACTGTCTCCTGAGATGAATTTGCCTGTCCTGGCTCTGCTGGGATCAGCTTTCCCACCCACCATGTTCTGGAGCTGCCTCCCCCCAGCTCCTCAGCACAGAACGTGCTCATCTCTCTCAGCATCCTTTCACCAAGCTTCTCCTCAGAGCCTCCACCCACTGGGAAAATCACACAATATTGGGGTTTTACACCTGGGCTGCTCCTCAACCTTCTCTCCTGGATTTCTCTGCAGTCCCAGGCCTGTTTTTAACATGAATTTGTTTTGCACATCTCCTCTGGATTTGTTTTCGGCAGTTTCCAAGATGGGAATCAGCCTTGTGCCCCATTCAGAGCAAAGCTGAGCTGGCTCAGTGTGTGCACCCCAAACAGATGGATCCTTTCCAGCCTGGAGCCAGGACACATCGTGAGGCTGCATTGATCCCATGGCTGGAAATCTGCTGATTTCTCCATGGAAAAGACCAGGAGGACCAGCATTGCTGCTGCCCTGCTTCCCCCTGCACAGGCAAAGCAGGAGGATGGAGGGGAGGAAGGACAAATGGATGCTGTCCTCAGTGCACAGCACTCCTGCAGGCTTTTATCTGCTTTTATCTGCTTATAAATTGCAATATTCATCTCTTTCACAGCTCTGTCCTCTGCTTTTCTGTGCTGTGTTGAAAACTTTCTAGAGCATTTCCCCTTTCCATGGACTTGGCTAATGAATGATGGTTGTCAGGAGAAAGTCTGGAAAAGGAGACACTAAAAACAAAGTTTCGTCTGCTCTTAAATTTGCTCTGTCAGCATCTCCAGATCTGAAAGCTTTGAAAGCTATCCACCCATTTTTTGGATCATTAGGCACTTTCAAAACAAAGCAATTACATTTTCACCAGAAGAGTGTTTTGGAGATTCCCACCTCTTAAATTATTTCACTTGCCTTGGCCCAGTGCTAGGCTGATGGGACTATTCTATAGGGGTGGAATTTTCTGCAAAAAAGCAATTTTGAAACGTATTTCAAACCATTTTCCATTGTGTGTTGTCAGTTTGTCACACAATGGAGAAATCAGTACCTTCTGCTGCATTTCACAAGTGAGAGCTCTCCATTCTTTAATCTTTTCTTCTGAAACAGGAGGTCTGTTCAAAGCCAGATGTCACCCCATGTCACATGGAAAAATCCCTACCTGTAAATCATAAGCTCCCCGGAAGCCAAAAACAAAGGAATTTAGACCAAATATATCCACAAGTAGGGAAGTCAAACTGCTATAAAATAATCTGGCATTCCCAAAAAGGCATCAATTAAATCCCAAAAGGGAGACTGAAAAGAAATTGCATTTAATTATGTCTTGCATTGAAATAATCCACTTTATCTTGAAGAAGGTGACCTGTTTACAGCTTCCACATCATCTTCAATATTCCTCCCATGCTCAGCTGAGTTTAATAAATGTGTCACTTGTTTAAGCAGCACAGCACAGATTTTGTGCAGAGCTTCTTGACATCTTGTCTGGGTGAAATGGGGCAAAGAACCCTTTGCACTTCATTTTTGCATTTTGCTGTTAAGGGAGAAGAAACACGAGCATGAAGGGAAAAGGCAAAAGGAGAGACACTGCAAAGCTTAACACTGATTATTTATTTGAGGGGGGATCAGAGTCTGAGTTGAAGAGGAAAAGGGCGGAGAATTTTCCAGGCAAGACAATTTCTAGCTGTAGCAGGCACAAATGTGACCATCAATCCTGAGAACTGAGGAATGGAACAGGACAGAGAACTTTACACTTTCCCTGGCCTCCCAATTTATTGCTGATCTTTGTTCTCAGCAGATTTCTGAGAAAACCACTCTCCCTGTGCCATGGAGATGAGCTGGCTCTCCAAACATTAACTGCACCAAACACTTAACAACAATTATTGTGGAACTTTCAGATGTTTAAATCAAAGTCTGGTCAAACCTAATCAAGAAAAATCTCATCCCAAAAAAGAGAACTGAAATGAGCCAAGCAGCGGCGAGAGCAGCAATTTTGCAGCACTTGGAAGAGTCTGATACTGCTTTTTTTAGCTGCATTTGAAGAGATTTTATCCTCAGTGATATTTTGTTTACTTCCCTCCTGCACAAATCATGCAGGCATTTCATTGTCTGTTTGGATGCACTTCTTCAGCAAGTTGTCAGACAAGTGTGGGTGCAAAATGATGGCCCAGGAGAGAGGCTATGCCTGGAAATGTCAAAGCCAGCCACACAGGGAGATGGTTTCACTTGGCATTTCCTTCATTAGAATTCCTACTCATGCAGATTTCCAAGTCCCAAATGTTAAGTAAGGATCTATTTAAGGGGCACTGGGGGTCTATTCTGAGCAGCTGAGTTTCTCCCACCTGGAGTGTTTGTTATCCTTGTGGTGATTCCAGTGATCCCCCTGCCTCACGTGTCCAATCAGCCCAGGAACACAACATGTTTTAAAGAGGAGTTCAAACCCCTAGGAGGGTTTTAAACCCCTTTAAAGAGGGGTTCAGCTGCAGAACAGACCCTGTGGGGAGCTGCAGTTTGGGAAGCAGCTCCTTCCCCTAGTGCTCCATTTGGGGGAACATCCCTCCACTGATTTCTGCAGTGGCTGCCAAATGTTTCATTCCTCAAACTCTGTGGTGCCTCCAGTGTGGCCAGTGTGCTGCAGGGAGGGAAACAACAGGAGAGCTGGGGTAAAAATTCCCCTCTCTTCTCATTCTCACTCTTTTTTACTCACAGTCTCATCGTTTGAATTGGTTTCATCCAGTCCTCAGCCTGAGTTTAGGACACGAGTGAGCAAAAGTGAGTTCAAGTCACATTTATTCCTCCTTGATCCCAGCCTGGCTCTAGGCCAGCCCAGTCATCTCCAAGGAGCTATTTTTAGGCTCTGCACCAGCTCATGTCTTGAAGCAGTTGACATGATATGACAAACATTTTTAAGATCTCTCAATAGAAAGTTATGCAGCTGCTTTGCTAAGAAAGAGCAAACAAACCAAATAGCCCAAAAAATGACTTCCAGAAAGTAATTTGCACAGGGTCACTGAAGGGATTTGTGAGGTGGAGCTGGCTGCTGAAGGAATATGGATTTTTCTATTCTGAATTGCTTGTTTTCCTGTGCACAAGCAAGCTGTGACAATATGTGTGGTTAGAAAGTAGTCCATAAATGATAATGTTAGTCTGTTACTGAAAAAATAGGCAATAACATCTTTAAATTATTAAATTCTATTTATTTTTGTGTATTGTGCCATATTAATTATATTCTATTACACAATCTATAAGATGTTATATAATACATTTATTCTTTTTAAATTTTTTGAAATTAGACAAAAATGCCTTTTAAATTCTTACATTTAAAGACTTTTACAGTTTTAAAGTCTTAAATTCATCTTTTAAATTCACAGCCAGGGAATAATAATAATTTTAGTAATAATCAAATAATAATTATATTGTAATTAATAATTAGAATATAATTTGTAGTCTGATCTAATAATCGAATAATCTAATTTTAATAGATTAAATAATCTATTTTAGCAGTAAATAATAATAATAATAATATATTTATAATAAATAGCACTATAAGCCAAGGCAGCCCTATAAAAGCTGATCATGCTCATGTCTTTGAGAAGTGTGGATTCACAGGCTCCACACCTCAAAAAAAAATAGGAGAGGCAGAGAGGTGGAAAAGGGCAGCTAAAATAACCAAGGGGAAGTAGTTGTTTCCAAGAAACTGAAGAAAAATTTCTTCAGTTTGGAGAGAAGGGGTGTAAATAAAGTAAATACAGAGCTGCAGAGCTAAATCAAAGTAACTGCACAGCAATGGACAAATGGAACTGGCTGCCCCAGGCACTTCTGGCATTCACAGGAGGACAAAGGGATAAGATAAATTCCTGCAGGGCTGGGGTTTGTTTGGATAGCTGGAGGACCAGGTAGAGACATCCTAAATTCAGTAAATGGGAGAGCCAGGGATGGAGGGGGAATGGGCCAGAAGATGGGACCATTTTCTGTGTTCTTCCTAAAGAGCAGCTCCTGCTGATGGATAGAGAGCACTGGGATGTTTATGGATCCAGTGGGACATTTCCTACACTTTCCTACACTATTGTTCATATTTTGAAATAGGACATTCAGAGCAATACAGACACCAAAAATTTGAAACCATTAAATGACTGTCTACACTTTTCAGTTCTTCAGATAAGTAATGGTACCAGAAGGAAACTGTTTCACTTAATGATTTGTTTATTCTTTCATCACTCATGTACATCTGGCCAGTATTGTGACAGCTTTCAGTTCTATATTGCTGTTTCCATCTTACTCCTGATTGATTTATTCATCTTTGCCAGTATATAAAGAATGGATTTGCAAAGCTGCTCATTTTTTCCAGTTTGTCAGGTGTCAGTCCAGCACTAACAATCTGATTCAAAGCATGGTGCAGTCAATTGACATTTCACCCTCATTAATACTGCCGAGAAGAGTAGCTGAAAATTTCAATTGCTGCTCTCAGCTCCTCTGTTCCAGCCCATAAACAGCATCCAAACTCCTCACTCCAAACTTTCCCAGGATTTTGGTGGTGGTGGTGGTGGTTAATGTGAACAAAAACTCAGTGTTTTACCAGTAAAGTGATGCCCTCTACCCGGGCTCAGTGCTCAGAGTGCCAGGTCAGGGTCTCTGAACAACTTTTGGGTGAGCAGCTGCCCTCTCCTCACCCTCCAAACCCCACCAGGAGAGACTTCCAGGGTGGAGAGAGTGCTCTGAGCTGCTGCCAAGGCACCTTTCCCCTGCCCTGGGCCACCTCTGGCTGGTGGGACCCTCCAGCTCAGAGCCCCACCACCAATTACCTGCTCATTTAAACCACCATCTGACAGGGATATTTCCTCATTTCCAATTTTCTGCCTTGTCCAGCAGCAGTGCAGCCACTCAGTCTCAAACAGCAGCAAACCATGGGCAGCTCTTTTGGTGGGCAAGAATAAACAACAGCATTTCCCCCACATCTTCACAAGGAGATCCATCTCTTCCCCCAGCACCCTCATTCTGATTTTTGATGCATCACAGCCCCTCTCACAACTTCTTCAGAGCTGCTTTCAGTCCATCAACCCTTCAGCCTGGTTTTCTCTAACCATAAAAAACTGTGAGTTTTCCCAGGGATTTTGTTCAAATTGATTTTCTAAACAGTGTGTGTATCTCCATTAATTTATATTAAGATTCCTACAGCTACTGGTTATGAGCTGGTACAATGGATTTATATCATTTAAGTCCAGTAAGTTCTGCAGAAAATTTGCCTGGAACCCAGAGTTTGTAGCCCTAATTTTCAGAGATAATAATGGGGGAACCATTGGATTTTCTATCTCAGAGGAGATAAAAACCTGAAGCTCCTGGGGCTTTGTGTTTTTAAGCCCAAAGAGTGAATGAGAACTGCTGCCAGCTCTGCATTGTCACAGTTCTCTCTGAAAGAAAAATGCCCTAAAGCAAATCCTGATTCCAGGTGAGGACAGGATGGGCTGTGCCACACACAGAGCAGACCTGGCTCCATCCATGTGTGGTCCCAAATTCATGAGGGTATTTGAAGAATCTGGAATGGTTCGTTGTTATTTCTGCTTTTCACACATTTGTGTCACATTTGTTCCCATGACAAAAAATTTTTTGAGAAATGATGTGGCAGATGTAGCCTGTCTGAGATTTGATGGCTCTTGAACAGAAATGCAGTCAGGAATCTGCAGACAGTATTGCACTGAGGAGCTGCCTCTGAAAACTGTCCTCAGTCTGTAATGAACTCACAGCCAGAGTCCTCAGATTGATGGGAATTAACACTCTCTAAATGAGGCTGTTTTGAGATAAATCACAGCCCTGGCAAGGCAAACCAGGGGGCTGTGAGGTGCAGACAAGGTCCCATCACACCCTGGAGAGGAAAGGTCAAGCAGGCAGTGACCACTGAGCAGCCTCCAGATTGGGACAGGTCATTCCAGAGCCACTGCCTGAGCTCTGCTGGCCCCAGGTAAATCCTGAACCCCAGCACAGAAACAGCCTGGTGGGTAACTTGGGCACACCAAGAGGGAGATGCTTTCCGGGATTCCTGTATTAACCAGCCAGCCCATCCTGGCTTTCTCACTTTCCCACTTCTCCTCCTTGTCCATTCTTGCTTCTAATACCATCAGATTCTTCTGAAGGAGCATGGCCATTATCAAACTGAAAAGCACTAAGTAAGAACATTCTTTAGCTCCAAAGTGCAATTTTTTTCTATCCACTATGCAGATCCTCCAGTCTGTCCTTTCAGTTCCTGGCCCAAAATACTGTGGAGTGTGTGGAGCTGGAGAATGCCAGAGCCCAAACCTCTCACTGTTACCAACAGCTCTTGGAAACATTTTGCATCCATTAGATGGGTGCAAAATCTGGTTAAAGCCACACCACAAAATAAAGAATGACTGAAAAAAAGAAATTAAAACCCCCAACCAAACCCAAATAGATGAAGCTAAATCCAGAAATATGGAAACAGATTCTTACTCCAGGCTTTATTACCAGGCTGCTGTGCACAGTGCACTCTTTGGAAAGGCAGGAGCCAGCAGCAAGATACTCAGTGAACTCTCCCATTCACTGCAGACATGGGGGGATTTTTTCCAATTTTACATTTCTATCATTTTTGCAACGTGCATCTGCACAGCAAGGGCCCTCTCTTTCCAGATGGCATCTTGCCTGCTTCACTCTGGCTTCCATCTGGAAGAATTGTTTTGCATCTGCCTCCAGAACTGGAGCCAGCTCTGCTCCACTTATCAGTCAGTAACACGAAAGAGGGAGGCAGTTCATGCTCTCCTAGCTGAGGATCAGTGCTGTGATCCCCCAGCTCTCAGAAGGATTAACCTCAGAGATAAATTCTCTGCTATCTCCTTTCCCCAACAGAGCTGCTTGGAGCAAACCCCTGGCCTAACTCTGGTGATGCTCCTGGAGCAGAGCTGGGTGGAACCAGTGCAAGAAAAACGCATTTACTGGATCTGTTAGTGACATTAAGGATTGCCCTGCTGGTGTTTAATTCCAGACACCTGAAGCTAAATCCTGACAGAGTGAGTGTGGAAGCAATAAAAATATTGTAAAGCACCTCTACATTAAAGGATTGCCCTCACCTAGGATTGAAAGGAGAAGCTGAATCAAAACAAGTCCTCCAGTCAGAGGAGAGAGACAGACATCTGGCTCTTATCTTAGGGTGGGGACAATCACCAGCAGTCCTGCTAAACTAGCTGTCAAACCTGCCCAAAATCATATTATAAGAATCCCAGCCCAAGATGTGTCTTGCTCACAATTCAAAGAAGGCTGAAGTTGTTAAAGCTGATTTTCTAGACATCAGAGCCTTTCTGTGTGGCAGTGCTGGGGATGACAGATGTCACCAAGGCATCACCCCAAGCCCCCATTTTAGCTGAAGCATTACAAGCTTCCAGCACGAGTTTTCCACTCTCTGCTAACAGTTACAGAGTGGTTTTCCCATGGGATACACCAGAAGGGCTGTGATAACCTTGTCCTTGGAGTGCCACGGGGAAAAGTCTCTCTTTGCTGCCTTTTGTAGCCTTTTCCTTGGAGCCCCCTCCCCTGACAGGGGGAGATGACAGAGACAGAGGAAATCCACGTGTGGGCCCACTGGCAGCTGAACACACTGGTTGTGCTCAGCGTAAGGATAAACTTTGGCTAATTAAGGCTTGTAAACTATCAGCCACAGATGGTACCAGTTTTAATGTCTCCTTGCGTGAGTCTGCAGATGGCTGGGAGAACAGGAGCCAAACCCCACCAGCAAAATTCCATTAACAGTCATCAGGGACCTGAAGCAGGTCTTTGGAAAAAGTTGGGATTTATCATTAATTTCTGATGTCCCCATGAATTTAAAAGCATGTGTGTCCTGTAACTTTTTGGTTTTGGCATTTCCTTTTCTACGTGTTTATTCTTTCTGAATAATCCCATAGCAAAACTTCTGTATTAAGGCACAGTTTGGAAGTCCAACAGACATTATTTCTTCGCTTTCCATTCATTTTTGAAGTTATTTTTGGTATCAGCATCTTACCTGATGACAATTTATTTTCCCTGCAAGATAGAGTTTGCATTTAGCATTTAGGAAAAATATATGTACTGGATTAACCCTCAGGAACCAATAAATGAGAAACTGGGATAATTTTGGCTAGGCTGAAAATGCAAATGAGCAGCAAACCCGCTGATGGTTACAAAAAAGGCAGGGGAGGAAACCTGCAAATTCACCTTAATAAAATCTATAAAGGAGAATTACAAAATATGCATCTGTCCATAGTGTGATATTTATGTCCACCCAGTCATTAACAGGGGATGGCTCAGTGATGTCTGTGCATTGGATTCCTGCCTCTGGAAGACAGAAAGCATGGAACTGAGATATTGATAGGACTTATCTCCTCCAGGCAGCTGGAGTGGAATTAAAAAAAGGTAGGATTTTCAGTTCTGTGCATGTCTGCACAGAAAACAGCCACATTTGAAATGACAGCATGATTGTATTTTAATGGGACATATTCAGGATTAACCAGCACTGGACAGGTGTCAAGCCCCAAGTGCTCTGCACTTGTCACAGCCTCTGAGCATTAATAGGAACTGAGTTTGTTCCAGGGCTGTGGGAACCTGCTCCATCCAAGCTGTCAGTCCTGAGCAGGCTTCACCCAGTTAAACCAGTGCAGTTACTCAGCAGCTGAGTTATCCACAGTCGTGGCCTGAACAGACAGGTGTCTACTAAGGAAGGCAGGAGCCTCCCCTGAATGGAAAATGAAAAACCCCCTCCCTCCGAATTGTTATGATTTTGAAATTAAAAGGTTCTCAGGCAAAGATATGGGAATAGGAATAACAATTCTTTACTAGGAAAACTAAAAGGAGCAAAACAAAAACAAATCACTGACAGAGCAAGAGCAGTCCCTGCCCCCCTGTGTGTCAGGGGGTGGCACAGCCCCATCCCATGGGGGCTCAGCCCTCCTGCAGTGCCAGCTGTGCTGCTGCTGGAGCAGGGATCCTGCACAAGGGGGGAGTTTTCCTCTGCAGCTCCAGGGCTGCTGCAGATGGGCCTGGGCTCCCTCTGGCAATGCAGGGCAGCAGAAAGCTGCTCCTCTGGCAATGCAGTGGGCAAAGGCTGCCCTGGTGTCCCAAAGCTCAGACTGGATCCAGGTAGGAATGCTTGGCTCCTCCCCTGGGCAGAGCTTCTCACAATGGGGTGATGGAATTCTTTTTTTAATTTTTTTTAAATTTTGTCATTATGTATTTTATGCAGTGACACTCGCTGGCCCATTAACAGAAGAGATCTCCTGAGGGAGGATTGGTTGTGGAAGAGATAAAGAAAAGTGCCCAATGAACAGAAGATAACTGCCCCACATTTAACAGATGGGAATAGAATACACACCCCTATTTCCAACCAAAGACATCCACACCTGTGGGCAAGGGGGAATTCATGGACACACCAGACTCTGTCCCCACACTCACACCACCCAGCCTGTCCTGCTCTCAGCTCAGACAGAACAGTCTGTGCTGCTCTTTTCCTCCTGTGCTCTATGCAGAGTTCAGAGCCTTGACCTAAACCAAAGGCAAAATGTGTGCCCAAAAACTCAGCCCTGTATTTTTTGGCTTCCTTTGGTGCATCTAGGCAGGAGGAAGGTCAGAAATCACAATCCCACTGTGCTGTTTCTGTGGTGCAGAGGCGCAGGGCTGTGCTCAAATCTTTTGTACAGCAAATGGGGTACAGAAACATTTGCAAGAGACCCCATGAAGAAGAGAGGACCTGGAGAGCAGCTGGTGTGGTTAGCTGGATGCTGTGAGGAGACCAGTGAAAGATTTGTATAAAAAGATTCCCTCAGAATCGAGGTTTTAATGTCACTCACTCGACTTCTCCCCAATGATTCCATGCCCTGAAAACATGTGGCCCTTCAGCTTCAGGGAATCTTATATCACACCCTATGTTTTTTTCATTCAGAATGAATAAAATATAACATCTCTATTAATAACTGAACAACTCCAGCTTGTCTCCTTCCAAAACCTTTAGAGCATCAGTAATGGAGTAATAGCAGTGGCTGGTGATCAGCCTGCTCCACCCACACCCTTAAATAATGGAGCAATGATTTTGGTACAGGGTTTTAAAGCTGGATTTGCCAGTAGAGATAATTTCTCATCACGTGCCATGGCTGGGAGAGCGCAGCTTTGCATTTTCCTCTGCAGCCCCCGTCCTGGAGCCCAGCAGTCAGGAAGATGCTGCATTCACCCTTCTCTTGATGCAGGGAAATGTTTGTGACAGTGGTCACCGCAGCAGCTCAGCAACCAGATCTAAGTGGACATGAAGGAATGCTTGAAGCATGTCAGAGCTTATTTTTAACTCACTGCCCTGCCCTAGTTAGTCATTATTTTTGATGCAAAGTACTTTGAATTCCATGGAAATAAATGAAGGAGGCAAAGCGTGGCCCCAGTTCAGCACCAAGACCAGCAGGCTCAGCCTCTGCACAGGGGGATGCTCCAAGCACAAGGAGCCTCCCAGAGCCAGGCAGAGGCTGCCCCAGGGAAAGGCTGCCCCAGTCAACAGAGCACATTCACTGGAGGCAAGAAATGGGGCTGGACACAAAGGATTCACTTAGTATTTTTGGAGAGATAGAAAGAAGCTGAGGAGTTTTCAGGCAGTGGTAAAGGATGGGCCAAATTTCTGTAGATGCAGGAATCAGCACCATGCTAGTTGTACTGAAAGAAAATATCCACGCTAGAATGGATCTGGGGCCAAAATGGCAGGGAAATAAAAGTGTGGGAATGAGAAGGCACAGAACCAAGGGATTAATATGGATTATCTGAATCAAGCGGGGATTCTGGGGGTGTTACCACCAAACAAAGTCTTCCTTAAGCAGAGATAACCAAAACCAAGGGTGTTAAAAAGTTGGTAATACTCAGGTTAGACTCCAGAAGGGAGTTTTCCTCTCTTAGTACAATCCTTATCACAAAGTTATTTGCTTAATTTCCCTGCAGCCAGGATTTCCCATTGCTTTATCTCTGGTTGAACACAGGGATGTTTGCAAACAGCTGCTTCACTGTCCCAGGGCTCAAATTCTCATTGCAGGGAGGCTTCAGGGCAGCTCTGCTCTTCTTCTGGAATTTCTTCATCCACATTGCAACTTCTCCACTGTGATCAGACATGTCTTACCTTAATGCACTGAGTGGCACCTGGTGTCAGAAACTGGTGAGCTGAAAGAACCTGAATTTTCCATTACAAAAATAAAATTCATTAAAAACAACAAAAAAAATCAATTTATAAAATAGACAGTGTTTTATTTAACTTTACTAAAATCGTCAGTTCTTTCTTATTTTTGTTATACTGGAATGCTTTTTTCCAACTGCAAATTTTTCATTTCACGATGTCAGAGAGACCCACAGATCCTGTGATTAGTTGAATCCCTCATTAATGAAATCCCATTGAGGTTAGGTGGTTCCAAAATAGCCAAATCCAAAATCATTAGTCTGTAAATAGGACCTTGCACCATGCACCACATATTTCTGTAATTATGTCTTCCTCCTCTTCCTCTTATTGATTGTATTCAACATAAATATTAAAAATATTCTAAAACTATTGAAACACTCTCAGATTTTCTCAAACTCCCTCTGATGAGTGAACAGTGGTTCTGAAGGTGTTTTTAACACAGGGGAGTCTGGCCATGTATGGGCCTAATCTGGCCATGTATGGGCTTTTTTAATTGATCCCTGGTCTGTTCTCACTTCGATTATTTAGGCAGAAAAGCCTCTCTGGATTTTCCTTTCCATTATTTAAATTTTCACTGCACGGATCACACTTCCCGTGCTTTCACCAGTTCGTTGAACCCATACATATTCATACATACAATGATAAATGAGTCGGGTTCACTCAGCCCATTTATCTCCTCGACCTCTCAGGTCTTTAATTAAAGGATTTCCTTCCAGCCTGCACAGTGTACAATGCAAATAAATACCTTTATGCCTGAGTTTAGCGAGCCATTCCTTTCTCATTAAAATGGCAAAGCTCTTGGCTCAGGCAGGCAGGGGAAGCTCAAGGAACTGGAAAAGAGCTTCTGCAAGGGAAGGAGCATTAGCAGAACATCAGAACTGCTCAGTCATTAAATAGTTGTTAACTGCTCACAAGCGAAAGGTCCTGTGGGGTCAGGAACGCTGCTGCATCCCCATCACCAACCAAAAATTCAAGCTGTCCTTGGGCAAATATTGATTGGACATTTCCAGTATCAGCTGAGAGCGTGCATACACAGCCCGGGAGGGATGTTTGCACACAAGGCTCTGCTCGGGCTCCCTGCACCAACCAGAGAGCATAAAATCCCCTTTTCCCCATGCTGGGAACCATCTGGAGACAAATCCCACCACAAAATCCTTGGGTCCAGTCCAGCTGGGAGCAGGACCAGCACTGTGTCCTCCTCATCCTCAGCTGCTCGGGACCTTCCTTGCAGTGATGCACCCTCCCTGCCCAGCAACTCAAAAAATAACAGAAATACACAGGGAAAATGGTTAAAACCCTAAAATCCAGCCCTCACCCTCCTGACCAGGGCGTGTAACCATCACAGGAATGAACTGCTCCCCATCAGGATGAGGGTTTATTTTGTTATTTATTTTGTGTCACTACAGTCACGAAAGGCAGCCAAGGATGTAAAGAAAGAGAAAAGAAAGCTCTGACTGTCATGTTTAACTGTCCAGCTTGACTAGGATGGCTTCAGCAGAATATTTTAGTGCCCCCCACACTCCCAGCAAATCAGTGCATGGAGCAATCACCTTGGAGTTATCACCTTGGGAAATCTTTGTGCTCTCCAGTATAAACTCAGTATGATCTTCAATATTTATAGGAAGAGAATGGCCCATGAGGTTACTGGTGTGTGAAAATCTGCTACCTAATGCAAATCTACTTTAAGCTCAGTACAGATGGAAATTGAGGGAGAGATTAAATTTTTATATATATATATATACATATATATATATATATCCTGCTAGCTTCCTTAAGTTCAATCTTTTTCATATATTTGAAAAGTTTGAAACTGAGCTGACTCTACAAAAGGTTTAGGGAAAAAAAAACAGCTAATATGCCTCTTTTCAAATGAAACAAATATTTGAATTAGTTCTCCTTTTTTAGAAAATATATATTTGATACTGAAAATACAGCAATCTTTGTAAGTGAATAATGCATACTAAAGTTAGAAAAGAGAGAACAAAATGAAAGGAAAAAATAATGCCAAACCAAAAACGTCAGTTTGCCAGCTCCCAGAATGTTTATTCAAATTATCCACATGGGTAATTTAATCCTCCACTAATCACCCACAAAAGAGAGAGTTACTGATGACAAGCTCTGAGTTTAATCCAATACACTGTAATCCACTCCTTCCTGGGTTTCTTGCTCTTGATTTATACCCCACCACAACAAAGACCAGCAGAGATCTGCAGCATAAATCAACCAAGATGAAGCGACTGTTAAAAATCTCCCACAATCTCACACCACAGAAACAAAACCCTAAAAATGAATTATCTTGGCCTTGCTACAATCTGGGTTTTTGTAATTTGATGTCTTGGTGAAGAAGACACAGACTTAAAAGCTGAAAAGACCATCATTTCTACAGATTATTTTTTCCATCTTGCATTCAAGTTCATTTGCTCCATTCCCAACCTCTTTCCCAGAAAAAGAAGCAATTCCAAGCTGCCCAACCTCTCCATTCCTCCTCCCCTCAGGGTTCTCCATGCAATCACCACAGCCCAGGAAGCCAAAGCACCAGGACACAAACTTCGCTTCAAGCTCAAGATCCCTCCAAGACAAATTCTTGTTTTGAGTCCTCCAGACCCCAAATTCCCCCAATCCCCAGAGCCACCAGTGGGGCTGAAGCACCTCAGCAGCTTTTGGGCACAAACCCAAATGTGTTCCTTGTCCTTGGTGCCCACATTGCCTTTTCACAGCTCCCACTCCCACAGTGCTGGCAGGTTCCTGCAGTGCCTTTGCCTCCGAGTTTCAAGGATCATTCAAAATATCAATGTTTCAAGGATCATTCAAAATATCAATGTTTCAAGGATAATTCAAAATATCAGTGTTTTGGGCTGCTCTTTCTCCAGATGAGCCCCAGCTGAAGTAAGCACCTGAAATGGAAGAAGTGGCAGATTCGAGCCATTGTACTGAGGGATTGTTTCTCTTCTTCATCCACTAAAACAGGGGAAGTTGATTGTTACCCCCAAATGACGAAACAAACTCTTTGTAATTAATCTGTCACTAATTTTGAAACCTACTAAACTATCTGATGAAATACCAGTATAAAAATCAGTCTTAGATATAATAAATTAATGCAATCTCAAAACATCTGGACACAAACATTTCTAGTGATTCATGACTTTCAGCATGTACAAATTCAGCAAATTGCTGGATTATATTTTAAACAGTTCTGACAAAACGTGATTAAAAGTCGGCTTTCACATAAATTCTCTAGTGAAAATGTGTGCTTTCTATGGAAATGCTCATTTAGTAAAACCAGAAAAAAGCAAGAAATTTTTCAGTTGGGAAGAACCAAAACAAAATCACAAAACAAAGGAAAAAAAAAGCCAAACGACACCAAAAAAAAATCACAAACAAAATAGAATTGTAGTGAGCAACTCATAAATGTTCACTTCTCAGCCATGAAAATCAGATCTGTGCATGGCTCCTAGGAGGGGGATGAGCTTTTCCTGAAGATCACAAGTGCTGTATTCATAATTACTGATAAACTGACTGATTAATTAAGTACTAGAGAGGCATATGAATTTATCTAGTGCCTGATCCAACTCTCATTTACGACTCCCATTAGTAACATTAATGTGAATTGCAATAGGTATCTCATCCATTTCACTCTCCACCCATTATGCTTCAGGGAGAGCTGATTGAATGCTGCAAAGAGAGTGAGTGCATCTTGGCAAATATTAATTTGCACTTTGAAATGAATTTACTCTGACTGCTCTAGTTTGCCAGCTGGAATACTCATCAGTACAGGGAATTTTAAGCAGAGATTGGACATCATTCAACAAAAGTAAAATTAGGATGGTATGATATTCCCCAGGAAAGCTTTTCTGCATATTTATAAATCCATTTAAATGAGAAAAATACACTCTGTGAGTATAATGTGCAGTGAGAAGAGCAGTGTTTTACCACCTGATATCATACGTCAGTTAAGGATCATTACAGGGTGTCACAAACCCAACCTGCTTCCAGAAATCATTCCACTAATGTAGGCAAAGACCAAAAAAATCCCAGAGATCTGAGATAAGAGCCTCACTCATAGTTTGCAGCCAGAATAAAAAGACAAAATTCACTGCAAGATCTTTTCATTTCAAAGCCCCCTTAGGCAACCTGAAAACCCCAGAGGAGCCCCCAGAACTGAGCATGGTGTGGAAAAGGAGCTGCACATCAGCTGTCAGTGGAGAAAGGTTGGAATAAATAATGATGTATTCCATTCTCTGAATGGATTCCCCAGCCCCACTTTGCCACTGTAACAGCCCCAAAGCTGCCTTGTCACAGCCAAATTCCCACACCCTCTGTGTCTCACTGAAAAACCAGGAATAAACTTCTAAGGGGAAATTCCTTCTGTGTTCAAATGTTGAAGAACAGAGGGGAAAGCACATCAGCCTGCACAGCTCTGTTTAATCTCAGTGTCCCTGGTGCATCCCATAATCAAACACAAGGCTTAGTCCACTGCACCCCTTGGTTTCATTCTTCTGAGCCCATGTAAATAGTTTTACCTTTGATTATTCAAGAATGAAGCACATCCTCAGTTGACTGCAAGCAGCCTTAATCTTATTTCAATATTTCTCTAAGCCAGGAGCAAAAATGAGGCATAATTTGGGACACTGTTCATAACCCAGGCAAAGTGTGTGCGTGCACACCAGGGGATCCTTAAGGATAAAACAAAATATTTCAGGGATGATAAAAGGATGGGTTTTCATCTTCATTTCTGGAAACCTGAGAGGGACCTCTAGTAAGTCTGGCACATCTCTGCTGCTCTGCCTGCAGGCACTCACAGCCTGGCTCTGCCTTGATCTTTCTGCTCTCTGGTGCAACTATTTTTTTTCTTTTCAACCAGAAATATGTGAATCCAGTGCTAAAGCCTGCTGAGATCTCTTGTATCTCCTCTAAGTACTCTTCCCAGGAACAGCAGCTTTGCTGCAGTGATGTCAGCTGAGGTGAGACAGGCAGAGGACAAGATCAGAGCTGTGACATGGATGGACAAAAAAGGGGCATCAGTTGATTTTCTTCTTCCTGTCCTACATAGTGCCTCTTCTCTTAAAATACAGTGAAATAAGCACTTTAAAATAATATTCCAGCAAATTTTCAAACCTCAGCTGGGCGGCAGAAAATGGTTTGGGTTGGAAGGGATCTTAAAGATCATCTTGTTCCAGCCCTTCACCATGGGCAGGGACACCTTCCACTGTCCCAGGTTGCTCCAAGCCCTGTCCAACCTGGCCTTGGACACTTCCAGGGATGGAGAATCCACAGCTGCTCTGGGCACCTGTGCCAGGGCCTCACCACCTTCACAGAAACCAGTCTGGCACAACCCAGTGACCAGTAATTAACTGGTGAGCTGGCAAACCCAGGGAATGGCAGAGCTGCTCGCTACAAGGACAACAATCTGCAAAACAGAAAGCAAAAGTGCTCAGACAACAAACAGCTCAACTTATTGACACCCAAATCACGAGCAGAACATGAGAAAAAGAGAGAATATAAAGCCCAGTTCTTGGTATTTAAAGACTCAGAACACTGCACATTTAAATGCTTTTTATACAGGGAAGCTGGCAAATAGCTGAATGTTTCTTTCAAAGTCTTCTATTTTCTGCTTCTCAAATTTTGGACACCTCCAGACTCAGGAGAGCAGAGATGGAATTTACATGAAAATTAAAGAGCATTTTACATGTTCAATCTGTGTCACTTGTTAAACATTACCTTCATGAGGGTGGAGGGTGTTGGATTGACAGCTCTGGAGATTGGCATCTCTATTTATAGCTGAGGAGCAGGGAAAACAGAGGCAGGAGGAGGGCAGGCACGTGCCCAGATGTCCCCTCTGCTTTCCTCCCTTCCCTGCCTTGCCTGGGGAGCAGCAGATTTGGGATGTCCTGCTCTCCCTGCAGAGATGCCCCTGGTCAGACTCTGTCACATGTGTTTGGGTGCTCACAGCACAAGGGGGATCATGGAGCACCTCTGCTATGAGGAAAAGTTGGGAGAATTGGGATCGTTCAGCCTGGAGCAGCTTTGGGGTGACCTAAATGTGGCCTTGCAGTGCCTGAAGGAGGCACAAGAAAGATGGAAAGAGACTTTACAAAAGCCTGGAGGGACAAGACAAGGAGGAATGGCTTCACACTGACAGAGAGCAGGGTTAGATTGGATATTAAGAGGAAAGATAATTAATGATATGGAGCAATTAGTGTGGGGCAGGGGTGGTGTTCAGCACAGAGCAACACATTTGTCATAGCTTCACCTGAAGGCAGGGATCAAGGGGAAATGGTAAAACTTGGAAAACCTTCTCAAGCCTGACCCAGCACAGCCTGCAGTGGTTCCATCTCCACAGCCACATTTTTGGGAAGGAAACCTTGGGAAAGTTTTTGGGAAAGAAACCTTGCCTGCTTTCAAGACTGTGAGCAGTTGATTTGATTGTCAGCTGTGTTTGAATATCTTAACATCTCATTTCAGAGAGGCACTTGCTTTATTTTTAAACTCTTTCTAAATTCCAAGAACAGACAATAACACTTCCATTATAAAACAAAGCCATCCTTCTTTCTTATTTACAAATTGAATCATAGAATGATTTGGGTTGGAAGGGATCATAAAGATCATCTTGTTCCACCCCCTGCCATGGCAGGGACAATTTCCACTATCCCAGGCTGCTCCAAGCCCTGTCCAACATGGTCCTGGACACTTCCAGAGATGGGGAATTCACATCTTCTCTGGGAAATCTGTGCCAGTGTCCTATGGTGACAAATTTCTTCCTAATACAGAGTGTAGAATTAAAGAGTCACTTCATTGGCAGAGATAAATGGTTTACTAAAGCAATTGAAGCAAGGTAATAAACTGAAAAGGCCTGGGGCAGTGACTGACATCATAAATTAGCTAAAGACCAGACAGGGGTCATTAGATCAGAGATTATTCATGCAAGAGATCTGAAGGATCTTGAAAAAGAGTTAATGACAATGTCAGTAAAAATGCTGAAACTGGAAACTGTACACGAGAGCTGGAACTTTCCTTTGAAGGGAAGGATTTGATTACAGGAATTTTTATAATAGAGTTTGAATTAGTTTACAAAAATGTGGATGGAAAATATAGAAAGAGATAATAAAACCACCAGAAAAACAAAAGGAGTTACAAATGAAACACAATAGCTATTTGTTGGAGAATGCTGCTTATTTAGTCCAGGGAAGTTACCTGGCTAATGAATGAAAGGAAAAAATTGCTGATAAGAGAATCTGGGGTCTCCTTGAAGAACATCCATCAAAAAATGTTATTAATAAAACAGAGTATTTTGAGATGGAAGGTGACAACACCATCCATCCTGGTACAAAACTGGTGAAGAACTCAGTTCTTCAGCACAGAAGTGAAAAGAATTTATCTCAGCAAACCTGGAATCAGACTCGAAGGAAGGCAGAAAGCCAAGACTGGTAATTCACATCTCCCACAAAATGGTGATGTTAGCTGAAGCACCTTGGAAACGTGCAGGGTAAATTTAAAGTTGGAAAGGAGAAGTGAGTGGCCAGTGGTTTTGCAGACCTCCAGATGTCACCAGGGATCAGCCACAGCCCTGTGAGACCCCTGCACACCTTTATCCAAAGAATTGGTCACACCCTTCCAGCCTCAGCTGGCCCAGCCTTTGGTCATAAGCAGGACCACTGAACCCACGTTTAAAAATGTATTTTCCACAGGGCTTTGTCCTGTTCCAACACTGTGGTGGTGTTCACAGGGGTCCCAGAACGAGGGAAGAGACGAGAATCTTGACTCCATGTTTCAGAAGGCTGATGTATTACTTTATGATATATATTATATTAAAAGAAAATTATACATTAAAACTTACTAAAAGAATAGAAGAAAGGATTTCATCAGAAGGCTAGCAAGGAAAGGAATGGAATGATAATAAAATCTTGTGACTGCTCACAGCCTCGACACGGGTGGCTATCATTGGTCATCAAGTAAAAACAATTTCACACGCTGGGTAAACAATTCTCCAAATCACATTCCAAAGCAGCAGAACATGGAGAAGCAGAAGCTTCTCAGCTTCTCAGGAGAAAAGATCCTGGCAAAGGGATTTTTCAGAAAACATCATGGCAACACAACACCTGTGGGAAAGCTCTGCTGGCTTCTTTGGGATTTGCTTTTGGGCCTTTTTAGAGCATCCTGTTTCAGAGAGGAAGAAAAGGCAAACTCTGCCATGTGGAAATCTTTCCATCTGGCCATTCCAACAGCACTTGCTCAAGGCTGTGGAGGGACAGGAGGAGAAGAGGGAAGGGGAAATCTCCCAACAAACCCAATGCCAGCCACATCCCCACATTAGGAGGGAGGGGAGCTTCTCCCCAGCCTTGCAGCTCAGGTGCTGCCTCAGTCCCAGCCTGGCTGCCAGGGCAGGTGGCTTCCCAAGCAGGCAGGATAAATAAAAGGTGATCTGTCAGACTGTGCCTTCCCTCCCCGGGTTTGGAAGGAGGCTTTTAGCGCCGTGCTGGAGGCAGCAGTGACTGTAACACTCGGTGAGTAAGAAGTGAGACGTTAGCGTGAAAAGCGGAGCCAAGGAGGGGAGCAGGAAAGAGAAAGAGAATGAGTCAGAAAAGTGATTGCGGGGGTGAATCAATATTTATAGCAAAAATCCCCAGGCTCCAACTGACTCTACCTAGTGGCGCAAAACAGGATCTTTTCATTATTTTTTTCAGCACTAATCAGGGAATCTGTTTGACAACAATAAGGACCTGTTGATTGAAACCTTGCGCTCTGCACGGCTACACTCAAGCTCTGAAGATTATTTCCTGAAACCTTTTTCTTTCAAAATAGAAATGGTTTTTCTGATAGCTAATAAAGGTCAAATCCCTTCACTTTTTTACAGCCTACCATCACTGCTTGTAGAGGATTTTACCTCTTTGCTATCCTGCAATTAAGGCAAAAGAAATCATGAAATTAGGCAGATGAAAGTGTCATTTGCCTTCCAGATTCCAAAAGTTCTTTGAATTTCAGAGCTGAAACAATTTGAGTTTGGTGAATCTGTTGCTAAGTAATTGAAGCCATCAAAGTTTAAATCTTGAATTATTATCCTTTATTGGAATAGGATTATTATCCTGGAAATAGGATAGAAATTATTCTCCTGGAAATAGGATGCAAGTGAACAGATCAAAATGTGAGCTGATATGTTCCAGTTCCAGCTCCCAGGGGCTTCTCCCAAGTATCACCACCATCCATGCTGCACATTTTGCAAAGAGCCAAATTTTCTTTGTGTTGAGCTATCCTTTTCCAAAAAGCATTTTCCAAAGAGTCTTTTGAGGGCATTGAAGCAACTTGGATTTATGAAATACACAAATGTACCATCGAGCATGTTAAATGCCGATAGCAGCACTCAGCTCACGGGCTGGAGAAACCAGGACAGATTCTCACATCCAACCATTATCTTGTCCCACAAACGAATGGGCTTTTTTTGCTTGCATCCACTAATGATACACTATGCTCTGGTTATGTTCAGAGCCATGCTTTGTTTCCTAAATACTTTTAATTCTGTTTATTACCCACAGATATTTAATCACCCCTGGCTTAACTTTCAAAGCACATTATCATCACTCGTTCATGTAATTGCTTGGTTCAGACTGGGTTTTCTGCAGGAAATTGTCCTCAGGCAGTCTGATAAGCTTGGACAGCCACTGATGGAAGCCAGTTTGGGAATTATTGATTGCTGGTATTTTCATACTGTGCATATTTTTATTTCAGGTTGGTGGGGATGTGGGGTTCTGTGCTCTCTCGTGTGCTCTGGAAAGATTCATACCAGTAAGAATTTTATTGGAAGAAGCAAAGCATATAAACACACTGCACATCGTGTTTCTGGGTTGAACCAGCTGCTTAGTGGCTTTTAAAATACAGCTCTTGGTTGTAGAAATACTCCTGGAAAATGAAATCAGAGTGGATTTTGGTTTCCTTTTAATGCTTTCAACAATTTCAAGCAGATATGCAGGAAGCTTTGATATCACATATAAAAAATGCGCACTATCAAAGAATATTAGTCTGCACAGTAATGGCAGCTCCTAAGGAAATAATCTGATGGAAATGAAACCTCTACTAGATACATTTTCCATCTGTTCACCAACAGGAAGGGACACAAAACTCCTCTTCCTTATAGGAATTTTCTCTTTTAGAGTTAAGAGAAACATTCAATCATTTTGGCATCATCTTCCTCCTCCTCTCTGTCTATTCAAAAATAGCAATGCATGAAGACCCCAAACCTTTTGGAACTGCAAAAGATGAGACAAAACAGAGGTTCAGAATTAGTCTCTTCTCACCCACAGACCAAGGGGATTAATGTTTATTGATTATGTGAAAAACAAAGAATTGAGCAACAACTGAGCTGACAAAGCACCCTGTGAACAAAAGCTGTAGGTCATGGACTGTTAAATCAATGGACATTTAAATATTGAACTGTGGGAAGTTCTGGAGGCAAAACCAACCAACCAAACACACCGAAGGCTGCATCTTTTCAACAAGAGACTTTTCTGCCCTATCCAGGACTTTTAAAAGTGTGCTGGGGGAGCAGCATTTCCTTCCAGCACAATCAGAGGTAAAGGCCCAGATCAGCATCTTTAGGAGGGTTTTTCAGGATGCTGCTGTTTCTCTTTACCTGTGGTGTTTGTGAGGACAAGGTGAGAGATGAGAATTTGACTCCATGTTCTCAGAAGGCTGATTTATTATTTTATTATATTATATTAAAGAATGCTATACTAAAAATATACTAAAGAAAAAGATACATCAGAAATCTTAGCAAGAATGAATAATAAAAAGTTGTGACTGACTCAGAGAGTCCAACACAGCTGGCTGTGATTGGTCATAAATTAAAAACAATTCACAAATCAAGCATTCACCTGTTGGTAAACAATGTCCAGACCACATTCCAAAGCAGCAAACACTGGAGCAGCAATCAGATAATTTTTGCTTTCATTCCTCTCTGAGGCTTCTCAGCTTCCAGGGAGAAAATCCTGGGCAAAGAGGATTTTTTAGAAAATATCATGGTGACATTTCCCTCCTGTGGAAGCTTCTCCCAGGTTTTAGCCCTTCCACCCTGACCCACAGACACTCCAGAGTGGCTCATGGCTGTTAAACTCTCCTGGCCCTTGAATGGACCAGACCCAGCTCAGTTGTAAATTCTGTGAGGGGTGGATGAGGGATTTGGGGTTGTTTAACCTGGAAAAGAGGAAACCTGGGGGGCATTTGTGGCTCTGCACAGCTCCTGACAGGAGGGGACAGCCGGGTGGGAATCCAGGATGAGAGGGAATGGCCTCAGGCTGGGCCAGGGCAGGCTCAGGGTGGGCACCGCAGGAATTTCCCCATGGAAAGGGAGCTCAGGCACTGGAACTGCCCAGGGAATTTGGAGTGCCCATCCCTGGAATCCAAGGAAGAGCTGGAGGTGGCACTCAATATCTGGCATCACTGACAAAGCTCTTGGACTCAGTGATCTTAAAGTTTTTTTCCATCCTAAATGATTCTGCAATTCTGAGAACTTCTGGTGAGAGCCACCCAAAAGCAGATTCAGTGAAATGTATTTTTAAAGAAATTGACAGTTCAGTGTGGAAGTATTGCTGGGCTGGTTCCAGCTGATCAGATGGATGGATGGATGGACAGCCAGGCTGCCTGTCAGAACAACGAGGCTCCATCTCATCCCCATCCCTGCGTAGGTACAGCCTGCCTACCTACTCACAGCAAGAACATTTCTCAACAGGACCCTTATTTTACAAAAATAATTAATTAAAAATTTGAGGTTTTTCTGTGGAGGCTTTCTCATACGTCCCTATAATATTAGTATACATAATACATGTGCTCTGTGGCTTCATTTTCTTCTACTTTTGATAAGGTAGGTTTACTAAAATCTGAAATTTAAATATTTACACTGTAGGCTTTTTGATTAGCATATTTTGAAGCTAATCATAATAGGGCTCAGCTCATTTAGTGGATGTCAGTAAAATGAATAATGAATTCAGTGACAGGGGTGAAGAAGAAAGGATGAAAAAGAAGTAATTTATACTTGTGAGAAGGATAATGTCTGTTACATGGGGACAGACCCACAGAAATTTAAGTAGGAGACAGCTCCTACTCCCTTTCCAATTAGAGGAACAATTTTACAGAGAATGTACTTTTGGAGCATGAAATATTTTAATCTAAAGTTTAAAATTTCCACTAAATTGGCTTTCAAAGTCTCCCTTAAGTTTAATGGGAAAGGATTCAGATTCTTTTAACAAAGCTGATCACAGGGAGAATTTAAATCCTGGTTTGAAAGCACCAGGGGATGCAGCTCTCAGAATTTCAAATACCAGCCGTGTGCAAGTCCAAAAGAGCAGATTAATACAATTGTTCTGTTATCATCTATACATATATATATATTATAAATATATGTAATCCTGAACTTTCAGAGGTCTTGTTTGTTTATTCTGTGCAGCCACAAAGGTCAGAGGATGATTAGGAAGCCAAAACTGATCCATGTGCACGACTGAAAGTACGGAGCTCTGACAGAAATGTCTGGCATCATGCAATTTGTCACAAAATGACGAGAACAAGCAAAACAGAAGTCAACTAAACAGCAGAGAAGGATTTATTTTGTTTCATCTCAGATGACTGTGACACATAACATTTCATCTCAGCCAGTCAGCCCTGACAAAGAGCATCTCCAGAGCATCATCCACCCAGGCTCTTGGAGAGGCCACTGTTCCATGAGGGGACTGGTGCTTGGTATTGCCTTTTGTTTCCTACCTTTTATTTTATTTTTTTCCCCTAAATTTGCCAAATCCCATGTGGGACCATGAAAGGTGAAACCATGGAATGATAATTGCCCAACCCATCAGATCAAGACCATGTTGTACAAGATCTGCCACTCAACACCAAAGCAAGCCAAAGAAAAAAACTTTTCATTTACATCAACTGAAAGCACTCACAGGTCTGAGAGGCAAATTCATTGGTTTGGCTAAAAAAAGCCAGAGACAGAAATTTCAAAACAAAAAAATTGGTCCTGACATTTTCTCTAGTGAAAAGTCTAGGGGCTTTATAATGTGAAAAACATTGCATTTAGAATTAACTTCAATACATTTTAACTTAAATACATTTTAAAATGAGTGCACTGCAAAAGGGTCAAATGGGAGGCAGTTTTTCAATCCAAACCTAATTCCCCTGGGTTTGATTCCATCCAAATTGTATTTATAACGTAATTAATGAATGAGTTTAGCCAGGCTGATGAGCTGGCACCATGACAAGCTCCATTCAGAAAGTCACTTCATTCCTTTGGGTCAGTTCAGCATCAGGGGCAAACTGCAGCCCTGGTCCTGCCAACGAACAAGGACAGATCCCTGAACTGTGCTTGTGATGACTTGGCCTTTTCAGGCTCTGATTTATCCCAAAACAATTATGGCAGTGAAGCCCATGGTTGGCTGTCACCACATCCATTGCCTGGCATCACCTGAATTTCCTTTTTTTTTCCACCTGGTTGCCCACACGTCCTTCCCTCTCCTGTTTCCCAAGCCCGGCAGCTGAGACCTCTGATGGACCCTGGACTGCAGCTCCTCTGCTCTCCTCAGCCTTGCAGCTGGGCTTGAGTTCCATTATAGTTCCATTACAAATCCTTAAATTCTTCCCAAATTTGCAGCTGGGAACAGAGGTGGTGTTGCATTGCACGAAGCTTTTCATTGCAAACCTGATCAAGCTACAACTGATCGTCCCCATGAGGAGGAAATCCAATTATCCTGTATGTTTCAAAGAGGTGCAAATCGTTAATTTATAAACACTTCTTTCTGTACCAATATTCAGAATATGTCTTGGATCTATTTAGAAGACCAAGGGGATAGATTATTATGTTCTTATGAAGTTTAATGGAATTTGAGCACCTAACTCCCAAAGGCTTCTCTGACAACTGCATTTAAAGTCATTTACCAAAGAGATGGAGATATTTTTTAAACAGTTTCTCTAGTCTACACTTGATATCTTCCTCCTTTCCTTTTGTTGTGGTGGCTGTTATAAATATTCAATGGTTTTTGTGAGCCTCAGCAGACCAAAAATGATCTTCAAAGAACTCCCTTACATGTATTCACGTATTTTTAAAACCCTAAGATTTTCTTTAAAAGAAATATTATTGGTGTTTCTGCATGTCTGCAGATAGTGAAAAGAAATTATTTGCAGTAAATTGTATTTTCACTGAGAGACAAAGGGGCAGAGGAAAGGATGAGAGGACTGGAACAGTGATAAACGTTCCAAGAATTCCTGTTATGGACCTCTTGAGAAATACTTGTCTATCCCAACACAAAATGACATCAAACTGAATTTCTCCAAGGTTTGATTGTGCAAGATAGTGAGAGAGTTAAAACTCCACTGAGATAAACCAGAGGCTCTTTGTTCTCTATCCTCTCCACCACGTATTGTCAATGAGGGGAAAGGGAAAGCAGAGCAGCTGAAATAATCCTGAAATGCTGTGGTTTGTACTCACACCTCCAAAGGTGATTTATCTGATAGGCATTTCAGTTAAAGCAGTAGAAACAAAAACTCTTCCAAAATATGGTGGCATCAGCTGGAGAAATTCCAGGATAAATTCAGAGGAGAAGGAGATGAAATCAAAGGACAGGTCTAGCTGTGAGTAAATAAATAACAATTTTTTTAAAATATTATAAGATTATCCTGTCTGTATCTTTGTGAGGGGTTTCTCAGAACTGTAGCTAAACAAAACCTGGGTTATCCTGATGTTATCCTGGGTTATCCACATCCAGCCTGGCCTTGGACACCTCCAGGGATGGAGCAGCCACAGCTTCTCTGGGCGCCCTGTGCCAGGGCCTCCCCACCCTCACAGGGAACAATTTCTTCTGAACATTCAACCTAAATTTCTCCTCCTACAGTGGGAAGCCCTCATCCTGTCACTCCAGTTCCTGAAGAATTGTCCCTCTCCTGCTTCCCTGCAGGCCCTTCAGACACCTGAAGGTGCTGTGAGGTCTCCACAGAGCCAGCCCCAGCTCCCTCAGCCTGTCCCCACACAGGAGGGGCTCCATGGACTCTGACCAGCTCCATGGGCTCCTCTGGCCTTGCTCCAACAGCCGCACTTCCTTCTCCTGCTGGGGCACCAGACCTGGGCTCAGCATTCCAGGTGGGCTCTCAGGAGAGCACAGCAGAGGGGCAGAATCGCCTCCTGCCAAGGATCCCCCTCCAAACCAAGCTGGGGCACTGCTGCTCCTCCAGCCCCTTCTCCTTTATTCTCCTTGACTCTCCTTTCTTTTCCTTCTCCTTTACTCTCCTTTATTTCTGATGACAGCAACAGCAAGCTGGGATGCTCCGAATTTTTCCCGGTCGAAAATTTCAAGTTTTTTCCCAGCAGCTCTACAATTTTCCCTCATGCCTGACAAGGAGTGGAAGAGGAACACGGCACTTGAGCAATACCCACAGGGTAATCAATCACTGTGGGAGGAGATTGAAAACAATCTGGCCTCCCACAGGAGGTTCAAAGGCACCAGCACCATTTAATGCACCAGCAGCACATGTTTTATGCATCTGTTATTCTGTAGTGGGAAGCCATTCAACAGATGGTTTCAATTTCACTTACATTAGGTATATAAAGTTGGGAGCTTGTTTGTAGCAAGTGATAATCGAGTTTGAGCTATAAAAATAAGTGCATTGATGCCACCCAAATTTTCAGTACGTGTTTGCTACTACTTTAATGAGAGGTGAGGTTTCAGATACTCAAGATCCACGTTGATAGGGTTACAGAAGGATCCACCCTCCAAGCCAAGATTTCTTTTTCTTTAAAAGAAATATTATTGGTGTTTCTGCATGTCTGCAGATAGTGAAAAGAAATTATTTGCAGTAAATTGTATTTTCACTGAGAGACAAAGGGGCAGAGGAAAGGATGAGAGGACTGGAACAGTGATAAACGTTCCAAGAATTCCTGTTATGGACCTCTTGAGAAATACTTGTCTATCCCAACACAAAATGACATCAAACTGAATTTCTCCAAGGTTTGATTGTGCAAGATAGTGAGAGAGTTAAAACTCCACTGAGATAAACCAGAGGCTCTTTGTTCTCTATCCTCTCCACCACGTATTGTCAATGAGGGGAAAGGGAAAGCAGAGCAGCTGAAATAATCCTGAAATGCTGTGGTCAATTCTGCTCCTCCAGCACCTTCTGCTTTAGCTCTGATGAAATCCAAAGCAGACTGGGATGCTCAGGATCTTTCCCCATCCAAAATTGCAAGTTCTTCCAGCAGCTTGCAGTTTTCAAAGCTCAGTTATTCACCAGGGTCAGTTAGAACCCAAGAGGAGCAGTGACAGGATGTGAGGACATCACCTCTGAGTGTAAGCGGCCAAATCACATCTTAATTGTGTTTATTTATTGCTTGAAAAACAATAGATTTTCAAATTATCTGAAAACTGAACAGAAAGGACAGAACCCACATGGAATTAATGTCAGTTTACAGCTCAGGGAGTGCATAAGTGTCTGAAAACCACTGGGTCACGAGCAATGAAAGGCATAAAGCTGAGAGGCTTTTCCAAACTTGCAGTTATAATCAACAATGCAAACTGAATATTCCTGATATTCTTATAAGCCCCAAATTCCTTTGAAATTCTTGTCAAAATTCACATTCTCAATTACTTTAAGTCAATGTGTAGTGAAATTATTCCCCACTGCCAGCAGCTTCCCACCTTCCAACATCCCTTTGATCAGGTAACACAACACGTGGAGAATTTTCTGACCCCCTGCTCACTGATCAGGCTTTGTGCCTTTCCATCATGCTCACTTCTTTCCAAAATAAAGAATCCATATATAAATTCCAGGAAAAAGTTCTAACTATGATTAAAAAAAAAAAAGTTAGTTTATGTTAACATTTTAAGCAATGATTTGCACATAATAGCTGAAATGACAGAGCTGAGCTGAAGCAGTTTCTGAATGCAGATGTTTCAAAAGCAAATGTAAAAAGTGGAATTGTGGTGGCCTTGGGGGAAAAAAGTGAATTTTTTCTGACAGTGATGGTGTAGCATTTTTCTAACATTGCTTTTGCTTTCTTTTTCTTTTTTTTTCCATTTTCAAGTTTCACTCAAGATAAAAATTTCTATTGCTTGGGGGAGCAGACAGAAAAGGGAAAGATGAGCAGGTTCAGGCACATGGCATTAAAAGGGACCTCCCACCATTTCACCCCACAGACTTCCCTGGGTCAAGAAATTCTCTCTTTTGAGCAAACCATGCCCATGGTTTGTTGGGTTCGAGGTGGTTTTGTTTTCTTTCTTGCAACATTGCCTCAAACGTTCAATTCTGCTGGGAAAAAATGTTGGTGTTCTTCTGTGACATTTCCTGGGCTGCTTGCCTGGAAGGCTCTGCTCAATCTCACACCCTGCCCATGGGGAGGGAGAGGAGCTGGCAGCAGGGATGGGCCAGGGGGAGGAAGGCTTGGGAGTGAGGAGGAGGAGGAGGAGGAGGAGGGTCTGCCATCAGCCTTCAGCCTCCCCCAGAGCAAAGGCTTCCATGAAAATCTAAGCCTTAGGCTGGAATGTCAAAGACACAGAAGAAGAAGGAAAAACCTATTTTGGTTTCCTCAAAAGAGCCAGAGACTCACCCAGAGCTGCTGGTGCAGAAGAAGAAAACATTTTCATCTGGAACAATTCTCCATGAGGCTTCTTTTCCCTCCTCCAACCAAAACTCATCACACCAATGCCCTCCCTGCTCCCCTCAATCTCCCAGCTTTGTTTCCTCACTTGCCCTCTATATTCTAATCTCATATTGAAGCATCTTCCCTCTCTCCTGCCCGCTGGCAAAGCACAGGTTATTTTTATACCTCCCAAAGGTGCAAAGCATTGAAAATCACAGACCAAGGCCTCATTTCTCCTGCTTTGTTGGCTTCTCTAACCACAGATAAGCAGCTCCAGGGGAAGAGCCTCCAGCCCCTGCAGCCTGGGCAGAGCTGTTTCCTGGTTTATGCCAAATTATTGCTCACAGACCCTCTGTAAGCACCTTCTGCCACCTGCTGCTTCCATATCCCTGACAGCACATTTCTGTGCTGCCAGATCACCCAGCCATGCAACACACCCTGGATGAGATGGGGACATCCAAATGCTTTGGACAAGGTGTTAAGTTTCCCAAAGCCCCCAGGAAAAAAAAAAAATCACATTTTCCCAGTTTTGTAGCCGTGTGCTTCCTCGGCATCTCTTTTTCACAGGGGCAGATTTTAAAAACAGCATTCTTGATGCACATTTTTTCCCTTGCCAAGAACACTGTCACCAAGACACGGGCTATAGATTTCCTTTTTCCCGGCTATGAACTGACTAACATCTTTCAAGACTAACACATTTCTAACCTGTGCTTTCTCATAAATTTCTGTGCCCATCTCTTCCAGCCATATGTGCAGAGGAAGAAGCTGCACTTGGAGGAACCATGTACCTGGAAATCAAGGATTATTGTTGTTGTTGTTGTTGTTGTTGTTGGCCCAGGATCTGAGGGTTCCTTGCTGCCCTGGCTGCAGACAGAGTGGGGATGGCAGAGCCAAGGAGGGGACAGGAGATGGTTCTGCAGGGGACAGGGTAGCAGGACCAAGGATGACAGCAGGGCAGCACCCCAGCTAGAGGAGATGAAGCCTCCCAGTGCTTTGACAAGAGCTGAAAGAGCCTAGAGCCCAGAGAAGTGATGGGGAACTGCAAATCAAACCACGAGGTCAGAGCCTGTTGGCATCCTCAGAGTCATGGCTGGAATTCCTGATTCCCCACTTGTGGAGCCCTCCCACCAGGGTGGCTCCCAGGAGCTGCCTTGGCCCAGCCAGCTGATTCCTCTGCAGCAGAAATATTTCATTCTTGAAACATTTTTTGGCTGCACTTTGCCTTAAAAATAAAATGTGCAAAATCAATCTGTGCAGCAATATTGAAATCTGACAGCATCACTGCACAGGGCAGGCTGGTTATTAACAGAACCACTCACAGCAATGAGCCCACCTTTCCCTAGAAGCGTTGATCATAGGTGAGATAAAAGAGTGAGTTTGCTCCCTAATTCATACTGGCCACACATTATTTCTGAAAAAAACAGGTGCACTCAGTGTCTGTGCACATACATCTTCTGGAGAGCTGCAGGTGGTGGTTATGAGGTCCCCTGTGTCAGCTCATGTCAGGTGACAGATGAGGAGCAAGGCTCTTCCTGGGCAAGGAAATCATTAGCAGACTTCATAGACACAGTGGTGTAAATCAGGGGTGAATCAGCCTTGCAAGATAAATCCAGAGAATGGCCAGGCATGGCAGTTAATAACAGGACAGTGGCAATTCCCAAATATCTGGGCAGTTCTCAGCAGTGAAGATGCCTTTGGGCACATCAGAGGCAAATGAAAACAATGAAAATTGTTTGCAATTTCAGCAATGAAAATCTCATGGCTCAGTCCCGGGGGTTCTGCTGGGGAATGCCCCCAAACTCTCCCCATGAACTGCTCACACGATGGGTGACTCCTGCTGGGTGACTCCTCTCCTACAAAACTGCCATTTACTGCAAACCAGCCATCCCAGCAAGTCTGTTGACACATTAAATTCGGGCTTCATTTGTGTGCTGACCTGCTCAGGAGAACTCTCTGAGAAATGACATCCTCCAGGACTTCCTGGGGAGAGCTGGGGAACTGCAGGCAGCAGAGTGCATGTCGTTTATTTAATGGAAGAAATAAAATATGCATCAAAGCATCTTCATGGAAGTTGTTAGGATGCAGCTTGGCTTTCATTTGTAAGATGGTGGCATTTCTAGACTGTCAGTATCATCACAGCCATCACTGGCATCACTCATTGGCAGCTCTGAATATTTGATTGCAACCTCACAACAGGCTCTGATTCCTCTGAATCCCTCAGCTCCAGCAGGATCCTGGAGATCCTTTCCAAAACAAAATTCCTGGAGCTGCAGTTTAGGGTGGGTAAACTCTGTGCTGTTGCTCACTGCTTCAATTAGTGACAGTCACGTACTTATCTTAGTGGCAGGCAGTGTTAGGCTGCTTTATGTGAGCAAAACAGAGAAGCAAAGATCTGGCTCTCATTGCTGAGTAAAAATCCAGCGATTAAATTCAGGGAAATAAAAAGATCCAACAATTGCTGTGAAGAATTTCTCCCATTCTGTTGAATATTTGCATGAGCAATGAACTGCCTTCTGCCTAAAGTTCTCCTTCAAAGGTAATGGATACAGCATATTTTCTCCCTTCTTGCCCCAAGCTGGTTTGCAGTGAATGATGTACATTGTAAAAAGACTGTTACTTCAGCCCAGGAGGGGCTGCAGGGAGCTGGTGGATAAAAGGATGATTTTTTTAGACAGTTTCTTAGAAAACTGCACTGAAAAAATACAATAAAAAAGTATATTACGATGCAATTTGTCCTCAAGATGTTCTGAGATAAAAAAAAAATATATTGTGATACTGGTTGTTCAGTTAAAGAGGACAAAATTGCACTCAGTACATTCAGGAATCACTGGGTTTTTTAGAAATAAATCAACCCTGACAGGGCTGTTCCTTGTGCAGATTTTAATGACCTATGTCACTAAAAGCCTTGTGCTTTGTCTGAGCTGAGTCCTCCTCAACAAATACTTCAATCAGCCTTGGAACATAACCCGAGGAGGGATGGGGCTGTGGCTGGATGTACTGAGCAGAGCAGTCAGAGGAGCTCCCTGGGTTTATTAACACAACTACAGCAAATCCCAGGCATTAATTTAATGGGAAAAGAAGGGAAGGGAAGGGAAGGGAAGGGAAGGGAAGGGAAGGGAAGGGAAGGGGGGAGCTGTGTGTGCACAGCAGAGCTCTGGGCTAGCAAAGCAAAGGTCTGGCTGATGAAGCTTAATAGATGTGGGCAACATAAGCAAAGGAGCTTGGCTGAGAAGATGAAGGGAAGGGAAGGGAAGGGAAGGGAAGGGAAGGGAAGGGAAGGGAAGGGAAGGGAAGGGAAGGGAAGGGAAGGGGGGAGCTGTGTGTGCACAGCAGAGCTCTGGGCTAGCAAAGCAAAGGTCTGGCTGATGAAGCTTAATAGATGTGGGCAACATAAGCAAAGGAGCTTGGCTGAGAAGATGCTGTTGTTCAGAAAGGGACTGAAAAAAGCTGTCATTAACAAGCCTTCAGGATGCCTCTAAAATAGCCCACTTTTTATATTTGATGTATGAATAACCTAGGTGTTATCCAACGTGATAAAACCTACCTTAATCTTATGCTACTCTGAAACTGCAAGATTTTGCTTCTTTCACTGTTCAGTTTTGGCTCTTTTCCTTTTATTTTTAAATACATATTCAACTTCTGGAGGTTTTACTTTTGCTTGATATAGCTTTGGATCTGTGCTCTGGGCAAAAAGCCACTCTGACACACAAACAGGTTAAAAAATGCCCTGTGAAAGCATTGCTTGGAAAATATCACCTTCCAACTGAAAATCTCACAAAACCAGCCCTGTTTCTATTTTCAGGGCATTCAAAAAGGCTCATATTTCAGGTATTTTACATTTTCCTGTATGCATTCCACATGCTTTCCATGACATACTTTAAAAAAAAACAATCCCGAGCCTTTCTCCTTTCGAGAAAAGACCTTCATTTTGTAAGACAAAAGGTTTTGTAATTCTCTCTTCTATTTCAGGAGAATATTCACACTAAATAAGAATTCGTGCTTCTATAATCAAATCATTTATCTTTAAATTTTCTGTGGGAGGAGATCCTCATCCAGACTCAGAGCCTGGAATCTCATAAGAAATTCCAAAGGGGTAAGGGTAGCTTACATAGGAAATGATGGTTTTTATGGTTGTTTTGCTTGTGTAAGAGGAAAACCAGGGATTGCTGAGACCACCCTGAGCCCATCCAGCTGTGTTGGATGTGTCCTTATCAAAGGGGAGGAAGGAGCAGATGTGGAATGAGCAGCAAATGCCTCAGCTCCTGCAGAACCAGGGGTTTTGGGCTCAGAGCCCAAAAGGGAGCATCTCCTGCTGCTGCTAGCCCGGGGTGGGACATCAACCTCCCAGCCCTGGCATCACCTAATTCAGAACCAAATTATCTCTCCAGGCCCAACTCAACAGCATCACTTTGCCTGGTGGCTTTTAATATTTGAAAAAAACCCAGCAGGAGTTATGCAATGTGGCAGATTTGAGGCACTTAAAAAGAGATAAAGGGGGGGAATAGAAGGAAAAGGAAAGAAAAGCTTTACTTTAAAAGGAACCTTAAACCTTTCTTTTTCTTTGACATGAGGGAAAATTCTGAAGTGGTTTGGGTTGAAGGATTTGCTGAGTGTGTTAACGAGGCATCTCAGGGGTTAGAGAGCTCTGGTTCTGCTTGGACCTCACTCCTCTGGAGAAGGGCAAGGGCAGGCTGCTGCCTTCAGAGGTGGGGCTGGACCTCCCCGTGCTGTGACCAGCAAGCACAGAGCCCTGGGATCAAATATGGGCTGAGACAGAGGTTTTGGTTCCCTTTAAATCCTCGTCTCTTCTCTCGTCCTGGGACCCCTGTGAGCACCACCACACATCCCCAGTGCCAAATCTGGGACAGCCACAAAGTAAATCAGCTCCAAACCGACTCCCAAAGATCCAGAGCACAGCATGGATCAAGTAATAGCACACAAGAATGCCCGTTTTTTTTTTAATTTACATCATACACAATTATTGTTGTAGGGCCAGAGCAACACAAGTTACATCTGGATGAGGATTTTATCCCAGCCCTCCTAATGAGAGCCTGGCAGAGGCTGGAAAAGCCAGAGCTGTGCTCGCAGCCCTCTGTCTCCTCCTCCCCAAGGGGAGCAGCCCCAGGCTGAGCTCTCCCCGTGCCCTGCACAGCTCACAGGCTGCTGCTCCTCTCCCTGCTGCAGATTTCCCAGTTCCTCTCTGGAATGAGCATCCCCAAATGTCTCCTTGCCTGACTCATTCCTGCCTGGAGAGGGTGGCTGAAGCTCTGAGCTCCCTTTCTACCTCTGGGGCTGTGGCTGAGCCTGTGACTCACACATCGCCCCCTTGGACTTCTTGGGGCTCAGGCCATTTTCTCATTTCTCTCAAGATTCACTGCCCATGCCCCTTCCTGGAAAATGCAGCACCTTCTTTTG
>NW_005054308.1:9446820-9465204 GCF_000277835.1 Geospiza fortis | reverse complement strand
CTGAATTCCTTCACAGCATGTTGCTATTTCCTGCATTTTCAGCTGTCTGAGCCCTTTGTAAACACATCTTTTTGTCTGCACACACAAAACTGAACCTCTCCTCTGTTATTAGAATCACAGAATGCTTTGGGTTGTAAAGGACCTTAAAACTCATCTCATTCCACCCCTGCCATGGCAGGGACACCTTCCACTATCCCAGGTTGCTCCAAACCCTGTCCAGCCTGGCCTTGGACACTTCCAGGGATCCAGGGGCAGCCACAGTTTCTCTGGGCACCCTGTGCCAGTGTCTCACCACCCTCAGAGGACAAATTCTGTCTTTATATGTATCTAACTACATATCTAACTATCTATTTTTTTTATATCTATTTCCCCCTTTTCAGCCTGAACCCATCACCACTTGTGTTATCACTACAGTTCCTAATAACGAGTCCCTCTCCAGCTTCCTTTCCTGTCTTTTACTCTGATTTCCAGGACAAAGTGGACTTCACTGCAAACACCAAATTGTTCCAGAGACAAATTGCTGGGTTTTGTTGAGGGTTTTTTCCAGCAGACATCCTAGCTAGCTTTTCAAGCTCTTGGTCCTGTCTGAAGACAGCCATCCATCAGGTGTGCACCAGCTGAAGAAAAGGCTTCAGAAGAGTATTTTGGAGACAAATGAAGCTTGTGGCCACATCTGAGCTCCTTAAATCCATGTCAGAACAGAGATCCTGGACTTTCCTGGGCTAAAATTCTCCCTTCTGTGGTTATTTGAGTTCTCAGCCAGTGCACTCAGCCCCCAGGACAGACCACAGCACGAGTGAAAGGCAGAAGCACATGACAGAAAATAGGATGTTAAACTTGAAATTTGTTTTATTGCTTGTGCCCAGCCACAAGCTGCTCTCCTTTTTCTTTAATGTTTCCCTTAGTTTACATATGTTGAGATTTATATTTCAAATCTGAAAACAGCCATTTCTTGGAGATAAACAGACAACAAGCAGTTGATTCCAATCAGAGAATTTGTTTTTCTTCATTTGCTTTATAGCCCCTGAAGAATTATCTGTTTCTATCTGAATAATGGATGGAATAGAGTAAGGTGAAAATACAAGCTAAATTCAGAGGTGCAGACACATCTTGTTAGGCAACTTCAGGGTGCAAGGGCACACAAAATTGGAACAAGAAAAGTGAAAATACAGGTTGAAATTCTGAATACAGAACAGCCTTTTTTGCATTAACTGAGAGCAACCCTTCCTGAGCTTTCCCTGGGCCAGGGCAGGAGCAGGAGAGGAGCAGGAGAGAAATGGAACCACAGCAGCTGCAGAGCAGGACCAAAGCCAGTCTCTAAGCTGGGACCTTCTCCTCATCCCCACCCAGAAGCTGCAGCAATGCTGTTAAAACAGTAAATTAATTTAAAAACACACTATGGAAGGGAAGGCAATGCTGTCTGCAGCTGGGCTACGGAGCAAACTCTCAGCAGAGCTTCCCTTTGTCAGGAAGAGGTGACGAGTGACAGGAGATGTGGCAGCAAGCTCAAGAGCCTCAGCAAAAAGGTTCACTTCTGCAATTTCTTGATATTCTCAGACAGATGTAAATATCACTCATTCCACAGCATTTCAACACAAGGTGCCAGCTTGAAGTGCAGAGCTGTTAAGTGACAATTTAAATCTAACTCACCCTGATGAAAACACTGGTAAAAAACAGGCAGGCACTGTGCACTTATAAATTCTGATTTTGGAGCTGTTCTTCCAAGGGGCTATTTGCTTTTCATGTTCATTTCTTCCTTCACTGGAGCCTGACATTCAGCTGAAGTTATCTGCTCTCATTTAGGGAGCAATGTATCAGAGCACAGTAAAACTCACACCAGCTTTATTATTACCTAGCAGAGAAAACAGTGTTTAACTGACAGCAGAATGAAGAGGAATAAAACAATTACAATATTAGTGTCTGCCTCCCAGATGGGGGAGGCACTAAATAACCACGAGTCCATTACAGGGGATTTCTCAGATGCTAAGAAGGTTAAATGGTTGAATGACTTATCCAAAAGTGATTGCTTTTCTGATCCCAGGTCCCTGGTGCTATGGCAGCATTACCTTATTGCTTTCCAAATCACTCATGTGGCTTTTTTTAAATTATGATTTTACTCTTCTGGAAGGTACCATCCCATCTGGAGCCTGTCAGCTCTGCCCAAGGCATTTAAAGCCCCCAGCACAGGCAGGACAGCAAGGCACAAACAACCCCAGGGCTGTGCCTGCTGCTGGAGGGACCAGGGAGAGGCCAAGGTTTTGTGCCTCACCCAAATCACCCAAAAAAGGATATTCCACAGCGGCCACAGCCTTGCCACAGCACAGGGTGGGACTCAGAAATTCACCCCAGCTGATGGGAAATGCTCCCACAGAGCCCTCTCACTTCTCTCCCTTTGAGCTGCAGCTTTTCCATCAGCCTGGATGGGTTCTTCCCTCCCTTCCCAAGCTTTCCCTGAGCTCCAGGGTGAAATAAGCAAGGCAGCATTAGCCTAGAGAGGAAAATCCTGTCTGAGTTGATCAAATTGCTGTGTGAGGACACTCTGCACATGTGGCAGTGGAGTAGATCTTCCAGAGTTTCTTCTCTGTACAAATCTTCAAACACTGGAGAAATTTGTCAGGAAGAAAGTAAAATACATCAGTAAAACAGAAGAAATGCTTTCAGGATCCAGAGACAAAAGAAATCAGTGCTCTCAGGCACATGGTAGAATTTACTGGGTTGTCCTGTGCAGGGCTAAGATTTGGGCTCAATCCTTGTGGGTCCCTTCCAACTCAGCTTATTCTGTGATTTGTGATTCTGTGCACTGCTCCTCCCGAGACTCTCCAGGAAATGAAAATTAATCCATTTTTAGATTCTTTCAGACAAGCTCAGATCCTCAATCTGAGCACGTCCTGTCTTCCTCCCTTCCATCAGCTCCATCAAAAGCCCTGGATACTTGAAATGGAAATGAATCCTGTAAAGGAGCTCTGGATTTGTCATTCAGTTTTGGAAATAAAAATCTTTCTCTGATCCTGCAAGATGTCGTGCTCGCTGCCTGAGCATGTCAGCAAAAGCAAATCATGGAGCTGCTGTGTTTTTTGCTGCCTCTCAATTCCTGTGACACAGGAATTGTAAGGGGTTCTGCTTTTTTAGGCTCAGATAAATATCAGCAATTTAATTGCTTTCTTCAAGCTTGGGTTTGGAAAGCTGATGGGAGCATTAGGAAAACATGTAAGTGGATTTTTTCAGTCAGTTAAGGGGGGGAAAAGTAACTATGATGTCTACAGGCAGAAAAATAACTTAAACAATTCTTTACCCTCTCCATACTCACTTTAGTACCTCAAAAAGGCCACATCTAATTGGAGCACAGAGCCAGAATGCATCTTGCTTCTATTTCAGAACACTTTGTACAGTGCTCATCATCAGAGCTCCTGTTCAGGGAGACTCATAACACACAGGGCAGATTTTGAGTCTTAATATCACAGATTATTTTAAATACACAGCATTCTGCACGACCATGCAATCCTGCAAAGCTGCTGCCAGCGATTCCTGCCTCAGATTCCTGCTTCAGTTCCCGCCTGTGCGAGGCCTAAAGCCAGACAGCAGAAACTCAATGGTGAACACGAGCTGGGTGTGCTCTTAGTGAGGCAGAACTGGCGTGAATTCCAGCAGGGCAGGCTGACAGCCCTGTGGGGATTGGCTTCCCCCACGATTCTGCCCAAGGAAACCTTCTGGAGTCAGGTCTGGGCATCACAAGTGGGAGCAGCAGCTCCCCAGCACCAGGCTGTGCTGTCAGCAGCACGTTGTGAGTGGGACACGACTCCTTTCTTTTTGCAAATTCACCAAATCTCTCATGTCTCCTTCCCATCTTTTTGCCTCTATGTGAGTTGAACCTCCAGCTGCTCATTTGCCTTTTTATTTCTGTTGTTTAAGTCCTCTCAAGCTGTGGCAGCTTTAATAGGAAAAAGAGCCTGCTGATCTCCTTTCCTGGATGGCAGAGCTGGAGTCACCTTGGGCACACAAATGTTCATTAAACACACACATGGAAGCAAGTGATCAGCAACATCTTCCCTTTCTCCCATTCTGCTGTATCCTTTTATTAAAGACCTAAAAACCACAAATGAAACCTCTCCCTTTTTGTTTTTATTTAATCCTTAAAACTGGAGACCTTGCCTTAGGTGAAGCTCAAAACTTCAGTGGAGCAAGCCTGGGTCCAGGTGGGAGGAGAAGGAGAAAATTTGGTGGAATGGTGAGGATTTTGTGAGGTGCCCACACAGTCCCAAGCCCACAGGAGGTGAGGTAGTTTCAGGGACACCTAAATTCCTGAAGTTCAGGTGTATTTTTCCCTGAAGGAACAGCAAAATCCAGCAGAAAGCACCTCTAGACCCAACCTGCAGAACTGTCTGCCCTCACTCCAAAACCCAGCAACCCTCGAGCTTCCCCTCTCAACAGCCCCAAATTTTCATGTGGGAAACACAACTTTGCTTTTCTCCTGTTCTCTTATGCTGCGCTGATTTCACTGCTGTGACTGACACTTTAAAAGTTTGTAGGTCTGCCTGAGGCACAGATCCAGCACAGAAAAATCTCTCTGCAGAGGATGAGGCTCAGCAAAAGAAATAAGTGACTGAAAAAAGGGTCTTCTGAGGGAGAGATCAGACAGTCTTAAGGTGGTCTGGGTCTCACCCCAACCACATTGTGCTAATCAGCAGGGGGATTCTGTAATCTCCTATATGCCAGCACAAATCTAATGCAAATCCCAGGGAGTAAATCATATTACTGTGGGTTTACTCAGCAGAAATAGATCAACATTTGTCCCTGAGTGACTCCAGCATTTCTTCCCTGTGTGTGCAGTCCCCTCCCTGCTAATGCATCCCCACAGGAGGGAATGTTTCTTCTCCTAAGCAGGAAAGAGGGGAAGAGGCCAATTGCATTTTGCTTGATGGGAGAATTTCAAATGCACAATTTCCCTAAGACAGAGAATCCTGTCTCAAACAAAAATGTGTAACCATGCCCTCACATGGAAAACACACTGTGAAAATGTGAGATTCCTCAGAGCTCAAGAGGCTTCATTCCTCTGCATTTCTCTCCTGAAACATCTTCTGCATTAATCCAGAGAGAGACCAGTTGTCCAGACCCTCATAATCATGCACCCAGCCTCCTGCATGCTCTGGGGTGCACCAGGAATTAAGGAGCGGCTCATCTCGCACCGTCTCTGTCCCTAAATTCAGGGATTAGAAAGTGCTCTGGGCAGAGCAGGGATTGCCTGAGCTGGTTTCTAATCCAGCTCCAGATGACACAGTCAGGTTAACCAGATGCTCCCCACACCCATCCCACAGGGCAGAGCTGCTCCTCAGCACGGACAGGAGTTTGGAATTGGCCATTGGAATGTCACTGTGCTGTGTCATGCACAGCTCCCTCGTGCTCCTGGCTGAGGAGAACAAAAAGCACAATAAAGTGAATGCTTTTGATGCTCACATTTTGTTTATCTCCTTGTTGTCCAGCAAACATCCTCATTTGATGTGATTCTGATTCAGGTCACTCATTAATTCCTTGGCTCGTGATTGACCTTTCCAGGTGTGACCAGGAAATCAAGCAGAAAATCTCTCACCTTCATAGCTATTGCTGAAAGGAATCACAGATGTCCCAAATCAAATTTGTTTCCACCTCACAGCCAGTTCTGCACTAGTGAGGAGGAAGTTTGGGATTTTTTGGAGGTTGGTTTTCAGTATTGGAACTCCTCTGCCCAGCTCAGAATGAAGATTTCTGAAGCCTGCACATTTAATCACAAGTCTTTTCTCCAATTAAGGAGAAATTCTCAGCATGACCACAACAAAAGGAAATAAAATAATGTTTCTCAATATTAACTGAAAGGTTGGTGCCCATGTCTAGACACACAAATTTTCCTGCAGTGGTAAACATTGGTTTTGATTAGAAAATTGTTCTTACTCCAGTTTTAACCTCACAAGACAGAATTATTACTTGGCAGCTGAGATCTGAGAAAGCTCAGAAGCTGGCCAGTTAAAAGTAATATTATTCACTTTTAATGAAAAAATATTATTTGCTGTATTTTTCTCCATCCTGCTTGGAAGAAAAAGTTGTTTTACTGCAGGGCTCTGACTGCAGCTCTGCATCACATGGGAGTCCAGTGGCAGAGAACAGCACTTAGAGCATTAAAATTGCATTCTCCACGTATCAAACCAAAAGAAGTGTGCCTCTTGGCAGCACTGCTGGCCTAATTTTGGCTGCAGAATGAATAAAATCCAGGCTTCCACTGAAATCCCAGGCAGGGAGATAGCAGGGAAGGAGTTTGGGCAGTTTTTGGGGCAGGGACTGTGGGTGCCCTCTCCATCAGGGGTCTCTCCTGGGGGAGGCAGCACTCACTGAGCATCCCAAGGGATGGATGGGATTGGATCAGCAACATTTGTCTCCTGAGATCACCACGCTCCTTTAAATACCTGTGCCCACCCGAGGGCAGCCTGGTTCATCCCCCAGCAGCTCCCAGCAGTGGTTCCTTGCCAGGTGTGGGATCTGCTCCTGGAGCTCCTGATGGGAGCGAGCACAGGGAGGTTGATCTGGCAGCAGCCACACTTCAGTCCTCACGCAGCAGCTGGGTGGGTGGGGATGGCTCCATCTCCTCAAAAGGGAGCATTCAGGACTAGCTGACCCTGCCCCAAGAATCTGTCTGTTGAAGGATTGCTGCAGGCAATTCTTTTTTTTTCTTTTTTTTTAGGAGAGAGGCTGATTTCAGAGAGGAACAGAGGAGGCAGAAGCTGTTTGAGGTGCCAACGTATCACAGATTGGTTTGGGCTCTAAGGGACCTCAAAGTTCATCTCATTCCACCCCCTGCCATGGCAGGGACACCTTCCACTATCCCAGACTGCTCCAAGCCCTGTCCAGCCTGGCCTTGGACACTTCCAGAGGGGGAGAATCCACAGCTGCTCTGGGCACCCTGTGCCAGGACCTCCCCTTCCTCACAGGAAAGAATTTTTTCCTAATATTTAATCTAAAACTCCTCTCATTTAGTTTAAAACTATTCCCCCATCACTATTTGTCCATGTAAGAAGCAAGGGGCGCAGCATGACAGCTGTAATGAGGATGAATTGAGGTATTTTGATGATCCTCAGACCAAACTGAACTCAGGGTCTCCCAACCCCTCAAACCCAGGCCCTGTGTGACAGCAGCAGCTCTTCCAACACTGACAAATGATAATGACTCTCTGAGAGCAACACTTAAACCCCCTCGTCTTCCCATCTCAGCTTCCCACTGAGACAGATGTGATAGATGGGAACGGGCTGGAATCAAAGGAATTAAAGTATGAGATGGCATCACCCCCGAGCCCGCAGGAGGTGCTGCTCCTCCCTGGCAGCCCAGCTCCTCCCAGGCTGGAATAACAACCACAGAAACCACAGGCCTGGAGCCTTGGCCCTGTGGATATCCCCTGACCTGTCTGTGGTGACCATGAGGCCCATTAATTTGGGTTTTTCCTATATGGTTTTCCCATGGGCTGTCTACACCAGCAACACCCTGAGCTGTACCCACACATCAGACCCACAAGTGCCTGAGAGGGAAATTAAACCCTGAGAAACTACTCTGCAGCACTGCATGCCACCCTTTTATTTTCCTGAAGGAACTAAAACACGAGGAGCATTTTGATTTAATTCAACTGTTGAAACAATTCCAGTCTGTTTAGTGCCCTTGAGTTATGGGTGCAACTAAACACGGACTCGCTGCTAAAAAAAGCAGCAGTGTTACAAGACAATGCAAATTGAATTAGTCCTTTGTAATAAAACAAGATGTTCAGTCCAAGCAAGGGAAATCCTCACTTCAGAGGGCAGAAACAGCTTCTCAGAGAGGAAGGTCCTCCTTCCTAATATCACCTTTCTCTTCTGTGACTCCAGGTTTCACTGGGCAGTGTTTTTGGAGCATTGTTTTTGCTCACCCTAGCAAGTGAGCTGGCCTTCATTACCTACAGGTATTTGTAGTTTAAAAGTATTACATAAGACACAGAGGAAATTAGCATTCAGGAATGATTTTGTGTCAGTTGTCAGCAATGGAAAGCAGTAAAATAAAATCACATTATAAAATGTAATATAATAAAATTTTCAAATAATAAACTAAAATAGCAGTGAAGCTCTTTCATTTTAGGGAAAAGTGTATTTTCTCCTCAGACACCCCACACTTCCCCTCCAGCTGAACTGTAAACCCCAGAGGCTTTTACTGGTGACTCTTTCCTGCATTTAACTTTGAGCAGAGGCAGCAAATGGACATGGAGAGGAATCACCAGTCACTTTGAAAAGGGAAGTGAAGGAAATATTGAACACTCCATTGATTGCAGCCTGTGGTGTGCAAAGTGTCCCCTTCATGGAGTGGGAATGGATGGGCACTGCCATGGGGGAGATCCTGCTGGGGCTCCTCACTCACACCCAGCAGAGTTTTGTGATGTTTTCCCACTTTACATCCCCTCAGTGGGATGGGACTCCAGCCCTTTGCTGATGGGTCCTTTCCTGGGGGTTAGGATTGATAACTTTATATTCTCTTTGCTTTTATCATGCAGCTGGGTCATTACTTCAGCCACATGCCAGAACTGAGGGTGTTTGCACAGCAGAGCTGGATAAATACTGCAAAATAAAAACAGTTTCTGCAAGTGGTTTTTGAGCTGGGAAGGGCAGGAAGCACTGGAGAGCAGCATTCCAGGGGTTGAGTTTACCAAGGGGTGTGAGCTCATCGACTTTTTGGCCTTTTTTTGAGAATGCCTCAGTGAATTCACTCCGGGGATTCTCCCTGTCCCAGCCCAGAATGGGCAGCATTGCCCTGGGGATGTGGGTGGGGGGATCCCAGCAAGCAGGATCCTGGGACAGAGGTCTGAGACTATGGAGGGGCTTGACAGCTGGCCTGCAAGCAAAGCTGAGTTAATAGAAAAAATAACATTGATGATTTTTGAGTGTATCCATAGCAAGGAAGAAGACAAGGCTGTCAGCATGGAAACAGATTAGAAAAGATACATGAAAATTTTTATAAACTACACTACGTGCATAAGTAGATGTGTATATGTGCCTTATCAAATTTCTGTAAAAGTTTTGCTAATTACATTGAACACTAATTGCTTTGCACCAATGAATATAATAAGTTATTGGGATGTAGTTCATGACTTGAGATCACACTTTGTTAAGAGTATATAAGCTGGAGAACACACAGAATAAAAAACCTTTTTCTTTTTAGACATTGATCATGTGTGTGTGTCACATCCAACCTAACAGTGACAGTGTCCAACAGGTCAGAGCCCTGGCTGGGCTACAAACACCTGCTAAAATCACCTTCAAATCACATTCCTACTATTTACCTTATCTCAGTTAGTAAAGGATAAAGAGGCTGAAGGAGTGAACATGCATTAGAGACAGGGAAGGGGCAAGAAGGAATTTGTTCCTGCTAAAAAGCAGCGAGACAGTCCCAAAGGGCAGGAATTCCTGTGCTGTAGCCTGGGTACAAAAATGCCACTTACAGACGTACAAGTCCACAGAGACTCCCAGCAAAAGGCCAATTAATCACACTTATTATAATGAAAGTTACCTTCACATACTCATTTAATCAATTTTTAAAAAATATAATCAATATTTTACAACGAGGGGAACTAAACAGCACAACCGAAATTACTAAATGTCTAAATGTGACTGCCTATTCTCTTTGCTAGAAAGGCTTTTACTCGTGCCCCACCTTATCCCAAAGCTCCCTATCACTGTATTTTATCCTCTCAAGCAAATAAGAAATATGACTGGAAGTTTCTGCACTAAACTGTTCTAATCAGAAATTATTCTTTTTTTTAAAGATTGTCATACATGAATAAAATGCGTTGAAAATGTTCTACTTTATAAGAATTGTAATTATAGTTTTTTCTGACATTTTAACTATTATAATCTTTCTCACTTCAAAAATACTGCTGTTCTTTAAGCCATAATCTTGCTTTTGCAAAAATTAACTCAAACTGTTTGCAAACAAATCCAGAAAAACATGCAAATTGATCAGGTTTTGGACTTACAAAAAAGATACCAACAGAAAATGCCATTTTTTTCCTCAAAAATAATTTCTCACTGTTCAAAAACAGCACTTTCCAGGGGGTTCCTTTCACTGTTCCCAACAGACCTGGTGGGATCCCAGGTTCCAGGAGGTGTCAGGAGGCTGCAGGAGCTGCTGGAGCAGAGCCTGTACAGCTGAGAACACAAATCCACATCAAATTCTGATACCAGCACAGAAGAACAAAGGGAAGGAAACTGGATGGTCCCACTTACAATTCTGAAATCATTACAGCAATTGCCACAAAAGCTTAGTAAACAAGAAAGTGAAAAAGTAAATAACAGTATTGTTAAATCTCTTTTTTATTATTATTTAAAACACTTTTAGGATGCAATTTCAAAACGTGTTTTCAATATTTTTTTAAACATTTAGTCTCTCTGGCACAAAGTGCTGGCATGGAAATCTGTCAGTCCTGACAGGTTTGTCCTTTTAATGCAGGTGATGCAGGCCTGGTTCATCTCCTGCTTCTGTAACAAAGAAATTTCATTTAACTTCACCATTTGTCCCTTCCACACACTCCATGAACCCTTTAATTGAGGATGATGGATGATGGATGAACATGCCCATGAAAACAGATTATTGGTACTGACACAGAGAGGCATCCAAATCATTAAGAACAGCGCCGGGCTCAGCAGATCCCTCAGGAAAGGCTGGTGCCACAGGGCAGCCCCAGCTCCGAGATCTGGGCTGTGGCAGGAGCACCAGAGTCTCTCTCAAAGATGGGATCATCACCCGAACCAAGACTGGAGCCCAACACTTGGTTCACAGACCAGTGCAAGAACACCTTGGATTTGTGTTTCCACCTTTTAAAAGCTATGAAGGAAACACCACAGCGTTCCCTGTCTAAGTCACATTCATTGTGTGGCCACACAGGCCACGTGCTCATCTCTAGGAACACACTCTGCTGTCATTACACTAGAAACCAAAACAATTGCTGGAATAATCTGTCTTTCAAGATACTAATCAGAACAGGTTTTTGAGATTTCAGATTTGGTTGCTTCTGAAAGCTATTGATTTGAAAAAAATCCCGGATTTGCTCCCAATAACTGTGTCATGATACCTGTACCTCAGCACAAGCATTTCCTCATTTATCCTCTGTCTTTTGCATGCTTTGTTAAGTTAGAAACTCAAATCAGCGCAAAATTCTTCATGAGGGAACGGGAGAAATATATTCAGATTTAATCTGGTGATTGCAGCTTATTTGTTGCCAACAGCTCCTTCATCAAGGCCACCAGGTGAATTATTAACCTCTTCCATCCACAAAGAGAAAAATAACTTCAGTCACGAGGAAGCAAAAACAGAAAAAAAGGTTCCTTGGTTTATCTGGGTAAACTTGCATTCGTGTCCTGTCATGGGAAAGGGACACGAGGTGCACTCTGCAGAGGAAATGCTGCTGGAGGAGAGAAAGGCAGGAGAAAAGTGTGAGCAGGGCAGGGAGAAAAGCACAAACAGGGCGAGGAGAAGAGTGCCTGACTCCCCTGGAGTAGATGTGGGGACCATCCTGGTGGCAGCAGAGACATCCCAGTGTCCTGGCACTTCACTGCTCCTCTGTGCCTCTGCCTCTGCCCAGCCACTCGCTGCAGCACGTGGTGAGAAAAGACTTTCCTGGGAAGGGGTTCCACCAAAGCAGCCAAAGTTGTCTCAGGGGAGACACTCTCAGAAATGAGTTCCAGAGCAGCAGCTCCCTGCCAGGGTGGAACAGGCAGCAATCCTCCCAGGCTACTGCAGCCAAACCTCATCAGTCAGCTCCCTGCTATCAGCTCCAGAGCCCAGCCAGGCACTCCTGGCACTCCTCCAGCCCCCGGGGTGCCCCCTGACATTGGTGTGACCAGTAGTTCCAGCAGACCACTGGTTTTGAGCAGCTGGGGAGCAGGCACAGAGCAGGTAATGAATGCAGCTTCTGGGCAATTAATTCAGCACATAAATAGAGAAGCAGTCAGCAGGTGCCTGCTGCTGTCCCTGCCAGCCACCCCAACACTGGTGTCCGGGCTCTGCAGCAGGTAAGGGAGGCATTTCTGGAGCAGGATGTGGGATGGGGACTCTTGGCTGTGTGGGGGAAGGATTTTAATTTGGGTTTTCTTCCAAACAAAGGGTAATTGGGGCAAATAAAGCCAAAAAAGGCAACAGAAAGGCTCTAGGGTAGTAGAGGTAAGTAGGGTAGTAATGGGAGGGAAGGAGGAGAATACAGGTAGAGGCACTTGCTGGCAAGGCTGGAAAACAAAGGGGAAATGGGGCGTGTTGGTAAATGAGGATCAAGGCCAATTCATGTCATTTTGAAATGTATTGAAGGAAAGGGAGTCAGAATCAAAAATTAGTTAAATCAAATGAGAGATAAAACAATAAAATAAAGTCATCCAAGTGTCTCCCCAGTCTCTCACACCTAGGTGACACTCCTAGCAGCAGCAGCAGCAGCACTTCACCAAACTTCACAGAGCCCCCTGAAACTCAGATCCTTCTGCAAGCAGGGAGGTTCTGTGACAGCTCCTGGTCAAGCAGAACAAACACTAATTACAGAATACAAATCATCCCCTATGAACTCCTGCAAAAACAGCGCCTTGCTTTACACGATCTCCTTAAATCAGATTTTGTATTTTGCTTTTATATCATAGTGCCGGGAGTTTTGAGAATAAGAGTATAAGTAAGAGTATAAGTAAGAGTATAAGTAATAAGTAAGTTTTGAGAATAAGAAACCACAGAACCTCCTCTTTGGCCTGTGTATTTTTTAAGAAATGAAGTAATTCCTCAAAAGTATCCCCAAAAAAATCAGGCATTAGGAAATTTTCGCCAAGGAGCCCAGACAGGCTGGGGGCAGCCAGGACGCCCTGTTTGCCTCAGACCTGCTGCTTCCCTGACCCCCAGGAGCAGCCAGGGAGGGGGACCTGGGCATTCCCACAGCTCCTGCACCAGCTCCAGTCCCAGGGGCTGCACTGGTCGTGCTGGTGTTGCTCGAGGCAGAAGGGACCATGCGGATTTGTTTCTTCATTCCAAAATGAATCTGCCGACAGAGGCAAGAGCAAAGGGCTGCCAGGAGCAGAGGGATCCTCAGCTGCACCCATCATCACCTCACTGCTGAAATGGCTCCTTTTGCTCCAAAAAACAGACAGCAGTGGGGCTGTAGCAGGATTTGAGAAGTACTCCACAGCTTGGGAGGGAAAAAAAGAAAAAAGAAAAGGAAGAACAATAATAAAAACATACTATAAACCAAATTTACTATGCGGTTACTCCAAGGCAAAACTAATCTTTTAAATAAAAGTCACCAGTAGGTCAAGCGTTACACATTTAAAGCAGAGAGTGGCTGTTTCCACATTGCTTTTACTGCTTTCAAATCCTAGTTCAGAGCAAGGGCTCACTGGTCTCTAGTAAGGAGGTTTTCCTCTGCTTTTAACAGAAATTCCCATCTGCCTCATGGGTGTGATCCCAAATAAGGGCAAATGGTAAAATAAAGGAATCATCCTTCCCTTTAACACGATCAATACAACTGCCAAAAACCAGCAGGTATTTAATAAATGCAATGTAGATTGCTTTATTTGACCTTCTGTTCACAAAATAATTTTATTATATGTATGAAAGCAGCATACAGGCAATAAAATTATGAAAACATTCACAATACATAAATACACAGACCTGATGCAGGATGTATATAGTTTGTTAGACTTTAATTTTTTGTTTTCCTCTCAGTTCTCTTTTCCTGACAACACATTTGTTGTGATATATGTTACGAAAAAGTTGTTCCAAAGGGTATTTTCTCCCATTTAGAAAAGAAATGGATTCCTTTGAATGCTGCTGAATATTAACACCCAATGTTCCTGTTGCTAATGCTCACTGATTGCTTTTGGCATTACAGAGGGAAAGCAGCAGGGAAGGACAGTGGCAAAGTAGCAGGATTTTTTAATTAAACATTGGCAACTTTTTTGGAGTTCACAGGAGGATTTCGAGACGGAGGCTGCAGTTCCAGCCGTGTTTAGAAATGTTTTAATTCCAAATGGTAGTGAGGCCACAATTCCTTATAGATTGGAGTATTGACATGGCAGTCACTAAACTGTGACGTCCTCCCAGGTCCCAGGGTAAAGCACCAGGGACCTCAGGTTTTAACTCTGACTGTGACAGAGGAGCAGACAGACAGCAGGGTCCAGGTGGTCCTGCAGGATAACCAGATTTTGCCATCCTTCCTGCCATTGTAACCCAGTGTGTTTGTTCAGAAAAGATATCCAAGACTTGAAATAAGAAAAGTCTGAGAAAGCTGTTTATCTTACATAAATACAAAACACTATATACTAAGAATTGTTATCTAAGAAGCTTTCCTTCCCAAATTGGATTCTTCTTAAGGTTGTAGTCATATTTAAGGTATTTACAGATCCACAAACTTGACATTCTAGCAAAGTCTCTGAAACATGAAACTTTTTAAAAATAAATAGCAGCAATTTCTTTTATTTCTATAAGGGAAGAGAATTTGCAACTCAGTCAACTCTGGCCCTATCTTTTGAAAGAAATCCCACTTAAAAATAAAAAAAGCCCACAAGCAAACCAACTCCACACAGCATCAGTTCTGTTGATTCCTTCATTTCTTGCTGAGCTCCTTAACATTCCTCAATTCCCCTCACCAGCTCTCCAGACTATCAGAGCTTGTAATAAAGTGCTGACTGGTTGACTGGTCAAAATGCAGTTATGACACTCCAAAAATATCCCATTATTTAAACATCTTAAATAACATAAATAAAGCTAGATCTGTTATAACATATGAAAAATATCAATTTAAAACAATAAATAAATAAAACCAGTATCAACATATTACCTCCCAAAGCTTTAAAAATAACCATTCTCATTATAAGGCTCAATTATTTGTCAGAAATAATTTTAAGAAGGCATCTACCTACCTTTACAATCCCTCAGTCATTAATTAGGACCTGTTAACACCCACTATCACAAGACAAAGCAATCTTTTAACTTCTAGTAAACATTAAATACTCAACATTTATCTTTTGCCTCACTTTTACCTAGAAATTGGTTTCTCTGTACAGAGAAGAAGCAACACTTTCTTTGTAACTGCACTGTATCTAAATTTGTAGATTTTCCTCAGGGTGAACAGTACAGTTTAGCATCCTTTTTTATAACCAATTTCCAGTATCTTTTTCTGTTTATTGTTGGAAATGTTAAATTTGCTCTGAATGCCAGGAAAATTAATTCTAGCCTTGGTGTAAATGTGCATTTTTCTCCCTTAGAGCTTAGGTTCTTACCAAAAAATCTCGTACATCTTTTTTTTCCCAAAAAAAGATTATTACAATATACACCATTAGGTCTTGCTGAGTAAACCTTACTGTTCAGGTTTTATGCTGCCCATTCTGTGTAATGGGATTGATCTTTTCCAAAGAAACATCAGCTTCATAATCCAAGATACCCGACAGTGCTGGAGACATTTTCTCCAAGGTCTTTGACAGTTCACCCTCCTCATCTTCCTTTTTAAGAGGTTCTTCTTCCGGGCAGATAATGGAGTGTGGAATCAGATAAACCAGATTAGACTCTTTGGGGCTGGACCCTTTGGGCTCGTGTTGGCTGGAAAAGACCACGGCCCCGTTGTTGTTGATGCTGACAGTCTCGATGGCATTGCCAGCCAGGGGGCAGAGCCTGTAGCAGCCCAGCAAGGTGGAGAATGCCTTGCGGAAATCAGCGTTGAAGGCATAAATGATGGGGTTGAGGGAAGAATTGGCCCATCCAAACCATATAAAAACATCAAAGGTGGTGGAATTAATGCAGAAAGCCTCTGCTCCCTTGGAGGGCTCGGTGGGCTCGCAGAAGGGAATCATGCAGTTCAACACAAAAAATGGCAACCAGCAGCACACAAACACCCCCATGATCACAGAGAGGGTCTTTAACACCTTTGTTTCCCTCTTGAAGGACATTTTGAAGTTGCTCTCTGGCTGCTGGCAGTCCATGCTGCTCCTGTTGCCACCTGGGTTATGGCAGTTCTTGGCATGCACTGCTGCTCTCTCCAGAGCCGAGATGCGCCGGATTTGCTTCTGAGCAATCCGGTATATCCTGGTGTAGGTGACTATCATGATGGCCACGGGGATGTAGAAGCTAATTAGAGAAGAGGAGATGGCATACATCCTGTTTAGGCTAGAATCACAGTTGTCCATGCTTACACCTTCTAAGCTGGCATTGAAGTCCAAAAAGCTCGTGGTTGTAGCCTTGTGCCAGTTCAGCTGCACTGGGATGAAGGAGATCAGCACGGACAATGTCCATGCCACGCTGATCATGATGAAGGCTGCCTTGGGGGTCATTTTCCTCTCGTACCTAAACGGGCTGGAGATGGCCCAGTATCTGTCCACACTAATGACACAGAGGTTTAAGATGGAGGCTGTTGAGCACATAATATCAAAGGCCACCCAGATGTTGCAAAATGAACCAAAAGGCCAGAAACCGGCGATCTCGGCCACAGCTTTCCAAGGCATGACCAAAACTGCCACTAAGAGATCTGACACGGCCAAGGAGATGACAAAGAAGTTGGTGACCTTGGACCTGAGGTGGCGAAAGCGAATGACAGCTGCGCAGACCAGCGTGTTCCCCAGCAGCGTGGAGAGGATCAGGAGCGAGAGGAAGCAGCCCGTAAGGATCCGAAAGGAAGAGGAGTCCCTTTCCACCAGCAACCCTTCCCCGTCCATAGTGGTGTCGTTCCAAGTCATAGTTTCTCCTGAGGGAAAATCATATCATGATTTTCATGATGACATCAACTCCTCTCCTTGCAGAGATCAGAGAGATCAGACGGCCATTAATTACTCATCACCAAACAGAGCAAAGGTCTTTTCCTACAGTCCCTTCGCCCCCAGACAGACCTCACCCTCTTTGAATCATCCTGAACAACATCCTGAAAGCTCTGTGGGCAGGAACTGAAAATGCACAAACACAGTCCACCCTACAAACAGAGGGTTTTTAGCAATCCCTTCAGAAACACACTGCACCACCCCGGCATGGAGCAGCCTAACTCAGACAGCTCACCTGTAAACGTTCTGCTGCCGTCCTCTGCAAACACACCCCACACACAGCAAAGCAATCACTTTTCCATGCTTGCATCTATTCCCACTTAAATAGACTATTGATCGAGTGTTTCCAGTGTCCACTGCACCAGCCCTTCATATTTACTGAAGCGTATCAGACAAGATGCCTTTTCTCTGGTTCCCTAAATGTCTCACTGATGAAACACTCCATCCTTCCTCCTCGCTACACTCCTGTTACAAAAGGCACCAGTTCTCACTCTGTTTCTTGGCAGTATCAGAAAGCAAACCTTCACTTTGTTTCAAACTGTTTTACATTTCCAAGACAAAATAAATAAACATACAGTAGGTGTGTTTTAAAGGTTTTCAGTAAGAAGTAGCTCAGGTTATTTCGTTTGACTTAAACAAGAAATGCTGGCTCCTACCTTTCACCTCTGATTCCCTGTTTGCTCTGGGACGCAGGGCCGTGTCTCCTCCTCTTTTAGTTTTGGAATTGCATAGCAAATCTTATATACAAAACCAACACAGGAACACTGCATTGCATCGTGTATGTGGGGTTTTTTTTCCCTGAAAGTGCAAATTGGCAGGGGAGCAGTAAGAGTTGGACCACCAGGAGTTATTTTTCACGGGAGCAGCAGGTCTGTGCCGTCGGACCGTGTGTGACGGACCCTGCTGGTGTGTGCCCAGCTCCCTCCATCCCACGGCCCCTGCTGATCACTCTGCAAACTTTGTTGGCCGGATCAGTCCCAGTCGCACTTTGTACATCCCGTTGAGGCGGCACATCAGGGCAAATCATCCCAGGCAAAAGGCACGGTATTCCCAACGCTGGCAAGAACCGATTACCAGTTTTTCCCTTGGTCGTTTGCCGGATGAAGAAAGAGGCGAGAGGAGGAGGAGAAGGACCCGAGTGACCTTCCCTCGGCCACCACGCCGGCGGTGCCCGCAGTGGGTTCCTCTCCCAGCAGGAACAAGTCGCTTTAACACTCCGCTGCCAAGTTATAGCTCTCCATAACTACTCCGGAATAATCCCACCTCCCGCTCAGCGGGGCCGCGCTCCAGGGATCGGGTCCAGCTCTCACCATGCTTTTTCCCTCTCGGAAAGGCGCAGGCGGAGGCAGCTCCTCACACTCTCCCGCTGCCCGCCCCGGGCCGCGCATCTCCCGGCTGCTTCCTTCTGCCCGGGGCAGGGCTCGGCAGCATCGCCCCTCCAGGAACGCTCTGTCTGCCTGGCGACTCCTTCCTAAAGGATTAACACAAGGGAATGACAGGCACGGAGGCACGCAGCGGGCAAAAAGCCACCCCCCTTCCCCTCCTCTAACATCTTCGGTCGGGCGCCGCTTCTTCTGGGCAG
>NW_005054308.1:9445121-9446605 GCF_000277835.1 Geospiza fortis | reverse complement strand
AGCCGCGGCCGCCGGGCTCCCTCTCCTGGGCGGCCGCGGGTGGGCACGGAGCGGGGACAGCGTCCCACGCCGCTGCCAGCCCGGCCCCGAGGCTGACACCGCGGCCGGCATCGGCATCCTGCGGGCAGGGAGCGGGGAAAAGCCGCGGGCAGCTCCGCGTCCCGAGTGCATCGTGCGGGACACAAACACTGCCCCGAGCGGGGCAGCCCCGAGGGCAGGGAAAGCCCGTCCGAGCAGACCCAAAACTTCCAAAACCTCTTGGCAAAGTCCCCCGCCCCGCTCGGTAGTGAGCACCAAAACCGGAGTGGTTATTACTCAAATCATTCTGTTTACAAAAGGGTCTTTCTTTGCTTACCTTAGCTGCAACAGGCAGGGGAAGATGAGCATGCTGGTTTGCAGCCTTTGCACAGGAATCTTACCCCCCAAAAAATCAGGAGATAAATATAAAACACATCACAGGGAGGTTTAAAAACGTACTAGAAGAACAAATACTCTTAATAAGTTGTCAACATAAATTCTGTGGAGTCCAGCTCTTGTGAAGTTGCTTTTGAGCCATCTATTTCTCATAATGTCACTTAAAACAAACACACTGCTAAGCTAACATTGACTAGTTAACTGAAACACTTGTTTTCCTTTCCCCTTCTCTTTCTTTTTTTATAAATTTTTACTGCTTCTCACCAAGTTCTCATCCCGCCCTCCCCCTGCTTATTATCCTGTCCTTTAATCATCATTCATCCCCAGAGGAGGGTGAAAATAGACAAGAAAATGAATCCTGTGCTGTTTGGTAATCGAGATCTCTAATGAAACTCACTGCGAGTTTTCTTTTTCTATTTTCAAGATCCTTCTTCTATTGTCTCCTGTTCTTAAAGCTCCACACAAGTGAGGTTTAGTGCATGATAAGTATTTGCTGCAAAGGCAGCACGTTCCTGCTTTTCCATAGAAACCCTGGGCTGAAGGAAACATTGCCTGCAGAAGAAGCCACTGAGCACACTTGATTTTATTTGCAATAACTTCCAGAGGCTCTTCTAAATTGACTTTCAACCACAGCCATCCTGGATTATTCCAGGAGAAATCACAACTTGCAATCGCCCAAAAAGCAAAATTTTTGAGGCATATTGGAGAGAAATACTGAGGTACACATTGCAGAGGAGAGAAGTCTGTTCTCAAGCATCTGCTTATCAGCTCATCCAGTGAACTCTTCTTTTCAGTTCGTTTTTACCACGGAGTGGCCTTTCCTGGGGGGGAGGCTGGGCTCAGCTTTGGAAGAACCCAATGCTGCTGATATGAGTGAGGGTTTCACTTAAATCTGACATTTAAAAAATGCTTTTGGATCACTACTCACAGCAGCTTGTAAGGCTCTCACAGGCCTTATTTTCTTGGCAATTCAAGCATCAGTTCAGAAGCCAGAGCCTCTCTTCTGTCTCTCCCCTAAGTTTGTGTGCCCAGTCCAGGGTTGAATGTGAGGTCTGGCTCAGCCCTGACTG
>NW_005054308.1:9436454-9445111 GCF_000277835.1 Geospiza fortis | reverse complement strand
TGCTGAACTCATTTGTCACTTCTTTTAATTTATGGGCTTTTAAAACTTTCATGACTTGACAGTCATGCCCAGGTGAGGAGCAAAAGCAAAATCCACTAACCCCTATTATTATTTAGGTAAATGTAATGCTGGGATTAGGCAGCAGTTTTCCACAGCTCTGGGAGCCAGTTTCACAAGTGTTGGGCCATTTTTCCTTTTCTGCTCTCTGACCAAGCTGTCCCCAGCCAGTGTGAGCAGAATCAGCTCTGGTCCAGCTCTGGCCTTGCCTGAAACTGTCAGCAACGGGATGATGGTGCAGGTGTTTCCTGGAGATTCATAAAAAAGCACAGAGCTTGTTAAATTCTCCCTGGGTACCCACATAAAACAGCTGCTTAACTTTATTTAAGGTTTTTCAATCACTACTGACTGCTGCTGGAATCAAAGCAACGGGCAGCAAAGGAGAGATTTGTGTTTCTATTCCCACCTGCTCCTGCCAGGAGATACTGGTTGGACAAGGCCCTACTTGGTCCTTATGAAGATTTAAAAATTTAAATACTGAGTAGCACTTTGATCCAAATGATTAATTCAAACAAAAATTGGCTACTGGAAGACCAAGTCCAAGCTGAACAAATCCCAGATCTTGCATTCAGAGATGGACATTCTTTAATCTAAACAGTACCCACACTAGACCTGGAGAAAGGTTAGCTGAATTTACAAAATATATTGTAGTATGTGGATAAAAATTGTACTCACATCACCCTCAGGAGGACTTTTCATGCCTGCAAGAATGGAATTTACTAAACAAGAAATCAGCTGAGGCATATTCTCAAAAATAATGTCTAAAAGAGCTGTCAGATTTGTAAATAACTGGTTATACTAATAAGCTGAGATAAATTTAGCCTCAATGTAACCTTCTTGGAAAAGTCAAGGGTTCCTGGAAACCAAACAGCTCTGAAGTCTTTTAAAGATCAGTGAAGCACATTGTTTAAATTGATATTATCATGTGCATTCCATGAGGAAAACCACAGTAGTGACTACAAAAATCACAGAGCAAAAAACACTGCTAACATCTCCAAGGATCTCAAGCTCACTCTTGAATGACAAAGATCCATGAGGAGGGAGAAAGGATCAGTGACAGAAATGATTTCTAGTCCCCAAAGGCAGACAACAAGAGGCCTAAATATTCAGTATTTGAGTGTGGGCACTGGTTTTTTGACTGTAGATTATAGTCACTGCAGATGGCCCTCAGTGCCTGATTCAGCAGGGCTGATCTCAAAAAGCACATCGGTGCTCAGAAAGCACAACAGCACATGTTGACTTGTGAACTATTTTTCCAGTGGCAGCCACAGAGCATCCCTTGGCATCAGGTCACTGGTGAAGTATGTGAGGAAATTTGAACACTGGCAGGGAAGAGGAAAATTTAAAAAAGCCCAGAGAGAAGCACCATGTATGAAATTCTGAATTTAAATTACTCATTTGAGGGAGCTCATTCAGGCTGGACACAGAGGGTAGTGCAGGAGGGTATAAAAGGCAAGGATTTGCTTTTATTTGCTGCTCCCCAGGATCTGGAGCTCATGCACTGATGCAGGGTGCTCAGGGGGCAGGACCAGGCACTGCTGCTCCCCTGGCATCTCCCCTCTCAGGCACTGATGCATCAGCAGAGCCTCACTCCCTGCCAGGACAGCCCAACTGCAGCCCTGGGCCACAGCAGATGGAACCTGCAGAAAGGATTTCTGCTCTGCAGGAGATCAGGCAGCCTCTCAAAAGGCAGCCTCGTGTCACCCACAGGCTTTAGAAGTGCTGAAAACCATCCTCTGTTCGTTCCATCCTCTCCTCCCAGCCCCCTCCTGCTCAGAGCCTGTTCAAGCTCTGCTCCCCTTTCCCTCCCTCCCCAGTGATCCCTCTCTGCATCTCCCTGGAGCTCCCCCCAGATTTTACAAGAAAATGGCTTTTTTGGAGAGATGAGGAAGACAGGAAAGAAAGAGAAGTACCAAACCTGCTGCCAGGGGTCCAAGCAGAAGCTGTCACCTGCACAGTCCCCAGCCCCAGGAGCTGTGGGTAATTTAAACTCAGTGTGATGCTGCCAATAACTGTGTTACTCAATCTGCAGAGCTCATGCAGTGACTTTTCATGGGGTTTTTCCAGTTCCACCCACTCACTCCCACAGGATCAGAGAAAGAAAATTTTCCCACAAGGAATACTTGGAGTGACCATCCTCTTGCAGCTCAACCTGCTCTGCCAATCCAAAGGCCATTTACTGGATCTTAAATCACCCTGGAAATCACTCAAGCAGGGAAACCTAAAATTTCCCCCCCTTTCTTTCTGGGATTTCCATCTGCCAGAGATACGGGGCAGGAGAGGGATTGCTGCCCTGCCAACACTTCCCTCCAGAGTGGGTACAGAGCCAAACTGCAGAGGATGATGAGAATAAATTATAGCTGAGAGGAAAGCTCTAAGGAAAGGAAAATGCATCCTCCAACTGCCTCATCCCTGCGGCACAGAACAGTGCCAGGAAATCCACAGCAAACTAACAAGATTCTTTCTTTAAAACCTAATCTACACCAACAAATGTGAAATACCTCAAATTTTCTGATAATTTCACTGACAAGTGTAGAGACTGAATGTAGTCCTGTAATTTTATATTCTAGTCCATGTATATAAAAGCCTTAGCTGATTGCTAAGGGCCTACTATGTGAAATGGCTCATGAAGTAGTAAGTCAGCACAAAATACAGAGTGGGCCATTGCCTCCCAATTTAGGCTTTATTTGCATATGCATATTTTTACTACTATACAGCTTTAATTCTTTCACTCCACACTGGACATTTTAGGCCCTCAGAAAAAAAAACCTGAATATGTGAATCAAAAGAAAAGTCACAGAGAAATGACAGCACTTTTCATGTTAAAGATGGCTTTGACATATTAATTAGCATCTCAGAGATGAAATAAAGCCAGCGATACCGAATGATTCATTAGAATGAAATTAATCTGAGGAATAATTAACTCTGAGGGGATGGAGAAGAATACAAATAGATATATTAGCAGCAAAACTCTTCACCAATGAGTGTGACAGTGATTGCTAGCAGCAGTGGATGAGACTGCAGATAATACCATTTTCTCAGCAGATGGCTTGGTAGGTGGCACTCTCCCTCCTAAGCTGCTCTTACAGATTTACTCCTGAGCTGTGTGCCAGCATCAAATAGATCCTTACGCATATTCCAGCCCAGCCCCTGATTGATGGATGGAGAAGAAATGTTTAACAGAACTATTTAATAGCAGATTTTTTGGTTTTCTGGTGCAGGACATAAGATGAAGAAGTTTGTGCTTGGTACCCACAGCAAGTAGACAAAAGTTTGCCCTACATTTGGTTATTAAATTCACATTATTACACATCCAGCATGGTCAGGCTCCACAGCCCTGCCACTGGCAGGCTACTAATCCTTGGATCAAAGATAACTGAACTGATACTTACCAAAAAAATAGAGGCATCACTTCTTGCTCCTAGTGAAGAGTGTCAGCAGCATTTCAGAGCTGGACCACAGGGAGCCAGAGGAGCCCAGCCAGGGCTCTCTGCAAGGGGAGCAGCCCCAGGGTGCCCATGGAGCACAGCAGGTCCAGCCACAGCACACAGAGTCAGTCCAGCAAGGACCAGACCACTCCAGCTGTGCCAGTCCTGCAGCTCTGCTGTCTCAGGCACCATTTTCCCATCTGCAGCTCCCCACACAGCCCTGCTGTTGTTGCAATGTTGCTGTTCCACCTTCAGGTTATGGGATTAAACTCTTCTCCAAGGCTCCTTGTCAAAGTCAAACCACATAATCTGGGTTTGACAGCAGTCAGAAACGTCCCACCAAGCTCAATAAAACACTGGAACAATATTCCACACAAGAATCTGTACCAAGGTCTAAGCCTTGGGCTGCTTCACTCCTCCTGACGTAACTTTCATTCACACCTTTGAAAAGCCCTGTGATCCAACTGCCCCAAACTATGCTGTTATCCCAAATCCACTCTCACCCTGGTTCACCTGGATCTGTTATCCTGTTCCAGCCTCTCTGCCTGGCCCACCACATCAGGCAGAACTCTTTCTTCCCCCTAACATGAGTAACTTCTCCCTCTTTGCATCCTGCTTTGATGTCCTTGGCTTTTCCCTGCCCTGTTGCTGAGACAGTCTCTAACAGGCTGTACTTTCCCAGGCTGGAAATGTTCCCTGAGGTTCATTATCCACTTGTCAACATCTGTCCCAAGGTCAGGGGCCTTCCAAGGCAGCCAATTCTTCCTGCTCCCTTCCCACAAAGCTCATCAGGGCTCAGCTCCACCAAGACAGGCATCCAGAGCCTCTTCTCAGTCCATCAAGCCAGCCCTCTCCATTTAGGAGAGGCTAAAAGCTACGAGTTCCATGTCAGTAGAAAGTTCCCTGATGCTTTCCAGTAATTGTGTACTGTTTATGGGAATTCCCTTCTGCTTTCCAAAATTTCCTATCTGCTCTTTAGAAATTTCCCACAGCCTTCTAAGAGCTGTGCATTTCCTTCTAGGATTTCTCCACTGCCTCATAGCAATTCCTCCTCACTTCACCCAAAATTCCCTCCAGCTTCCTAGGAATTTGTAGGCAACTTTTTCAGAACTCACATTTTGCTTTCCTGGGGTTCTTTCACAGCTTTCTAAGAATTCAATTTTCCTTTCTAAGGATTTCCCATCATTTTTCTATGAGTTCTTTGTAGTTTTGCTGGACTTTCCTGTGTTTCTCTAGACATTTTCCATACCTTTCCAGGAATTTCCTGCCTCTATGAATCTCTCACTTCTCTCTAGGTATTTCTGTCAGCTTTCAGGTGTATCCACCACGTTGTGGCACATTGTCAGGGGGTTTTCCATATTGGTTGTGCTGCTGAGTGTTGTGATGTGCCCAGCTGTCCTCTGGTGTCCTGTTTTGTCATATATGATAGATTTTGTCATTGGTGTGCTGACACGCCTCATTCTCATATTTTTAGCTATTTTATAAAACCATGGGAAAGGCTCAGGGAGTGAAAGTAAAAGGATTAATCAATATCTGGTCCCTAGATGCTGATGAAAAAAAATTGTCAGGTCTCTTTGAAGGAGCTGTGAGAGCTAGCATGGATCTTTCATGGCAGCAATGATCCCACACGAGACATTTATAAAATAGCCACATCATAGAGGAAATGGCTTCCTAATCCCCTTGAAAGGCTGGTTTATCCCTTTAAACACAGCTTTATGTCCCTTCTAAATGCAGATTGGCTTTTCATCTTCATTCCCTTCCATTCTTATCCAATATAACTGTGCATCTAGAGAAAGAGGAAAATTGAGTATGCATTAATTTAGTAGAGCATGAGTAACCTGGAACTGAGTTCAAATATTGCAGATGGAGCCAAAGCATTTAAGTGATTTTTTAAGTAACACTCTATCGGCTTATATAAGAGTTTCATTACAATTTATATTGCCAAAAAATGTTGTGTTACTTGCCCTGTTTGATCAAATTTCCCAAGATAATTGTTTATTTCTCATCAGCTGAGACTGGGAAAACAGGGTGGTGGTTTTTGATGCACTGACACAGACTCACAGAAATCACTGGCTCATTTACAAAAACAATCCTTGAACTCCCTCAGAGTGTACTAACGCCCCAGTGTGAAGTTTGAATCTTCTACATAAAATTAATGTATATTACGTCAGGAAACCACAGGAAATGCTGGATATCCGTGGTTCACCTTGTCCTGCATTCTGCTCCTGATAGCAAAACCCAGCACAGAGCCTTCACAGGCACTTCCCATCGAGTGCTAATGAATCATTCCCAGAAATGCTGCTGCTTTCTTCTGGCAAACCCCTGATAACAGCCAGCTTGGTGCCAAGGCCAGCTCCTGACATCATATTCCTGATCCAGCTGCTGAAAACACCCCAGATGCCTGCATGTGCCTTTGGGAACACCATCACATCATTCCCCACTGCTCTACAACTACTTTTTTCATGGAACAGAGAAGTCTTGACATCCAGCACGTTTGCCTCCACTCTGACTGCACTGTTTTCAACCCAGGGTTTGAAATTCCTGGTCCTGCAGTGCCACTTACTGGACATTTCTGCTCATAAAAGCATGTGCAGCAGCTCTTCATTTACTCAGTTGATTCTCAGGGCTAATTTGAAATGGAGAAAAAACATAAAATACACCAATGTTCATTTAGGAATACAGGAAAGCAAATACAATAAAGCTTGTTTCTTAGATGAGGCAGTAATTGTGGAGGAACAGAAATCCTCCTTTTCTCGTCAGGGTAGGGAAGAATTTGCCCTGTAATATAGTCTGGGAATTCTTCCAGGTGGAAACATGCAGATGGTCAAATTCATCCCTAATTCAACAAATGTACATGGGAGTTTGCAGGATTTATTAATATATCCCTTGGGAAATAAGGCAACTGCAAGGAATGCTTCAAAAGGAGCTGGGGTGGGGTTTATTTCATTAATCCAGACATACATTTTTAATAGAGACAAAAACATTTTAGTGTGAAAATTAGTGCAGATGAAGAAAGCCAAAGTCAGAGGTCAGATATTCCCTGCGACTACACGTATTCACCCATTTGCCTTTCAGTTTGTAGCTCATGAGTAGCTGCTGGTGATTGCTCAGAGCCATCTCGAGCCTTCTCAGGATTCATGGCAAAATATCAGATTTGTTACTCAGCAATGGGAGAAATGACTCGTCCAGTGAAAGAGAAGTTATGTAGCTGCTCAAAACCATCTGCACTGAGCACAGAGCAAACTATTAACTCATGCAGCTTTGCATGTAGTGACTCAGAGAAAGAATTTAGGCATTCGTATATCCACATTAAATACTCTGCAAGCAGAATTTCAATTGTGACATGAAGAAAAGTCCACATATGGTTTTAAATCAGATTTACAAGTTGGTATCTTTGGCATACAAGGAATTATTACAGGCAGAACACAGAATGCAAACCATACAAAACAACACCGGTTATACCAAACAACAACTAATTTATTTCTCTGCACAACATCCAGCTGTTTCCATTTCCTGAACAAGGTGTTTTTCCTGCTCAGTCATTGCCATGTTTTTTAGCAACAAATGCTATGGCCAGATACCACCACAGATGTATCAGTGCTGGATCTGTCACTGGTCATGGAGACTGGGAGTTGACTGACAAGATTCAAAAGAATTAGACATTAGCAGGGAAATATATAAATTGTGCACAAATTTCGTTGTGCAGTGCAAGTATATCAGTGCCAATTTTTATTCTTTCATGATGGACTCTCACTTGGTGTATGTGCAGCTGCAGTTGACATATTTATATCTCTAAGATTTAAGTTGTGGAGTCACAGGGGAAATACAACAGGAGACATCTGAGATTGAATATGGCTGTGTCAGAATGAAAGTTGACTCTTAATTTTTTATTAAAAATCATGAACTGAGTTGGCTTTCAGTTAAAACTGAAAACAAACTCCAGCCTACACAATTCTATTTTATGAAATATATATATGTATATATAATTTCATAGAAGTTGAGTATTAACAGCAAAGTTTTCTTCGGTAAGTACAACTCCACAAACACATGATACCGGGGTAGAGTCACGGCTTTTTAATAGAAAATGGCTTTTTTAATACAAAATTCCTATTCAGTACGAATAAGCAATGAGCAGGGAAAGGGAGGTCAGTCCTGTATCCAAAGAGCTGAAGAGAAGGATTTCTCCTTGCACAGCTGCCACTCCTCCAGGTTGCACAGGACTGACGTGAACCTCAGGGGAAGTAAAAAAAACAAACCAAGAGGTTTGAAATTCAAAGTGTTTCTATTGTTGCAGCAGCCCAGCCATTCTGGGAATAACGGGAAGAAGAAAAATGACAGTGGGGAGGCCACCATTTGTCCCTGTCCTGGTTTCCTCCTCCACAGCTGCATCCAGAGCATCATTTCTGGGTGCAAGCAGCTTTGAATTGCTGAAATAGAGATGAAGACATGTCCTGCTCTGAGAGCTGCTGTGTTCCCAATGCCCACAGCACACACCAGGGCTGGGCTGGGAGCCTGGCTGGGGAAGGGATGTGTGTGAGCAAGGGGTGACAGGGACATGCGGATACTCCTTATCTGGCTGCTTTTTATCTCCTCCCTCAGGTGCAGGCGCTGTGACAAGCCTCGTACTTGAGCAACCTTCAGAGCAGCCTCCTGAGCTGTGCTGTCCTCACACGTGGCAATTTATTGTCCTTCATCGCCAGGTTTGGGGGCTTAGTGTGGCTTGGGTTTCTGGTAATAACGTTGAAACAACAATCCCAGTCCAGGGCAGCCTGGAGGAGACTGACGGGAGACCTCACCGCGGTCCCTGTATGGGCCATTCGGGGCCGTACTGAGGGGCTGGACTCGATGATCCTCGAGGGTCCCATAAATTCATCATAGTCCGTGATTCTGTGATTCCGTGATTTTGTGGGCTGCAGCTTCCTCAGGAAGGGCAGCACCGATCTCTGCCCTCTGTAACCAGTGATAGGAGTCGAGAGAATGGCTGGAGCTGTGTCAGGGGAGAAAATCAGGAAAAGGTTCTTCACTCACAGGGTGGCTGGGTTCCACAGAGAATCCCAAGAGAGCTCACAAGGAGCGTTTGTTTGGCAAACTCTCGGCACATGGTGGGCTTGGTGAGGCTCTGGGGGGCCAGCACCGGGACCCTGCCGATCCCAGCAGGTCCCCGCCAGCACC
>NW_005054308.1:9405213-9436170 GCF_000277835.1 Geospiza fortis | reverse complement strand
CGGGGATGGGCTGCGGCCGGGGATGGGCGGAGGAGCCGGTGGCGCTCCCAAGTGCCGTATACTGTGCTGACCAGGCAGGGACCCAGCTCCATCTGCCACCTCAGTCCCCTCCACAGGGACCCAGCGCCCTGTGTTCCTCTGTCCCCTTCACAAGGGAGCAGCCCCCCCGTGTCGCCTCCGCCCCTCCGCAGAAGCCCAGCCCCATTTGTCACCTCTGTTACCCCTGCAGAGGCCCTGATCTGTTTGTGAGCTCTCCTCCTCAGGGGTCCAGCCCTGTCTGCCTCCTCCAGCCTTTCCTCGGGGACAGCCCCATCTGTCACCCCAGGCCCCTCCACAGGGACAGCCCCATTTGTCACCCCAGGCCCCTCCACAGGGACCCAGCCCCACCTCCGTTACCCTGTAGAGCCCCTGATCCGTGTTGTCGCTTTGTCCCCTCCACAGGGGTCCAGCCCCATGTGTCATCCCTTCCATCCATTGGGGCCTAGCTCAGTGTGTGTCACCCCTGTCACCTCCCCAGGGTCCCAGCCCCATGTGCCAACCCATCCCCTCCATCGGGGCCTAGCTCAGTGTGTGTCACCCCTGTCACCTCCCCAGGGTCCCAGCCCCATGTGCCACCCTGTCCTTGTGTGAGCTGGACGCTGGCAGTGTGGGGCTGTCACAGCCCCCTCCTCCCTGCACACGTAACAGCTCCCAAAACCTGTCCCTGTCCTCTCGCTGTCCCCTGAGCAGCGCTGTCTGTGTCACAGGGATTGTGTGACAGCGGCACAGATTCCAGGCCTGCAAGAGACAAGGCTCCCTGCTGCAGGATCATCATTTCCAGGGGAGGAAATCGCCAGATAACTCCAAGGTCAGACACCTGGTAGTCAGAGACAGAATTTTAAATATGAGTATTAATAATTTTTTTAAATTATTGAATTATAAATAATATATTATTATTATACTGCTGGGTGGGGTGAAGATTGGCTTTGTACCAATGTGCAATTGAAATATCACCTGGATAGAAAAAGATAAATGAAATAGAGAAAAGTACAGAAGCCATGAACACACCTGGGGTAGAGCCAGAGCTACTGCAGTTTATTGGTGGGGGTTAAAACACAAGGAGCAGAAACAAGCTTGCAGCAGTCAGCACCGAAATGAGAGGTTGCACTAACCTTGGTTAGCAAAGGAGGTTTATTCTCCTGAATGTGGAGATGAGCTGAACACATGCTGTGTCTCTGGACGTGCCTCGTGCAGAGGGAGAGGAGGTGGCAAAGCAAAGCTGACAGAGCTGAGCTGGCTGCAGGGACCTCTAACATCTGGAGCTGGCTTTAGTGCAGAATGATGAAGTCTCTGGTCAAGTTACACACCAAAGATGGCTCCTGTTTTGAGGAGAGCCCCAGCAGCAGGCTCGTCTCACCCTGGCTGCTGCTTTTGTTGCTAGGCTACAAGTGGGATGTACATTTATAAGCAAAAAAAAAAAAGAAAAACCAAGCATCTTGTAGTGTTGCCATACTTTGCCTTCTCCAGCATTCCATGTAGGATTGCAGTAGGAAAAATCATAGTGCAGACAATTTTTTTTCCCCTGGTGATTTAAATAGGCATTTTATTGGTGGAGGGTGCTTTGAGTAAGAAAAACTTGGCAAGTGGCTTTAACATTTGGTGTGAGTACATTGCATCAGACTCCCAGTCATGAGCTGTGCTCCTTATTTCAAACTGTGGCAGCAAATGTACTGCAAATAGAGAAATACCACTGCTTAGAGACCCTGGTAAGTCTCACATGTGCTCTTTTGCCACCACACAAAAGTGCTTTTTTCCCCAGAAAGTCTATTAGTTCTTCCCATTTGAACTAATTAACTGCCATGAGTGACATCCCTGGAGAAGGCCTTGTGTTCCTTTCTTTGCCACAGCAATTAAAACATGGATTTGCCTTTCTGCTGTTGTTTTGCCAATGTTTTGCAGTTTTAAAGTAGAACAGGTCACTTTTTCCTAATCAGAGGGAGGTTTATTTCCTGTCTTTGCTCCTGTGCCAACATAACAGCCCTTTGGGTGGGCATTGTGGAAAATTAAGCATTGGAAAAGAAAAATCTTGAGTTTGTTCAGACAAAGGAGCCCCAAAAAGGGAACAATGTGTTACTTGAGGAATAAAGAGGCCTAGCAGGACTCTGGAGTATTTCTCTATCAAAGTGGCATGGGAAATGTTTCAGAAGAACTCAGCTCTGCAAAAACAAGCAGCTGTGGGCACTTTGATTTACAGAGAGAAGGAAGAAGAGAAGCTGTTCTCCCCATTTTCTAGCAGCAGGTACTTTTCTCAACCTCAAGATTTTCCAGGCTGCGTCTCATTTCCCAGAACAAGGCACTGGCAGCTGGACATCAGGTTGTTAAGGGACTGCTTTAAAGAATGGAGATGTAGGGGCCTAAGTGTCTCAAATCTTATTTTTGTCTCTCCCAGTGCACAGGAAATATCAGCAGCACCTGGCTCTAACTTTTGAACTATTCTTTTTCCAAAGAATTCTGTGGAGAAAGGTTCTGCTGTGATCTTCTATTTTTACTGGGTTTTCAGGAAAAAGCTTCACTCTTGTTTTTTAAAAAGAAAGAATTCCTAGTTGTCTCTAGAAGATTTTGTGAATCATTATCTAACCTGAGCACTGTTCCCTCACCAGAATTTACAGGTTTGAATCCTGGTAAAGGACAGCACAAAAGTTACACCTTTCTTTCAGCATTTGTGCAGGCTGGTTGGAATTCTGTTTTAAGCTGGATTACTCAACTCATCCCGTGCTTTGTAGCAGGAGGTTGCAGTTTGGGGGCTGGGCACCAACAAGTCAAATGTCACAGTGAGCATTATCACAATTATATCTACCCTGCTTTTGGATGTGAAATTCTCTTTAGACTTCTCCCTGGGTTCACACTTACATCATCATGAAATTTCCTTTTCTGTCACTCTAGTCCCAGTTCTAGCTGATACTGTAAAGAAACTGACGAAAATTCTTAATTTTGGAGTGGAGTTTTTCAAGGCTTAGGTTAAAATACAAGGTGTCAATAACATAAGAAAATATAAATGGTTCCAAGGAAGGTGGCAAAGCTGCATTTCATCATTTGTGCACTGCTGCATGAGTTTAAGTTGCCCAGAATTTCCCCGATCATTTGCCCATCTGGATTATTCAGTCATGCAACACAGTTTAAAATAAAGTTATCAAATATCTGGGTTGTTCAAAATTGAGTGAAATAAATTAAATAGTCATTGCCACTCTTTTCACTGTTGCTTTGGTTTGAAAAGTGGTTGCTTGACCTTCAAATGAGATGTTTAAAAGACGAACTTTGTAAAGGACCAGCAGAGAGTTGAACTCCTGACAACTCCTGAATCTGCATTTTGTACAATTGTTGCAACTGCTGCTGTTAACCTTTAAACAAGGTTTAAAGTCTTCTGTTATTGCTGGATCTGTGGAAAATCTAAATGTAGCCTTTGTACCAAAATTGTTGATCAGACTTTGTGCAGGTTTAGACTGTAATTATTTTGTTAGGGCAAACCCTCTCACTTATTCTGAAGCCCTTTATTCCCCCCTGTTAATATTAGTATTAAACTTTAGAGGATGAACTGGCAGATGGTTCCATCTGATCAGAGATGGCAAGAAATGTGCCATGGGCAGGGAGGGACACCTTCCACTAAACCAGGGTACCCCAGGCCCTGTCCAGCCTGGCCTTGGTCATTTCCAGGGATCCAGGGGCAGCCACAGCTTCTCTGGGCACCCTGGGTGCCTCACCACCCTCGCAGGGAAGGATTTTTTTCCTGATATCCAATCTAACCCTGCTCTGTTTCAGTTTGAAGCCATTCCCCCTTGTCCTGCTCCTCCAGGCCCTTGTGAAAAGTCTCTCTTCATCTTTCCCATGAGCTCCCTTCAGTCACTGGAAGGCCACAATGAGGCTGAGCATTCCCAATTCTCTCAACTTTTCCTCACTGGAGGAAAACACAGCCATGTGTTGAGGAAAAACTTTATCACCATCAGTTATGACTCTAAAAATGTGGTACATAGGAGGAGCCACACATAGATAATCAAACCTGTGTGTGAGTGCTGGGGAGACAGAGTCCCAGAAAATGTCCCTGGTCACGAGAATGCCACCCCTGGCATTGTTCAGGGGCCAGGGTTTGGCCAGCACAGCTGATGCTCAGCCAGACAATCCCACAGCACGAGGCAGGGTTTAGCTGCTCTGCTCCACGGGCACTTTGGATTCGCTGCTCTGGTTTGGAAACTGAAAGGGTTTAGAGATATGAGTGTGCCAGAGAGCACAGTCCAGCCTTCAGCGCTGATTTAATTTGCTGGGGAAAACAGCTGCAGCGTTTCCAGGTACAAGTGGTTCTGTTAAATACCTTCCCAATTGATCTGTTATGTGAAATAGTGAAAATACAGATAATTTTCTCCCTTCCTGCATGTTTTCCATGAGAGTTGTTAATTGTTTGACTGTGTTACAATGTCATTCTTTATCCTTTCCAGTAGTGCTGATCCTCCTGTGTGAACATAACCTCAAAGTGACATTTCAGTATGGATTATTACGACAACTGATGTGTTTGTAAAATTCATTTTGTTTCCCAAATCCTCTGTTTGTGGCTTCGTTTGTGGAGAAGAGCAACTGCCTGGGCAATTTTGCTGCTTCCACATTAAAAGTAAAGGTGCTGTTGATTGGAATTTTATCCTATTTCAGGATTAGTTGGTATTTTCTGGGTAGCAGCAGGTGGGAACAATAAATTCAGGTATTTACATATATGGGCACCTTAATTAATTAATTAATGGTTGCATAGTTTGCCTTCATTGGTTGATTGTAATAAAGCAAACCATTTTATCTGTGTCTTTATTGTGCTTTTGCTTTCCAGTTCCTTTGCAAACTTTCAACTTATCTCAAGGTTCATATGGATTTATTTAAGTTTTATTTAATCCTAATGTCCTTTATTTTTTCTGTACCCAATTCGATTACAGATAATGAGAACTTAAATCTTGGGCACACTTAGTACAGAGGGAAGATTAGATCACTGAAAGTAGTGGAGTTCCACCCTTGACAAAGCATTGTAGTTAAAATAATAATTAAATCTTAAGTAGTTTTATTACAGTGCTTTTATTATTAAGTATTTGAATGGATTATGCAAACAGCAGCTCCCCTCTGAAATTGTATCTGAAAATTAAGGTGACAGGTAGGTAAAAATAGTGTTGCAGCAACTTAAATTGAGGGTGTTGTGCCTCTTTCTTACAGTTTTACAGTTTAAATAAAAAATGAAACTTAAAAAAAGCCATCTAATTGATGATGATGACTATGGCTGTTAGACAATATATTGATGAAACCTTTTTTGTGCAATCGCCAGTTTTACTTTATAGCTGACATTTTGTTTTATAAGGGATCCCTTTGAAGTCTGTCAGCACTTTATTAGCTTATGGTTTTGCTTTATGGGATTTATTTCCCTTTTCAGCATTTACTAATGGGGTCTGATGAGTCATGGGTGGCATTATGCAGTCTCTTTAAAACAAGACATGGGGCTTTTGTTGTAATAATATTTTGCTGGAAATCTTCTAAGTTTTTAAGACAGAAATTCCCTGGTTCTCTTAGGCACTGTTGTAACAGGTCTGTGATTCAGAATCCCGTGACTGGCAAACTCAGCCACATTTTTTACTTCACTGCAAATTTTACCTGTCTCTAAATCATGTATTCTCAACTTCTATTTTTTTACACTCCCTTGTCTGTGTGACATCTGCTCTTTCTCTGTGGGCATTGGGAGTCTGTCTGGTTTAAGTTCTTTAGACCAGCATTGTTCCTACTTATCTGCTAAAAGGGCAAGTCAGCCACATCACTGAGAGAAGAGAGTGGGTTTGTGTACCTAAATAGCTGTCACCTAAAATTTAAACCCCTTTTTACAGGAGATTCAACCCTTTTGCAGAGTGGGCAGCTGTTCCACCCCCCATGCTATGCAGGATTGAATGTCCTTTATTAAGATTAGTAATAGTGAAGTCCATGTTCTCTGTTCCCATCTTTCTAAACAGTCACAGACATTTCAAGCATGATTTTTTGTTGTAGCACATGAATTAATGGATGTTTTCCTATTAGGTTGCTTTTTGCTGCAGCAGCAGCACTAAGCCTGCTTTGTAGATTTACAAGGAGAAAGAGAGACAAACCTGTGCTGACCTGTCTCTGGTAGCTGAGTCTGCTAGGATGGGTGACAGCAGGAGGAGAGGCATGGAAACATCTGGGAAATCTGTTCCAGGGCTCAGGCACTGCCCAGGGCAGAGTTCTGCCTCCTGTGCAGGGGCAACTCCTGGCTCAGTCCCTGCCCGTTCCTCTGGTGCCACTGCTGGGCCCCAGGGCAGAGCCTGGCCCTGCTCCGACCTCCCTGCACACAGGGACTCTCCAGGCTGAGCAGCCCCAGCTCCCTCAGCCTTTCCTGGGCACAGAAATGCTCCAGGCCCTTCCTCAGCTCCGCAGCCTCTGCTGGATCTGCTCCAGGAGCTCCATGTCCTGAGGATCCAGAGCTGGACACAGCAGCCCAGAGGTGCCTCAGAGGGTTGAGCAGAGAGGCAGAATCACTCCCTGACCTGCTGAAAATGCTCTTCCCAGTGCACCCCAGGGTCCTGTTGGCATTCTGGGTCACCAGGACACTCTGCTGGTCATGGAGAGCTCACTGTCCAGCAGGACTCCAGAGCTGCCTCCAGCAGGTCACCCCAGCTGGGCGGCTGCAGGGGTTTATTTCCCTCCAGTACAATCTCTCTGCTGCATTAGTTTCCTGCCAAGATAGTGAATTCCATCAGCACACCTGGGTCAAGGAGCATCAGAGCAGACACAGTAGATAAAGTGGGAGGGGATAAAGTCAGGATGTGTTTAATCTCCTATGTTATGTACATTCACCTTTTCTGATTGTTTCAGACTGAAACAATCCTGAATTGAACCATCTGGAGTGAAGGCAGATCCTTAATGTTTAGATTTCTTATTACTGAAGGACTTGGGTTTGTGGGCAGAGGCATCAGAGGTAAATAAAAGGAATTCCCAGAGAAGCCAGTAGTGTATATTCTAATCAGAATGAAAAGAATTATCCAGAATGAAAAGAAAGAAAAAAGCTTCTATGGATGCAGTGCTTTATTCAGCATTCATTAGACAGCTTTAACCAGATTATCATAAACTATCCTAAAGCAGCTTTAATCTTTCTTAATGAAACGGATAATTTAATTAGAAAAACATTTACACTTGAATTTTGCAAATGAAGGAAGCAGTCACAGAACATGTTACCAGCCCTAATGTCCTGATTTTTATCTTTATTTTTGTGGAAAAGAGGGTTTGTATAAATGAGTGCACTTGCCTTAATAGGGCTTTGCAAAACCAGCAGTTCCCATTTTAGACCAGAAGATGGACTATTAATTCACAACACAGCTCTGCTCACAGGAGGGTGTTGTTTAATGGCAAAGTACTAAGAAAAGGAAAGGAAACCTAAGGAGCATCTCCTGTTGAGATGCTGTGCATGAGAAATCTGTTCTCCAGATCTGTCCTGAGTCTTTTTTCATTTCCATGATCTGTGTTCATCCTGCAGCGTGCCTGGTTGAGAGAGGTACACATGAAAATAATCCTGCTAATAAACAGTGCTGTACAGTAATGAATTTAACAGTGAGGGAAATGTCAGTGGGAAAAGGGAAAAAGATTCATTTCCCCTGCTGTACCAAATCTTTTAGTGTTCTGGTGTCATAGAATGATTTGGGTTGGGAGGGACCTTAAAGATCATCTAAAATTGGATCTTTATTTATAAATCTATAAAAATGGGTTTATATAGATCCAATTTCTTTCTGCCATTTGAAACAAGCATTATTTGGAGGAGGATTTTTTTTTCCACTGGTGGTTGAATATGTTGCAGAAATTTCTTTTAAGAAAGTTAAAATCCATGTACTTGTGCTGTGGAGGGACTGTCCTTTTTTCATTAGATGTTGAAGTAAACTTAGTCGTCCTGAAGTAATTTTTGCTTTTCTGAGCTGTATGCCCCATAAATGCACAACTCTTCAGTGTCCTTCACTGTAGTTCTTTAACCATCTTTGAAGTATCATTAGGAGATCTGGTCATGTGTTCATAATGTAACAATTGTTGCATTATATAATCTCTGTTTTGTTAAAACATGGATTTAGAGAAACAACATTTATTAAAATTAATTGGTGGGTTTGTGTTCCTAATTTTTGGTTTGTTTTGCTACGCCAGAGAAGTTAACTGGATCTTATTAAATATTTCATCTGTCACTGCACTTTATAGGACTTAGGGCATCTCTTGGAATAGTTGATTTCTCATTCCTTTCAATACATTATTTTCAACAAACAATAATTCATCACTGAAGTAAAGCACTTTCTGATTAATATATTGTTGTTTGGTGTGTCTGTTTATTAATAAACTTTTATGCTTCCTTTGCATCTGCCTCATCCTCAGTTATTTGTACAAATGTAATAAATAATGTATCAACATTTTGAGGCACTGAACACAGAAGCATTTCTGCAGACTTACCCCTTTAAACCCCTGTTCTGCAAATTCCTTGGTGTTTGTTCTCTGGGTTTTTTACTCTAAATGTGGCCACTTTTCATCTTGCAGGTTCTAGATACATTAGGAAGTGAGTGGTATTTTGAATTGCAAATGTTGATGTTTTCTTGGCAGAGTTTTTGAAGATGGCACCAGATATCCCATTAAATATTAATATCAAGGAGCCCCGATGGGATCAAAGCACTTTTGCTGGACGAGCCAATCACTTCTTCACTGTCACAGACCCCAGGAATATTTTGTTATCTAATGCCACACTGGAAAATGCAAGAAAAATTGTGCATGATTACAGGTATGACATTGACTACTTCTACTACTGGCCCCAAAAAGTCCAAGTCAATGCTAAGTACGTGGTGATATATTTAAAAGAAATACTTAAAACACTGTATTCATTGTAACTTCTTATTCCCACTTCAGAGCTTGAAACCCTTTTATTTTTAATCAAATTTGCTAATGGATGGGGAAGTTATGTCCCTCTTAAGGGTTCTGAAATACAAAAGAGTCTAATTCTGAAGGTAGTTAATATGAAAACAAAGCTTAAAACTTCCTCTTATGTGTAGCATTTGGAGCAGTTGATTTCTTAAATACTCTCAAAGTGAATTTTCATCGTTTCACACTAATGACCTCAGAGATTTTGGCTCCACATTTTAGCTCTAAAACCTAGTGCAGCTTTGAGTAAATAGACTCAGCCAGCATAACCACTGCTGGTTGTTTTAATTATTTTTATTTCACCAATGCATTTAAAAGCTGAAAAATCTCTACAAGTTATCTGAGAGTCTCCATTCACTTATGGTGAACATCCCAAATCCTCTGATGCCACATTTCTCACGGGCGTTTGCAGCATTTTATAACACTTGCTCTCTTTGCTGTTGTCTTGTCTCTTAACCTGTCCCAAGACAAGGTATCGTGGCACCTGGCTTGACAGAAGATGAGCTGTGGAGAGCAAAATACATTTATGATTCAGCCTTTCACCCCGACACTGGGGAGAAGATGTTTGTGATCGGCCGAATGTCTGCCCAGGTGCCCATGAACATGACTATCACAGGCTGCATGATGACCTTTTACAGGTGAGAGATGGCAGTAAAACACATAAAACATTTGCCTGCGGATTAGAGAAGTGAAAATCAATGTTATTGTCAAAAGATTTATTGTAAATATTTTTAAATGTGAAATTTTGCTTCCTTTTGCTCTTCTCTCTCCTCATTCCCTCACGTTGATTAACGGTTCTTTCTAGAAGTAGTTTTGAGATAAGCCCTTAGCCCTTCTCCTTCACCATCCCACTTTCCCTCAAACTGGGAAATGTTCCAAAATCCCATCTGTGTGGAGGACAAAGAGAAGGAGATCCCTGGGAATTTCCAGCCTTACTGGCATGCAGGATGTTCTGTCTGCCCCGTGAGTACTCGGAATGCTTCAATCCATTTGGTATGGTTGATTTTTAACTGCTGTTGTAGACATGGCCATTGGTTGTGGAGTTTCTGCAGCTCCCCTGCATTTCCTCAGTGGTTCTGGAATCTCCAGGACAGTGAAGCCCACTGAAGCAGAGCCAGTGCTCTCTTAGCAGCCTCAATGTTAGAGACACTTTTTGACACAGGATGCAGGAACTGGTGGGGGCTCAGAGGAAACAGCAGCAGCCTTTTGGATGCTGAGATTGTACAAACTCCTGACACACCCCCCAGTTTTGGATGGTGTTTATAAAACTTGTGTGTGCTTTAAATTCCAGTCAAGAGTATGAATCAAACCCCCAGGACAGGTGCCCATTCCCAAGCAGTGCCTCCTGTTAACTGCTTGTTCTGTTATTATCTATAACACTTAGAGAAGCTCTCTACCTTTTCTTTGCATTATTATTCAGGTTCAAAACTAGGTGATTTTTAAATTCTTCTTCTAAAATAACTCTGACTGTCAAGTATCAGTATCTCACTGACTGTATTGTTGCATTCAAATATGCAAGAACTTCTGCATGGTTACTGCTTGCGGTGGCTTTTCTTGATTTGCCATCATTTTCTTGTGCTGTTAATTCAACTGTGAGTTTAATAACAATAATTACAATTGTTTCTCTTTTCAAGAACGACGCCAGCAGTGCTTTTCTGGCAGTGGGTCAACCAGTCCTTCAATGCTATAGTGAACTACACCAACAGGAGCGGGGATGCCCCCATCACTGTCAGGTCAGGCACTGAACCTCATCATTCTGATGAATAGAAATTGTTCTCTGGTGTACTTGAACATGGTTGGGCATTAAAGTTTGAGGTGAGACAGGGATAAGTTTTTCCATCTGTACTAATTATTAATTTGATATGCACAGATGAGAAGTCTGGGAAGGGCAGAGCTGAGAACTCCATTTCTGCCATTAAAGACAAGCCTGAGCACCTTGGTCAAGAGCACTTAGCAGGATTTAACAGGAGTCAGTGCTTCAGGGCTCAGTCAACCATTTGCAAGTTTTCCTCATCAGTTTGGTGTCCTACCAGGATATTTCTGTGCTGATATTTTGTGGGGCCTTTAGTTGTGTCACTATGCCCCCTTCTCAGTGCCAGCACACACCATGCTGAGAGTTCATTTACAAAAAGAGATTCCTTCAACTGGTCTGTGCTTGTTCCTACTTGATGTCTGGGAAAGAGATTAAATATATGCAGAAAGCAAGACATCTCAAAGTGAAAGAGGGGAAATTTAGGTTAGATAAACAGAAAAAATCTTCCCTGTGAGGGTGGTGAAGCTCTGGCACAGTTACCCAGGGAAGCTGTGGCTGCCCCATCCCTGGAAGTGTCCAAGGCCAGGCTGGATGGGGCTTGGAGCAACCTGAGATAGTAGAAGGTGTCCCTGCCCATGGCAGGGGTGGAATGGAATGAACTTCATGGTTCCTCCCAAACCATTCTATGATTCTATGAATAGAAAACGGGAATTGCAGTACTTGACTTTCTGGTTTTGGGGCTGATTTGCTTAAAGATGTCTGGGAGCAAACTGTGAATTCCAGCATATAGAGACACCTCCTAGCTGGGAAATATGTAAAGTGTGGTTTGGGGCAAGTTGGGCTGGATTTGAGTGTTTGCAACACAGCTGGTCTGGGTGTATGGGGTTTGGTATGGTTGATTTTAATTACTATTATAGACATGGCCTTGGAAATCCAAACTGATTTTACTAGGTTAAGCAATTAGGAAATTAAATAAAGAAGTAATCCTTCAAGGTGTTCATTCAGGTACCTGAGAAAATGCTGAACAGGCAGCAATGCACAACCAGCAGAACCTGATTCAGTATTACAATGTGGCTTAAATATGATTTTTACTGCTGGTGAAATCAAAGTGTTTGATTCGGTGTCCCATTTAGATCTTCCATCCCCACCTTATTGCAGTAGCACAAGAAAGCCTATTTGACTTCTGGGGGGACATAGCTATGTGTGTAAAATGTAATTGTTTTTCAATGTAGCTGTGCATGTACAAACATTTTCATTTCTCTTTTAGCCAGCTGGGAACAGCCTATGTTTCTGCCACCACAGGTGCTGTCGCTACAGCCTTAGGACTTAATTCACTAGCAAAGGTATTGCTGGTATTTTTTTTTCTATTCTTACTAAACTCTGATGTCCTGTGAGAAGCTCACAGCTCATTTCTCCTCTGCTGTATCTGTGTCATGCACAGCTCCCACTGTGGAATTGTTATGGCTGCTCCTTTCTTTAGATCCCAACTTTATTTTTTCCCCGTGGGGATGGGTTTATGCATATCTGTCAAATAGCCCATGTTTAGTTCATGCAAACTCTGTTTGATAAGGTGCCTTTTTTCCAGTTTCTTTTTCATCTTTCAAGGCATCTAATAACACTTGGGAAATTAATTGGAGTTGTAATTACACTTCCCTGTGATGCTACTAAATTCAGAATGGTTTTCCCGCTCTCCTGCCACTGGTCACTCCTGAGAGAAGCATTTATGACTTATTTCTTGTTTGAAGCCTGTTCTACCTCTGCCCCACCAGTGAGTTTTCACTGAATTTTAATGTGAAGGAAATAAGCTGCTGTCATTAGCAGCTGAAGCATTTCAATAAAGACAATGATTATGTACATTTTTGTTTTCCTTTTTTCTCCTCTCTCTGTGTTTTCCAGCGCGTCTCGCCTCTTATAGGGAGGTTTGTTCCTTTTGCTGCTGTTGCTTCTGCCAACTGCATCAATATTCCACTAATGAGACAAAGGTAGGAAAAAGAACAGAGATCACTCATGCTGGAAGAAAAGATGTTGTTCAGCTGGTACATCAGCAAGTTACTAAATAAAGCACATTTTGGATCTTTAGCTTGTTTCAGAACCTTGCAGAAACCTCATGCATGAGGTTTTGACTGGTTGTTTGTAACAGCTATAAAATAGAACATAATAATTCTCTTCAGATAAATACCAAAGAGTTCTTCAGTCCTGGATCTCAGCAACCAGTTACTTCAAAACTTTGATCACATGGACCTTTGAATAGCAGCTACACTTGGGAAAAACAGTCATTTCAAAAATGGTTCTTGAAATCCCACCTGCAGAGCTTAGTCATAGAAGTCAGGCTCTGCAGTTCTGTTTAATCACTGAGGTGACAAAAATGTGCAGTTTGTCAGAAACAAACTTTTTTTCTGTGTTGTGATTTGACTAGGAATAAGAATAATAGTAGGGAAAAGCAAATTTAAAGCATCCTATTATAGACACAAGGTTATGGGCAGAAAAGGGAATATTTAGACTTTACAATGGAAGTTGATCTGTGGTAGTATTTTATCTTTTGTAAAATCTGAAGAGAAGAATAAAGGCAGTCCTGAGGATATTTGCTGTTCTCTGTGCTTCTCCCAGTATGAGTTTAACACCTAACCCTGCACTTGAGCAAAAGATCTAATAGGGAATAGTGCAGTTACAGAAACATAGTTTGGTTTGTGCCTCCTTTTATATTTTCAAGTATATTCTTCATGGTAGAAATGACAGCTCAGACTAGGATGCCAGGGGGGATTTTTCACAGAGCCTTCTGTTTCAACTCAGTGAAAATAATCTTCCTGTGTTCCATGAGCTGTCAGATAGGACAGGCTCCACTTCCAGAGCAGTCCAGAAAATTCCACTTTTCTGAATTAATGTGTAAAGGGACCTCTCCCTTCTGTGGAACACAGAAAAATAATCTCTTTTTTTTTTCCCCTTGGAATGCTGTGACCAGACTCAAGCAGCAGATTGCTCTTACAAATATTCAGTTGGTAACTTCTCAACATATTTTTCCTTGATCTTTTTCTGCCTTTTGAATTTTTTTTGTGTCAAGGGATGTTGCAAACAGACTCACTTAGAAAATAAAATAAACCACATAATTCTTGCAGTTGACAATTTTAAGGAACAAAGATAAGGTGTCAAAAAATGGCGAAAAAATAAGTTCACATCCATCACTGCTTTATTTTTTACCCCTTATTCAACAGGGAAATCCAGTTTGGAATTCCTGTCACGGATGAGGATGGAAAAAGACTGGGTGATTCATCCAAAGCAGCTCAGCAGGCAATTGCCCAGGTGGTGATATCCAGGATTCTGATGGCTGCTCCTGGCATGGGTAAGGATAAATCCTGTGCAGTCCTGATTATCAATCCCTGCTGTGAGAAGGAGATTCTGTTCTATCCAAGTGGTTTTCATCAGGGTTCAGATTACCTTACAGCTCCCCAGGCAGTGTTTGCCTTTCTGTTTAGAACTTCCCCAGGGGAATGTGGGGACATCCTCAGTGTGTTTCACTGAGCTGCAGCAGGGAAGCTCCTGGGATGCTTCTGCAGAAAAGATGCAGAGAGCAAAGGAATGGGAGCAAATTCCACTTGCTTGGAGTTGGTTTAGGTGCTCTGCCAGTGCCAAATGACTGAGCTCAGGTTTAGTTACTTGTGAAATTGCAGGTTTTGCTTATTAATGTTTTATTATTCACCTTTGTAAATACCAATCCAATTGGCAATGTGAAATGAAAACTCAGTGAATGACAAAAAGCTGTGAAAATTGTGTTATGGTATTAGTTCAGCTAAACAGAAAATTAAAACAAAGTGCCATTCTCTCCAAGGTTAATGCATTTTTTTATCTTATTTGCAGCAATTCCTCCATTCATAATGAATACCCTGGAAAAGAAAGCCTTTTTAAAGGTTAGTCTTAGATAATCTATCTCTATGTATTTCATACCCCAAGTTAATATTTTAATGAATTTTAAATACTTCCTGAATCTTCATATTTGCCTCCCAAACACTGTGGGAGGACAGCCCTGTAGAACTTGCTTTACAGCTGTCTCTTTCCTTCTGCCTTCCTTAGAGATAACTTGGTTCCTTTTGTCACAGTGCAAGGTAACATTGAGAAAATAGGAACATCCTTGTTACTTTTATAATTGTTCTTAGAATGCACATTTCCTCCTGTGAAATAAACCTTCCTTGTACTGAGTCTTGGAATACAATTTATTGGGAAAAAAAAGAACATTTTAATAATGCTGGTAGCATTATTAAAATTATTATCTCAAGGTAGCAATAAGGAGGCTTTGCTTACCTGCTGTAGTAGCAATCTTAATTTGCAAACAAAATTGATGGTAAAAATCTCTTTTGAAAATGGTCATTTAAAATTTACTGGATGTAAAGGGAAATAATATTCAGGTGAGGAACCCTTCAATTCTTTACCAGTAAAGGGAGTTTCATCCTCACTGCTGATATCTCTAATTTAATTGCTTGGTAGCTCCAGGGCAAGGCCTCTGCTTGTGAGACCCACCCAAGAAGCCCAAGAAAATCAGTCTCCTTCCTGTTAGAAAAAATAGGAAAAAAACCAGACCCTGCCTTGGAAAAGTTTGTGTGGGGACAAGGAGGACAAGCAGAGGAATATTTTGTTTGGAATGGTTTTGTTTGTCTAAGATAAAGCTTTCTAAAGCATTTAAATTTTATCTCTGACTGTTTCTGCCTTTTGTGTCTCTTGTGCAGAGTGAGATTACCCAGTTACACACCCCACTTGAAAGGGTTTCTGTACTTATAAGGCAGGAACAGATTGCCTGGGGCAGTTGGGGCTGCCCCATCCCTGGAAGTGTCCGAGGCCAGGTTGGAAAGGGTTTGGAACAACCTGGGATAGTGAAGGGGGGAACTGGCTGATCTTAAAAGTCCCTCCAGCCCAAACTGTTCTGTGATTGTTTTCCAGTCTTAAAACTTCTTTTTCCCTAAAGTGCTTTGCTTCCCTCCCACTTTTTAACAGAAAACACTTTTGCTCACAGTGTAAAAACAGGAAATGTGGCATTTGAGTTTCAGGGTAAAAATCTGTGTGTGCTGCTTTTATCTCCTGGAAGAAGTGAGCCTGCAGGGCATCCAAACACACCACAACTTGTGATACTGTGATGTTCTTGAGAATGTATTGCCTGGAAAATTAACCCTTGTTTAAAAAAATTTAGGGAAAAATTATTTTGTATGTATTTGACGTGTGAGAAATGTCACAAAGCCATTGCCTCAGCTGACAAATACATGACATTTGTGAAGAAATTGCAGCAATCCTCAGGGACTGGAGACAAGTACCTGCTGTTTTTGTGTGGTGTAATCAACATAAGGGTGTTGTGAATTTTTCAGATCAGCCAAAATGAGCGATTTCTGCAGTGACTGCTCAGTGGTCTCTGGTACCATCCTGTCCTCTCCCTCAGCCTCAGAGACTGAATCCAGGTGAAACACTGCTCTGCAGGTAGCCAGTGGTAACACCTGGTAGAGATTAGTGTTAAACCCATTAAGGAATGAGCTGCATTTTTAACAAGCAGCTTCTGCATGTCCTCATGGGGTTTGAGAAGCACCATCCCATGCCAGCACTCCACCACCATCCCCACACTGCTTTATTAACTCACTACCCTTGGCCTCTGCTTCTCCACCACTCTTGGAAATAATTCCTGACTGCTTGCCAAAGCCTCTTAAGCAACACACAAGGCCAAAAAATAGGCAAATGGTTGTGAAATGATAAAAGAAATTAGAAAGCTGGTCTGCAGTAAGACAGAGAGAAGGAAATGCTCCTGGGATGTTGGTCTCAGAGCAGCCTGTCATGCTCTGATATTTGGGATAAGATGTAGGTCATGTAGCCCAGCTCATCCCCCACTTTCCCACAGGGTTTTGCACCAAGGCATTGGTGTGAATTAACAACATTCCCAGAAGTTATTGCTAGAAGATGCCTCAAGAATGTTCTTGGAACACAAGCACGTATTTACTGCTTCAAAAAGAAGTTGCCTCGAAGAAGTATTTTTATCTGTAGAAGTTTTTTTTTTTGCCATTGGTTTCAGCAGCAGCTTTGGGGCCTGTTTATGTAATGATGCAGCATAGCAGTAATTGATCAGGCTGCAGAATGTCTATTTTCATTATCCCTATGGCCATACTCCTGACCAGCTCTGTGCAGAACCAGGTTATTTTACCCGCTGCACAGGAGGATCCATAATCAGCCTTGCCCTGAGGTACAGGGTTTATAGGTTTTATTTACAGGTAACTTTTCTCCTAAAGACATAGATTGGTTTTTTCTATATAAACCTATGAAAATTCCAATCAACACTAAAGTTTTAGTTTCTGTTACTACTCTTACACAGCTTCAGCTACAGTTTCTCTTCTGTTCTGCAAATTGTATTAACATCCAAGTTGCTTCTAGAAGTTTCCTCATACATCCTTGAAGCAAGCTCCTTGGGATCTTTTAATCTGCAGCTAAAATCTCTATTCAGAGCTGTTAGAAAACCAGAACAGAGAGCCTTTTCCTTCAAGCATTGTTCTTGAATGTTTTATGCCCTGAAGTCCTCCACACATTCCTAATTTCACTGTCATTTCATTTATTTATTTTTTTGAAAACAGACATAGGAAAGCTGACAGATTTTTATATCCAACAAAGAAAGGAGGCAGTTAGAGAAAAGCTGATTCTCCTTATGGCTTTTGTTTGCTTAATTATCATTTCTCCATTTTCTCTGTTTGCACTAACCACTAAAATGTCATAAAGACATCTGGAAATTAAATCCTAATTCATTGGGAACTGCCTTCTTCCTGAGTTAAATGATAGTTCTCTAACACACTGAATTCTTCTGTTCTTTCTCTTGTAGTTTCTCCATTTTCTCTCTTTATGGGGGTGTGCAGCCTGCATTTGAATTTTATTGTTTTATGTTGTTTCCTGGGCAACTCCAGTTCTTAATTCTGACCTCCCAGTGTTACTTTTTCCTCACCATCTTTCTGTATTAGTGCAGCCTGGTAACATTCTTGAAAAATAAAGGCTGGAATTCAGATCAAGTTGGCAAAAAATGTTCCAGCACATAAACTCCATGTTCTTTATGGAGTCTGTATTAGACACCTCTCTCTCTCAGATCAGTGACTAACTCTGACAAAGGCATAAAACCATTTATTCCTCTCAGGGCACCTTCCAACAGCTTTTTCAGTTATAAAATTGTATTTGGGGCTTTTCTGTTAAAACCCTTGGGTCCCAGACTCCCCTGCAATGCACAGCATCCCCCTCCCTCCCTTCTCAGAGACACTGCAGGGTTTGGCTTGTGTTCTCCACCTCTTGGCATGGACTCTCCCAGGGCATAAAATGAAAATTTGGGGTGAGTTTATCTCAGCTGAGGGTCAGATGGAGGTGTTCAGGGAATGCCAGAACAGCAAAGCTCTGCTGCCTTCACTCTTCTTGCTGTTGTTTTCTGTCTCCATTTGTTATCTGTTGTTGCAGGTTATTGCTGAATTGCCCAGTTCTTCCTGCGCTCATTTCTGCATTACAGATTGACTCCAGGAAAAAAAATAAAGAAAAGAGAAGCAGTCTTCTACATTGTTTCTTGTCCCTCAGGCTCTGGAGAAGTTTTGCTCCACACAGGCTCATTTTCCCTGCCTCAGACACTGCTGTGACCTCCCTCAGCCCTGAGCTTTGTCCTCCTGAGCTTTCTCCGTTTCCTTTGCCCATTTCTACTCTCAAACAATGTCCAGCTTTTGTTCACCATTTTTTCCCCTCTAACTTCTTTATCTTGAGAAATTCTTCTTGCAGAAACACCATCTTCACTGAAAACATCATCAACTGTATGAAGTGATTTTTACCTCATGAGCTATTTTGTTTTAAAATTCCCTTTGTGTCCTCATGGCAGCTGTGTCTGTTCTGCTCTTAATGGAGCAAGAGGCAGCAGTGTCCACTGAACAGCTCTGGGTTTACTTCACTGAAATTCTACCAATGAGAGTGGATTCCTAAATAATTTTAAAAGCCTGCAAAAAAAAAATTCTTGGCATATATTCAAGTTCTGCAAAAGTTACAGAATTAATGAGGCATGTGGGTTATGTGTTGCTTTTTCAGCTTGGTTTCCCCAGTCCTCAAATCCTTCTTTCCTTCAATAAAAGGTGAACTCTTGCAGAACTGGAGTGTTGCTACAGGGACAAGTTCCTGCACATCAGGGGAAATCATATGACAGGAGAAAGGGCTAAGAGAGGCAGATTTACATCTCCTTTATTTATGGCTGGTGGCTCTAGTTGCAGGTTAAAACCATTTGATGCCACCAAAGGGAAGGAGCTGTAACCAGACTGAGCTCTTCCTTGGAATGCCTGGGCAGAATTCCCTGTGCCCTGCAGAGGTGGGGCAGCACCACTTGGAAACTTCCAAATTTCAGCTCTGGTGCTACTCTGGGCTTGTGAGATTCACAGCAAAGGCCCAGGAGCAGGTCCTGAGTCAAACAGGCACTCAGTGGAGTTTCTGACACTTCCTCAGGACCGCTGCGTACATGGATTCCCTGGGAATTTCCTTGCTGCTCTCCAGAGGGATTTGGCTCTCAAAGTGGAGCTCAGCATGAAGCCATGCTGGTCAGGGCTTTGCCTTCACATCTCAGAGTCTTTTAGGTGCAGTCTGTCTCTTAAAAGAATTCCAGGAAGGTGAGAAGCAGGAAGAAAAGAGTCCATACTCACTGTGTGTGGTTTTATTTCAACAGAAATTTCCTTGGATGAGCGCTCCCATTCAGGTTGGATTAGTTGGATTCTGGTAAGTGGTTTCTTTGGGTTGGGTCTGCTGTCTTAAGAGATACTTGTAGGGGTTTTGAGAATCATCTCAGAGTCTTTTAGGTGCAGTCTGTCTCTTAAAAGAATTCCAGGAAGGTGAGAAGCAGGAAGAAAAGAGTCCATACTCACTGTGTGTGGTTTTATTTCAACAGAAATTTCCTTGGATGAGCGCTCCCATTCAGGTTGGATTAGTTGGATTCTGGTAAGTGGTTTCTTTGGGTTGGGTCTGCTGTCTTAAGAGATACTTGTAGGGGTTTTGAGAATGCAGCAATATTTGCCTTTTTTTTTTTTTTTTTTTTAAGGAAAAAAGGTTGAGAGTTACTGAGGGCACAGCAGTTATTTCCATCTCTGTAACTGATGAAATATCATGTTAAAAACTAAAAAGCCGTTAGTAGGGAAGAAGCTGCCAAGAAAAGCAGAGGGAGGGGAGAAAGGGAGTGGCAAAAAAAGGAATGTGGCAGCTTGATTAGAAAAAATGCTTTGGCTGCTACCTCTGAACAGTCAGTGGAATCTCATCCTGGAGGTTGATAATTCTGGAAACATTTGGTTAATAGGGTTTAATTTGCTGTGTTCTGGCATTTTCTGTTGTCATGCACACAAAGGTAAAGCACTGTAAGGACAGCAAATGGTAAATTTGGACAAATTTGGGAACATTATATTGAAACATTTGGTGCTATTTGTAGGTAATGATTTCATAAGGTACAATGCAGTGAGAAATAAAAGTTACAAAGCACTTTGTGGAACTTTACCTCACTGTGTACAGAAAACAAGAAAGCTTTTTACTTAAATCATGCATAAGATTTTTGAATTCTGTCTTAGCACCCTAAATATTGTAACCTTGGTTTTGTCTCCTCTAGTCTCGTGTTTGCAACTCCCCTGTGTTGTGCACTGTTTCCTCAGAAAAGGTGGGTACTGCTGGGAATTATTCTCACTTCAGTGTTATTCCAGATCCAGTCATGGTGCTGCACACAGACACAAACACGGGGTCATTGCCTGCTCAAGCACAGTTTTAATTCCCATATAACAAAGGTGATAAACAAGAGAATATACAGAGAAGTAGTAACTATGTTACTCATCAGTAATATATAATAGTTGTTTACAAACCCCAGCAGCTCAAGATGAGTTCTATACAATATATTCATGTCCAGTGAAGTTATGGATGCACTAAATAAGTCAGACCCCATTTTATTTTCAGCTGGAAACTCTTCTATTTATACAGAACAGCACTGGAATATCTGTGCTCATTTGTTATTTGATTAATATTTTTCCAGACTTTTTCATCAACACAGAAGTAGCTCAGTACTGAAAGGAGTCTTAGAAATAATATTCATTATAGCTGAAATCCTTATGAAATCGGAATGAGTTACTTAAAAAACTTTGCTCAATTTGGTACATAGTATCAACAGGGCCTTAAATTCAGCTGTCTCTCTCATTTTAATAGTGGTTGTCTAAACTCAACAAGCTGCCAGCTGTACCTTAAACAACCCAAGCTGGAGCCGAGTCCATTAAAATGCTGAACTGAGGCAGCTTTTGCCTTCCAGAAAACAATAGCCAATTCTCAGTGTTGTTTGAGTACAACAGAGCTGACACCATCTGTCTCCCTGCTTGGCCTAGGACAGGGAACTGTGGTAAACAAGTGTCACTAGGCTACCTGGAGATGACTTGACAAACCAACCCAGCACATATGCTACAGTTCTTGATTTCAGCCAGGGCTCTCCACTTCAGAGGAAGATTAGACCTTGAACTGTGTTCAGGAAATTGCAGCTGTTCAAATGACCTGGCAGCTTAACTCACTTTACTGTGAACCAGCTCTCATAAAAACAAATCTTGTATTCAACTGAATAAAACGACATAGTAAGTTAAACAGGAAAATACATTCTATTTAATAAAAACCATTTTAGGAAGGTAAGTTTCAATGGCCAGCAACAACTTGAGCACTGAAGTGGATCCTTACCCTCATGGTAATAGCAACAGCCATTTCCTGACTCCATGGACTATCCCACTGCCCTTGGAGCAGGGATTCATGTGCCCTGGTCTGTGAGCCTGCTTCCTGGATAAAAGATTTAAAAATATCTGAAAACTCTTTTGACAATGTAGGATGTTTAGCAGATACATTGTCCATCTCATTTTCCCTTCTACTTGTTTGGTGTAACCCCTTCACTGTTTCTTTTGCTCAGTTCCATGTCGGTGTCGCGCTTGGAGCCAGATTTGCAAGCCAAGATCCGAGCCAGCCACCCTGGCCTAGAACGTGTATACTTCAATAAAGGATTATAATTCAAGGAAGGCAAAGTATCTTTCAAGGAGAAACTTATGAACTTATTTTTTCAATTGTGTGCCAACACAGACAAGAACACATCTTTATCTTGTCCTTTTGTTAAACAAGTTGATCATCTGCATTATTTTACAGTTAAAGACTTTCTTCAGTATAGTGTTTAAATCACATAAGGTCACTTTGTCCACTTTGGTATTGTTTGAAAGTTTAAACATACATATCCAGAGATGTTTACATAAGTCTCAAGCAGCTACAATAACAATAAAGAAGCGCACAATGAAAACCAGATGCTATTATATTGGATTTGCCACCTGTTCCAGCAATAGTGGGGCAGGGACCTCCTTTTCAAAAGTCATAGAGCAACTGAACGAAGTTGCCAGCCTCTGGTAGCCACAGGACGGGTGGCTGAACGTGTCAGGATGTTGTGCAGGAAGGGCTTTTTGCCAGGAGGCTGATTGGGCTGCACATTCTCCCTGTTGGCACAGAAGCGTTTCTTGAGGGCGGAGGTTGGCGGCGCCTGCAGCCTCTGCACCGTGTGGTACTGCTCAGCAATGCAGGCTGCCTTCTTGCGCAGGTCCAGCTTCACCAGCATCATGTTGTTCTGCAGCTCTGCCAGGGTCTGGTCCTGAGGAAGGCAAGGCGAGATATAGTTATATTAAAAAAATATAAAAATATCAAATCATAGAAAGAAAAGCCCATTCCGAGTTGGAACAGACCTTAAAGTTCCTCTTGTTCTCTCTGTTGTGGACAGGGACAGCTTTTACTAGACCAGCTTGCTCCAAGCCCTGTCCAACTTGGCCTTAAAACACTTCCAGGGATGGAGCAGCCACAACTTCTCTAGGAGATGTGTTTTCAGTCCTTCAGCATCCTTACAGTATTTTTTCCTAATATCTAATCCAAACCTCAGTGTGAAGCTATTCCCCCTGGTCTTGTACAGAAAGTCCCTCTCCAGCTTTCTTGTATGCTCCCATCAGGTACAACGAGAAGTTGTCTTAACTCCCTGGTTACTGTGAACTGAGGAGGATAAACAGCCTTTTGCCAAAATTCACTAACTGTTCTGCTAAATAAGACCATGCATAAAGCTTCTACTGTCAACAGTGTAGCAGTTCAGTAACACATAGGAACAGTAAGGGTGGGACAAAGCTGACTCCATCCTGCTGCAAATATGCTGCCATAGCAACTGTGATGGAGTGGATAAGGAAATGAGAACTCTGAATTCTACTTTAAGTGCAGGCTGCCAGTGAACTGAACAGGAACAATTTGGGTCTTCTGTGGAGAGGTAAATACACAACTAACTCAGCCCCTGAAAAAAAAAATCAGCCATAGAGCTCCCCTCACAAAATATGTACTAGCAAATAAATAATTTCTATTTGCAGCAGCAAGAACTTTGTTGCTCTGATTATGGCAAAGCACACAGACTGGAGCCCTCTCCCCCATGCAACCCACACCAAAGCAGACACATCACCTGTCTTGCCAGGATGTCATCACACATGCCCAGGGCTTCTCGCAGCCTCCCTGCCCCTGTGCTGTGGCAGCACGCTCGCTCTGCAGACTGGAGAGACTCCCCAATTTTGTGTAACTCTGCACGCAGCAATCTGACATTCTAGAAGAGAGGGGTTTAATGCAACAGCTGGTTTTGGCACTGCTCTGCAAACAAAGCCACTCCAAGGTAATTCAGACATGCAGCACTGAGGGAGGATCCCCATCTGAGTGATCAGATACTACACAACCTTCAACAACTCCTGTAAGTTCAACAAACCCATTTCATTTATTTAAAAACCTGGAAACAGCAGCCCCAAACTCTGTTTAAGCTGGCAACCACTTTGCCCTGCAAATGTTCTTTTCTGTAACACAGAACTGGAGTTACCTTCTGTCCATCCTCCAGCTTCCTGTCCACATCCATAGTAATGGGTTTGGCAGAGGGAGGTGGCTCCACTAATTTCTGGTACTTGTGCAACTCTAGGAACAGACAAAAAGTAGTGAGCAACAGGACATTGATCAGCTTTCAGTATTCCTGAAATTCAGGACTTCCCTTGAGACAAGCTGCCACAGGCAAGCTGGAAAGAGCTTTTGAGTTTGTGCAGAAAGGCACAAACATTCCAGGCTTCTCCCATTCACTTAGACAAAGGGGCTTAAGATTTTGAATGGAAGGATTATCCTATGCTAAAGTCCATTTTCCTGTGAAAATGAAGTGAAACTGTCCATCCAGCACATTATTCCTGTCACCTACAAGTCAAATAATGTTTTGAGGGTGTCCAAATCCAATGTACCCTGAAGGAAGTCTCTCTAACCCTGCACAGGGATCTCTCAGCAGGGTTCAGAACTGGTGCAGCATTGCTGCTGTACCTGCAGTTGTGGAATTCAACTCCTTTTGACACTGCTCCAGCCTGGCTTTGGTGTCTGCCAGCTCTTGCTGCAGAGCAGACGAGGTGGCCGCTCGCTTGGATCGACGTACACTCTGCTCTGAGTCCTTTTGCTTGGCATCCAGGCTCTCCAGTTTTTGTTTGGTCTCCTTCAAGGCAGCTTTGAGCTCTGAAATCTCCTCATCACGCTCCTGAGAAAGGAAGTTTGTTCAGAGAGTCAACAAGAATTTTGTAGCACAACTTGTCTGAAACGTTCTGTGTCTTTATTCCTGGAGAATTTCTCAATCCTACACTTCACACATTGAACCCAGCCTTTAAGGTTACTTTTAAGTGAGTACAACAAACCCACTTCCTGGGAGCCTAAAGCACTTTTTTACAGGCTCTAAAGAAGAGGGATTGTTTTGGGAGTTGGCATCTTCAGAGTAGTCTGCAAGAAGTCCCAGAGGTCACTCAAATGCTGTAGGCATGAAAATATGGACAGGTCCATACCCATCATGACAACTGAGAGCAAGAAGAGAAATTTACACAGCTTCTGTGAATCCAAAGAGCCCAAATCAAGCCACTAGTGCAAGGAGTAAGGGGGGAAGAGAATCATGTTGAACAAATGGACAAGTCAGGATGGTTGTACATCAGCTTTCAGACTGACTGTTCAAAATTAAGAAGCCTAGTGGGCTACATAAAGTAGGAGACAAGAAGAAAAAATTGTGGACCAAGAGATGAAATAATACCACCAAAAATACCTCAGAAAGCAAAATCTTTCTTTTCACTTTGCATAAAGATCTTCCTGGACTCAAGTACCCAGAGTCTCTTCCCAACCCACTGCTGCTTTCCTGATTGCCCTGAACAAACCTGTATCTCCTCCTGGTAGTGGTCAGTCATTAACTCCTTCAGGATGTTCATTTTGCCCTCATAGAGTTCCTCCAGCTGCTCTCTCTGAGCATCCACGTGCTGGCTACAAAGAGAACAACCAATCCCACGTCAGGATCTGGCAGTTCTGGCTGCTGTAGCTCATCCCGAGCAGAGGGAGGGAGAGCAGCACAGGCTGTACCTCCACCACTGCTCCTTCTGTTGCATGTGCTCCAGCATCTCGTTGCAGATCTCCTCGCGCAGGCGTATCTCGAGCTGCAGCTTCTTCTGCCGCTCCTGCGCCAGCAGCTCCCGTGCAGCCTCGACCATCTGCAGCAGGTCCTGCAAGAGACACAGCTCTGCTGCCCACACTGCTACAGAGTTAACACCTGGGGTAAACTAAGTAATGCCATGTCTGCAGGATGCAGGGATCTAGATTTAAGGGTTCAGTCTCTTGGAAAGAAAAGTTGCCAGGGTTTGCTACCTTGGCACATGACAGCTTGAGTCTCTGTAGGGACATGACTTCATCTTGATCTTCCAGCTATCCCCACTGCCTGCTTTATCTAGGAAGTTTGATTATTTTTTTCCCCATTTAGATTCCTGATCTGCATGTTTTCTAGATGTCCCTTGCAGAGAAGGAATTACAGGTCTGCACCTGCACTGTTACTGCCACTATTCCACAGATGACAAAGTGCTTTCAAATTCAGCATGTGTGTCAGATTTAGACCAACTGCAGAATATTTTTGTCAAGGATTCCCAATTTCCTGCGTCCTTTTTCCTTCTGAGGTTCTGTGTCATCTCTCTTGGCTCTCTCTGAGCTCCAATCCCAGCTCCCCAGGCCAAAGCTAACAGTCATGTTCTTGACCTTGCATCCACATGAAGGCTGTAAAACAAAGCACGGCCCACCTTCTTCTCATACATAGAGACATCTGCCTCATCCTCGGTGTCTTCTTCTGATTCCACATCTTCCTCTGGCTCTGCCTCTGGACCCTGGCTGAGTCGCCTGCTGTGTTCTTTGATGATGGATTTTAAGGATGGAAGTCCCAGCTTTGTGGGAGGTGCCTGAACAAGCTGAAGGGGAAAAGACCACCATTACCAATCTGCAAAGCCTGGAAGTTGTGTAGTCTTTAAACACAGCCAGCCCCTCTCTGCAACCTGTCAGACATTTCAGTTTAGCAGAATCTGAAAGCAATAACTGCTGGAGAAGCACAGGGACAAGGTACAAGCATGCCCCCTCTCCTTGTGGTGGGAAGGGACCAAGTCCCACAGAAGCAGGAGAAACCCAAGCTACCCTGACCATGCCATGATCCTGGTGTGTGTTACTCACCTGGCTGGCAATGGCTGAGAACTTGGCTACGTGCAGAGTCTCATCATAGGTGGAAGCACACTGGTTGATGTTGACAATCATGCAGGAGCGCCCGCGCCCGGTGAAGAAGCCCTGGAACACGCGGGTCAGTTTGCTGTCCCGGAACGGAACCACCGCCTGCTTTGTCCTGTGGGAGAGACACCAGTGAGCAGGGAAAGCAAAGCAAACCCCTCACACCCTCCCTCTGGAGGAGTGGCTGCTCACCTGGCCTGCTGGTTCTGGCGGAGGGCGGCGATGCAGCGGCCCAGGGTGTGCAGGGAGGTGTTGATGTTGTTGGCTTCCTTCATTCGCTCCCCGCTCCTCTGGTCCTTGCAGCGCTCAGAGCCCGCCAGGTCACACAGGGACAGCCTGAGGGAAACACAGTGATATTCACATCACTTACAGCCTTTTTCCTGCCATATCAGGTTTACACTTCAGACACCCTGCAGTCACCTTCCCAGCTTCCCCATCAGGGCACAGACCACTCTTTTGGGGTGCCTGGGCTGTTGATGGATAGAAGGGCCTGCCTTAAGTGTAGGTGTTACACAAGGTAACAGCAAAATGAGCTTTGAAGTGTCAACTTCTAAGATCCTTTGCCAGTCCTCAGAACAGCCACTTTCCAGATAAATACATCCCAGGAACAGGCACCAGCAGCACTCAAATCAGCCCTGCTGCAAGGATAAGGATGCTCACATTTACCTTCACTCAAAAAGCCTGAGGACTACCTCAAGTTGTACCTTGCAGTACTCCTCAAACTCTGTCAGTTCCAAGACTTAACATTTATTCTTTCCAAGTAATTTCAACAACACCATCATCAAGATACTTCCTGTACCCCAGGCCCTCAACCAAAGGGACAAGAAAGTTGAGATTACACCCAAATCCTAAAAAAACATGAAACTTACTCGCTGATTTTTGGAACAACTTCACTGCCGCCTCTTTGCAAGTGCAGAATCCGAATGGAGAACACACTGTGACTGTAAAGAAGCATGCAAATATTAAAAAAAAAACAAAAGCAAACTTTAAAAGCCCCTCAGAATTGTATTTCTGCCTAAAGAATTCCTCTCCCTTCAGACCTGCGACTGGAGTTCTGGTTCATGTGGGTGCTCGCAAAACTCTGGTTTTTCCGACCCAGTTTCAGGAGCTTCCAGGCCTCATCAGCATCCCGGACATTGATCCAGTTCAAATCTGGAAAGCAAGCATGCATTGGGCACAGCAGTTTGATAAGAAAACTTAGCCCCAATTTCACCACTGCATGTTCTGGACATCAACAGATTTGACAATCCCGTAATCCCAACATCAGAGCTCTCTGTGGGGCTCTCCAGCACATCACTGCTAAGCCACCCACCCACTCAGCCCTAAAGCCTTCCTAGCAGGCCACCAAACCTCTCCTGCAGGCAAACCCACCTTTCACATAGGGGTTGCCAGTCTGGTCCTCGCAGAGCCGCAGCGGTTGCCGCTTGCGGTTCTGCCCAGGCAGAGCTGGTTCTAACAAGTCATAGATTAACTCGTTGTAGATCTCAAAGAAAGAGACCCAGATGGAGAACTGCACATCTCCTGGGCTGGTGAGTGAAATGCGATCCAAGTCAGCCCAGCAAGGGCCCAGTTCTGGGGAAAAAAGAGAAAAAAAGGAAGGGAAACAAATCATGACTGCAGCTTTTTATGGGTCCAACCAGAATGGTTTAGGTCTAGAGCAAGATATTTCCTTCAGCAAGCAAAACCACTCCAGAAACAAATTCTTTTACTTACTTCTTCCTATTTACATCTATTCTAATGCCTGTTCCCAGTGAGCCTAAAGTTTCCTTTAACAGTATCACCTGCTTTGTGTAAGGACTTATACATACTCAATTTTGATTCCAGAATTAAAAGATATTTCAAACATTAACTCTTTCCAGCATAACTGAAGTTTTAGTCCTTGTTATCTCAGTCACTCCATGCTTCTGGATACCTGAGTAGCTGGTAGTTCCTGGTTTTGATAGTCAGAGCACAAGTGCTCAGTGCAGCCTGCCACTCTGGCATCCTCCTTCCCAGCAATCCCCATCTCACAGCAATCAGCTGCTCAATAACCACATTCCTTGAATGAAGAGAGTGAATCTCAAGCAATTTTTCATTTCACAAGGCTTGGTTATTATGGAGTGGTGAATTCTTCTGATATTGGCAAAATATATGCAGAGTTCTTCTGATGTGGCATCTTTCAAAGGAAAAATCTGAGGCTACAGCACCTTTTCTCCCTTACCCACAACACAGCATCCAAACAGTCATCACCCTTTTCTTCCCTCATCCTCCAGCAAAAAGCAGCAGGTTGTACACAGCAGGCTTCCAGAAATACCTTCTGTCTGGCTGAGGTCTGAATGGTTGGTGAGCTGGCTGGTTGAAGACAGCCCAGCAACTCCACTGTCAAAGCTGCCACTGGTGGTGGCCTGGAGCTGAGACTCAGCACTGTGGCTCCTCTTCAGCGGTGTCAGCAGCTCCTCCTTGAAGGAAACAAGGAACAGGAGCATGCAGGTAGCATGACACCACCCCTTTCCTCTTGCTGTTGAGCCCCCAGAGGGCCTGTCCTTACCTCCCAGAGACCCTTCTGCAGCATCATCTGCTTCTTGGTCTCCTCCTGGCGCACCTGCCTGCTGTCCAGCCAGGTCACCTCAGTAGAGAGGGCAGGCTTCAGGTCCATGGCCTGGTACAGCCGGTCCCCCACACTGTGGAAGATGGTTGCCAAGGAGCGAGGCAGAATCCCCCCATCCTGGGCAGTGCCTGCAGCAAGAACAGCAGCAAAGCTGAGGATTCAGAGGCAGAAGACAGAAAACAATTCCTTCAACAGGCCCCACAACACCTGGTGCTTTCCTTACCCTGAATTGTGTGAGTCTTCCCTGAATTGGTGATGCCATAGGTGTAAACCAGACAGTTCTGCCCACTCAGCACATCCTTTACCACCTGCTTCATTGTCTCATCAAAGAACAATTTCTGCCCTACCTCTGGTCCAAAAATCTGCAAACAAGACATAGGAAAAATGGCTTTATGTAGATCTTTCCTAGCCTTTGCTGATGGTTGCTCAAGTGATATTACATGGTTCTTTGTTCCCTGCACTAGCCATGAGCAAGAGACCCATCAGCAATTCCAGCTGAGCTCCCTACAAAAACAAGCTGCTCATTTATTTAATCCAATAGCATTTCATATCACTGCAGCCCCTAGTCTGTTTAGAGCCTCATGAACAGGAGTTTGCCATTTGCTGCCAAAAAAGAGTTGTCAGAAACAGCTTAAATTAAAAAAACTAATAAAACAGCAACTAAAACCTGAAGTAACCTGATTGCATGAGACTGCAGAGTTCAAGCAGTGCCCTGGGGTCAGTGGATGTGAATAAGGCTGCTTTTCAAGCTGCAGGGCTGGTTTAAGCTCAAATCACTTCCAGATGGGTTGTTTGTCCCAGCTACCTACCCGGGTGAAGGAGAATCTGTGCACTGCTTGGCCCACTCCTCGCTCCGTGCTCCGCATGGTGAAGGAATTCTTCGGAGCTTTCAGAATAAGGCTTTCGGAGTTCTCAATACAGACACAGCCCTAAAGAACACATAAAATCCATCATTGCAGTGGCTTACAGGAGGATAGACAGCAAAGGACAACAGCATCTCCCAGCAGGCACACAGCCAGCTCAGACGCTGCTTCATTCAGTGTCTCACCTGGTCTTCCCCCTTTTCTACTTCTGTAGATTTCAGAGGTCGAACTCTGAGGTAAACCTTTAATTTTCCATTATTGTCTTCAGCTACAGCCTGTAAGAATCAGCACAAGTTAAATATGGCAGCCAGAGAGGCAGCACACAACCCCCCATGGGAACACTTAACAGGAACCACAATATGGAGCACACATGTTGGCTATGCTGCAAGTGCTGAGGAATTTCTCTGGTCCCAAAATCACCAACAATGCCAGAAGCTTTCTTAGGCATTTCCAAGCCCACCAGCATTTTTTTTGATTGTTTGTTTATCTAATAGATCAGGCCAACAAACCAAAGGCCTAACATCAAAACCAAGCATCACCCCAAGCAGCACCCACTTGCTGCCCACTGCTCTCCCAGGATCTGCTCCCCCCCAAATGCAGCATCTTGTTGCTGCCTCTTCTAAAGAGTCTCTGTTATTTTTTTATCACACCACCTTTGTACATAGAACAGCAGCCATGAGTGAAAACGCTGCTCTGTTATTGACAGAAGAGCTCCAAGCTGACCTGAGAGCCCTCCAGGTTTGGGGAGATGGCAGAGAACTCTGGCAGCAGGTCCTTGCGCAGGTCAGCCCCAAAGCCCGTTGCTGTGGACTCGAGCACAGGGGAGGCTGCAGCCTCATCGTCAGAAAACAGCCCTGGGGAGGAGGGTGCTTGTGCCATGGTGCCTCACACGGCTCCTGGGGAAAAAGGGGAACGGGCCAGGGTGATGTTACAGCAACCCCTGCACATCCATCGGTCCCCACAAACACGGATCCCCACCTGGAACCCTCCCTACACACATTGCAATGTGCACACCGCCTGCGCGCGGGAAAACCTCACAGGACCCCGGACACAGCCCGTGCACACACAAACACCGCCCAGGACTCCAAACCCACCTCGTGGACATACGGACACCATAGAGGTAACATGCACACAGACACCCCTTTAACACACGGTACCAAACAGACCTAACGCACACACCAACCGCCACACAGGACAGCCCC
>NW_005054308.1:9393558-9404708 GCF_000277835.1 Geospiza fortis | reverse complement strand
GGTGTGGCCGGGACTGCCCCCGCACACTCCTGCCCTGTCCCGCAGAGCATAAGCTGCTGAGCGCCGGCCCCACCGAGCCCTGGTCCATCCGCGAGAAGCTCTGCCTGGCCTCCTCCGTCATGCGCAGCGGCGACCAGAACTGGTACGGGAGCGGGAAAGGCGGGCGGCGTGTGCACGGCACCGGGCACGGCACGGGGCTGTCACCGCGCTGCCTCTGTTCAGAACAAAAATGGTGTAGGAGGTGTGCAGGGTGTACCTGGACAGGCATTTTGTTGCCTTCATAACTACTGTGAAAACGCAGAGGTGTGGTAATCAAAATAAAGAGCAATGAGAGCTGGAGAGGGAGTTTGGACAAGGAGTGTCCGGACAAGGGGGGATGGCTTCGGACTCAGAGAGGGAGGGTTGGGTTGGAGATTAGCAAAAAGCTCTTTACTGTGAGGCTGGTGAGGCACTGGAAAGGGTTGTCCAAAGAAGTTGTGACTGCCCATCCCTGGAAGTGTCCATGGAACAGCCTGGGATAGTGGAAGATGTCCCTGCCCATGGCAGGGGTTGGAACAAGATGATCTTTAAGGTCCTTCCCAACCCATTCTATGATTCTGTGTTCATAATTAGATGAGGTGAATTGTGGACAACAAAGATATTTCGTAGGGGAATTCCTGTGCACTGAACCTATAGCTCTGTTTTACTGTATTTTTCTCCTCACTAAAGTAAGGGTTTTGTGGAAAAGTAATCACATAACCAGGTGAAAGAAACTTGCTTTTCAAATAAATATTTTTGAGACTTGTGGAACTCCTTGGTGAGTTTATCATGTTTAGCAGGGTTATTCAATGATGCAAAGAGAGTTTTCCATCTTTTCTCTGCATGTTGGTTTGGGGAGAAGGTGAGTTGATGGTGACTTGCCATTTTCCTCCCACAGGGTCTCAGTCAGCAGAGCCATCAAACCTTTTGCAGAGCCAGGACGCCCACCTGACTGGTTTTCCCAAAAGGTAAAACACTGACATTTGAATCTTGGACACCAAATCTCTGCACAGTTGTAAATGCTATATTGAGGATGAATTTAGGATTAACTTTTCTGTGTTTTATCCAGTACACAGTTACTAAGTAAAGCTAACTAATGAGATCCTTCACCAGGCATGTGATTCCTTGCCTTGGGAATTTGTGGATGTCCATGTATTTTGGTGTGTCCTGCTGTTTGGGCAAGCAAACTGTCCTCTGACTTCCTTTGTTTTTTCTCAGCACTGTGCATCTCAGTACTCAGAGCTCTTGGAGACCACAGAGACCCCAAAGTGAGTACAAAGTCTGACCCCAGCACAGCCTGCAGCAGCTCAGGGGACACTCCTGGGTTCTTACAGCAAAGTCCTTGTCACTGTTAAATTACTTTTTGTCCCCCAACCAGCTCCTCCTGAAAGGAGCATTTCAGAATGAGAAAATTCAGGTGGAATAGCTGTTGTGGGACAGTGGGATCAGGGTTTGTCAGATGGGAATGATAATATTTATTTGGCTGGAACAAACACTGCATGTTAGCCTTACTGGTCAGAAGCTTTACACATAAATTTACCATTCAGAATAGGGGTAGAAAAGAGAAGGAGTGAGAAGGGAGATCTTTTGTGTTTGTCACTATTTTGCTGTGGTTTCTTACAGTTTTCTTATCAGTGTTGTCACTACAGCTCTGTGATATGAGTTATTTACTGCTCCTAATTCCAGGCATTTTGTTTGGAGACTTCACACAACGTTAAGTGAACGATGGGATGTTTAAAAGTAATATTTGTGTGGAACTGATTTGTTTGTGAATTATATTCAGCACTAGAGTTGCAAAATTAAAGGGCTTAGTAGAGTTAGAGAAGAAAAAAATAGATGTTTCTTCTTGCAGAGAAAAGAATTCTCTCTTGAAGTGGAAGGATTATTTTCAGGTTGAGAATTTTTGTGGACTTGCATCTTTGATCTGTTCCTAAAGACTTTAACACTGGGTGAATTAGCAAAAATTTGCTGAAGAGATTGTTTTAACATTGTGCTGTCCAATATAATGTAAGGGAATTGGAGGAAGTTGATTTTTTTTGGATGAGCATGTCATGAATGACAGAAAGCAGCCATTTATGAAACAGGAACTGAGTTTTCTTGTTGTTTGTCTCTGAGTTTTTCTTTTCTCTTATTCTGTAGAAGAAAACGTGGTGAGAAGGGAGAAGTTGTGGAGACAGTGGAAGATGTTATTGTGCGGAAACTGACTGCAGAGAGGGTTGAGGAGTTGAAGAAAATAATTAAAGAAACACAGGAAAAATACAGGTACATGACAGAGGTTTTAAAATATTGTACACCTGAGAGTCCTGTCCTGAAAAAGTAGTCCAGGTGGGATGGTGATTGGGGTGAAAATGCTGCTTAAGCTGTCCAGTTCAGTGATGAAAATGTAAAAAGATTTTGTGATTACAGGCAACTCAAGAAGGATGCAGAGCTGATCCAGGCCGGACACATGGACAGCAGACTGGAGGAGCTGTGCAATGAGATTATGATGTGGGTTATTTCATTATTTCTTCTGAGATTGTAATTTCTTGACACTCTGTTTGGCAGCATCTCTTGCTCCAAGTAGTTTGGGTTAAGAGAAATGGGGCTGGGCAGATGCTTTGGTCTCTGGACTGGGGAGCAGCTGATGTGGAACATCCTTTGGAGTTGCTCAGTAAAGAGCTTGGCCATGGCTTGCAGAACCATGTTTGCTGCCTCCCTTCTGGCAGTCATCTGGAAGTGAAATTTCCTGCCCTGTGTGTCATTCTCTGGCTCTGCTGCTCACCTTGGGGGATTTGAGCTTGAGTGGTTTGATGTTGTCTGGAGATAACAGGGTGGGCATCAGTAAAATGCATTTTGGAGAGGGAATTAAGGGGAACTGAGTGACAGCAGGTTTTGTTCTTTGTACAGAAAGAAAAAAATGGAAGAGGAGGAGGCAGAAGTCAAGAGGAAGGCTACAGATGCTGCTTATCAGGGTAAGTTGGAAATGAGGTGCCTTCATTTTCCTCAATGCATATATTCATAAGAACATTCAGAAAAAACTGAATTCTTGTTAAGACCTGCAGGAGGAATTCCTTGACCCTAGAGTTGGAGAGAAAGGCTGTATTCTCTTTCCAGCACTATATTTGTAACAGGGTAAAAGGCAGAGGCTCCTGAAAAAGGAATAAAATCTTCAGGAAAGGTGTATCCAAGGGAAAGCAGGGTTAGTAAGGGGCTCTGTGTTAGAATGTCAGGCTTTTCACACCTTTAGTTTCCCCTGGTCACTGAGGGTAAGAGGAAGAAACTTAGTTATTCTGAGTGTTTAGTTCTTCATAACTCTTGGGGCATTTAATTTGGTGATGGGAGGTGGTGAATGCCAAACTGCTAGAGAAACCTGCAGCTGGCGTGCATTACCCAAAGTCAGTATTACTTGGGAACTGAGCCTAATGGGGTGCAAGAAATTCCTATAACATAAATTGTTCTCTTAAAATTCTTCAGGATAAAGTCAAAAGTAACTCTTTGGGCCACTCCACGATGGAGTCACAGACTCTCACTGTCGTTTCCGTTCTCTTCCAGCTCGCCAGGCCATTAAGAACCCACCTCGAAGGCTGACGGGGGTGATGGTTCGTTCTCCTGCAGGCTCCACCTCCCCGGGCGGGGATTATTCCCTCGGAGATCTGTCCCAGCCCGCTGGGGATGAGGCCAGCCCAGGGGTGAGGATCCTTCTCTGGGTAGGAGGGAAAGCCCAGCTTGGGACGTGGGGCTCTGCATCCATCACAGAGAAGGGGCCTGGGGAGAAGCCCTTGCCTTGCTGTGCAGATTTCAGGTGCTGTCGTGTGGTTGGTGACAGTGCTGCTCGAGATCCATCTCCTCTTCCCTGTCTGTGGTGATCAGTGCCTGGATCAGAGGCCGTGTAGGGGCATCAGTGGGTTGGCCAGGCAGTCTGTGAGTGCCTGGGAGCTGGCTCTGCAGGGCAGGGAAAGGGTGAGGGCACATGCCCGGAGTAGGGGCAGTGAGTGAATGGAGTAGGTGTCTGTGGTGTGCTGGATCAATGCTCTTGGGGGAAGCAGCAAGTGGGGCTGGTCCGTGTGGTGGAGTGTGGCTTTGAACAGTGTGGTTTTTCTCTTTCTCAGGTCACGCCAGGGACATTGCCCAGCACCCCAGTTGCCTCCTTCATTGGAATCCCTGACACCCCTCCAGGCTCTGCTCCCCTGGATGCCCCCATGACCCCAGTCACTGATGATTCACCCCAGAAAAAGATGCTAGGACAAAAAGCAACTCCGCCTCCTTCCCCTCTGCTCTCAGAGCTGCTGAAGAAGGGCAGTCTCCTGCCCACAAGCCCCAGGCTGGTATGGAGCTCTCTGCTCATATATGCAAGCACACAAACAATTTGCTCCAGATTTTCCCACTGAAAAAGGGGGATCTGCAAAGAATTTTTAAAAATGTGCAGTTTTGTGAGAGTCCCAGCAGAAGTGATAATCTGAGAGGTATGAATACCCCTGTGAGCTGCAGAGGTCAGCCCTTTTCCCAGCAGGACTGCAGGGCTCATGCAGCACGTAGGACTGGCTGTCCCCTCAGTCATAAGGAGTTGGAGTTGCAGGGTTTGCCAGAGGAAATTGTTCTCCTCAGGGGAGGGAGCTTGTTAGTCAGCATTATCCCCATCAGCCTCTGTGGTGTTCTTGGTGATTCCTACACTGGGCTCACAATTCTCTACAGGAACTCCTGTTTCAGTATTTTTAATGTGTACAAGAGTAGGGAATCCTTGAATGGCATTTATGACCTATACAGAAGTGCTTCAGTTTTCTCCTAATTGTAGACAGTTCCTAAAATCACTGTGATGAGAACCCACTTGTGGTGTTATTGACTTGGGAAGTCTTAGGAGATGCTGACACTGTTCAGAGCCCAGTGTGAAAGCAGCAGCCATCAGCCTGCTTGTGACACAGATTCCCTGGCTTAGTGCTTGTGTGATGGAGTAGGTGTGTTGCTGTTGACTTTTTTCTTCATAGTAGTCAGATTTAGGGTTTTTTCTATTTGCTAGCTTGGGTAAATGTTCTATGGATTTTGTGTTTGCAGGATGTAACATAAAGTGGGGCAGGGAAAGGTCATGGCTGTGGAAGGCTGAGTTTTCTTTGTAGGAACAGGACTGGTTTGCATCTGTTTCAAGGTCCATCATAGGTTCACTGTGTGACCTTGATCAAGTTACTTTCCATCTTGGTACTTCTGCTTCTCTCAGCTCGAAACAAGGGATACTTCTGTGCCATCTCAGGGTCTAGAGAGACTCATATGTGTAAAGGATTGTGAGGTCCTTGAAGAGAAGAACTGTGATAGAGCAAATGATGCACTTGGCCTCACCACAAAGGAAGGTGTTACAGCTAAGAACAGCAACAGTTTCAGACTGTCATGTTCTGCACTTGTGGGAGGGGCCTCAGGCAGGGACTAACCTGAATAAAAAACTGCAGAGGAAATGCTGGGACACCAGTTGCTGGTGCTGTTCATGGAGGTGCACATCTGGCAGAGAATCACTGGTGTGGTGGTATCTCCAGGAACTTGAGTCTCGTCCTCCTTTGACAGGTTGGTGAAAACGAAATGGCAGTGGCTTCTGGTCACATGAACAGCTCTGGAGTGCTGCTGGAGGTAGGAAGTGTCCTGCCAGTGCTGCACAGTGGGGAAATGCAGTCAGCACCTGGTGCTGTCCCTGCGTCTCCAGCTGCTTCAGGTAACTCGGGCCTTTCCTTGTACAGTTCTCCCTTAAGATGTCCCTTCAGACTGTTCTGTGGATTTTCTTGGGGGAAGGATGATGCCTACCTGGCTGGTCTGGGGGCTTCTCTGTCAGTTGTATTCCTATTTCTGTAGCCCTGTCCATCTCACCCCTACTTTTTAAGAAGATGAATCCTTAAAAGAGTGACTGAAGCAATTCAGTTTGATCCAGTCCTGATCCATGCAGTCTGGTTTTCTGGGTTGGACACTGGCTAATACCAGGCATCTGAGTGTAGAAAGAAAGGGTTTGTTTACAGGGAGTTGTGGAAAAAATTATCTAGATCTGATCCCCAACGTGTCAAACACAGCTCCCTGTGGATCTGGAGAACTCATGTGCCTTCCCTCTGCTGTATCTTAGAGATCTGTTCAGAGTTAGACCACTGAGCTCCAGAGGAAGTTCCACAGAGTGGGGATAAGGGGGACAGTGCAAGACTCTGCACTGGGCTTTTTCAGAGCAACCTGCCTAAGGAAGTGTTTTTTCCTCAGCTCCTGCTGACCAGTGATTTAATCACATTGTCTGCAACTGAGAATTTGTGTCGTTCTTTCATATAGAATTCTATACAAGTAATATTGCTTTCCTTATCCACATCTGTTTTTTTAAGACTTGTTAATTTAGTCCAGACAGTTCAGTAAATTCAGACTGGAAGTTACAGCTAAGATGAATGGCAGCCTTTGATATAAAAGGAATTCTCCAGGAAAAACCTGCAAGGAAATCCCCTCCTCTGCCTCCCAGCTCCTGTGACGACTGTTTGTCTTGGCTTACCTTGTGTGGCTCTCTCAGCACTGTTTTTCAGATTTCCCATAATTGTTTTGGGATGAGCCTTTGGAAGGGCATCTCTGTGCATGTGTGGCTTAGTCTGTCCAGCCCTTACAGTGAGTGCAGTGTTCTGTAGCTGCATGATTCTGCCTCAGGCTGCACACACAACAGGAGTCATGCATTTTTTGGTGCAGGTTCTCTGTACAGCTTTTGGGACTCTTTATAGGTATCTCTGTGTCTTTTCCCAGAAGAAGCCACCAGACAGTGAAGAGCCTAGTGGTGGCTTTGTGGACTTCAGTGGTGGCTGCTTCTTGCTCATGTGCTTTTCCCTTCTACTCTCTGTTAGGTGCTCCTACGCTTTCTCGGCTTTTAGAAGCTGGTCCTGCACAGTTCACCTCACCTCTTGCTTCCTTCTCCGCTGTTGCCAGCGAGCCTCCAGCTAAGCTCCTGCCACCCCCCGTAGAGCCTGTGTCCCAGGCCACTATTGTCATGATGCCCGCGCTGTCAGCACCAGCCGTTGTGCCACCAGCTGCAGCCGCAGAAAGCGTAGCCACAGGTGCGTCCCTAACCACGCACTCAGAGCTCACGTCCTGCTGGAAAGCAGAGCTTCCCGTGGGATCAGCGCCCTGCGAGCTCTCAGCTGGGCTTTGTCACCTCAGACTCGCCATCCTGGCCAAAAAGGATGGTTATGGCTGGGTTCTGGAGTAAACAAATGGTTTTAAACAGGGTTTGCTGGGTGTGGGAGGGGGTGCTGGTGATTTGCTGGACTGCGGTTCAAGGGTTGGAATCTCACTTTGTCTCTCCTGTGGGAGAGCAAACCCGTATTTGTCTTTGATTAATCTAAGCTGTGGTGGGGTGGATTGGGCCTGGGATACTTGTGGTTGGTGCTTGGTGTTACCCACTGCAGTGTTTGTTTATGTGGGGACTTCTCCAGCTTGGTCTCTGACTGTCCCTCTCATCCTTGTGCAGTGAGCCAGCCTGAAGCCTGTGTTTCCATGGAGGCAGTGGCTGATTCCCACACTGTGACAGTGTCCATGGACAGCAGTGAAATATCAATGATCATTGATTCCATCAAGAAGGAGTGCCTGGGTTCTGGGGCTGGCAGCACTGCAGGATCTTCCAAAGATCACTGCATGGATGGGAAAGAAGATCTGGATTTGGCTGAAAAAATGGATATTGCAGTGTCCTATACGGGGGAAGAGCTGGACTTCGATACGGTTGGAAATATTATAGCCATCATTGAGGACAAGGTAAATGGGGAAAGCAGAGTGCCAGTGCCTTTTGCTCCACATTCAGTTGGGTTAATCTCAAATGATTGCTGTTCACCAATTTAGTTTAAACAAGCAAGAAATAACTATTCCAGAATGCACATTCTTACCATCATTTTCCAGATCGACAGGAAAGGACACCACTGCTGCCTGTCTGACACTGGTGCTCCTTTTCAGAGTACAAAAAGAAATGTCTTTATTCCTTGGAGGGTAGGGTTTGGGTCATGTCTCTGGCAGACAGCTGAGCACTGCTCACAGAATCCTTTCCAGGAGTGCCATATTTCTGAAACTGAAGCTTCAGGAGAAACTCTCACAGGGAGTGATACAAATCTGGCTGCAAAAAAGGCAACTTTGTAAACGGAGTAGACTGGGATTTCCACAATTGTCTCTGTACCAAATAACATGAACTTTTCTTTAATCCCTCTTTCTGACCTCGGCCTGCACTGCTGTGTGTTTGTTTTGACAATAAAGGTAGACGACCACCCTGAAGTCCTGGATGCAGCAGTTGTTGAAGCTGCTCTTTCTTCTTTCTGTGAAGATACCGATGACCCTCAGACCCTTCCTGGCCCATGGGAGCATTCAATTCGTCAGGAGCATGAGAAACAGGCCCAGATGCCACAAGTGTCTGTGACTGTGAAGCAGGAGAGACTGGAGTGCGAGGAGCCAGAGGCAAAGGGGATTCGAGACCTAATGGGCATCAGTGAGCTGGGGTCAGAAATAAAGACTGAACGTGCAGAGCAGGACCAGAGTCAGCTGGGCCCTGAAGAAACCATACCAGCCACTGCAAGAGTGACAGAAACTCCAGAGCTTAGAAACCAAGAGATAGAAGAAGATCCAAGAGCAGCTGTAACATCAGGAGAGACTTCTGAAATCAAAATAGAGTCATCCCAGGGAGAAGATGCAGTGCTCAATCCAGTGAAGACAGAGGTATGTGGTCACAGAGGCTGCCTGGAACTGGTGTGGGGAAAGAGAGGAGCAGCTGTGGCAGGTAGGAGCAAGTTTAGAGGAAGGATGAGTGCTGGGTTGAAGTGACCCTTCAGTGAATGTGACTGACTGTTTTCCTGGGAGTCAGGCTGCTGATGTGCAGAGCAGCTCTGCTGTAGGCAGTACCTTTGTGTATCTCCCCCCACCCATGTGCACAACTGCTGCTGGGAAGGTGCTCAGTGAACCTCATTGCCTGGAGTTAGGTTAGAGTGAGTGAGATGTGCCCACACCTTCACTGAAGTAAGCTGACACAAACATCTAGATTTGTGCATTTCTCTTCCCTCCAGACCCCACCTGATGATGATTCATCCCCTCCACAAGTCCCAAATGTGAGTGAAGACTCCTCACAGGCTGATGTTCAGCACAAATTTGAGCTGTCAGGTAACTTAATTCAGCTAGGAAATCTTTTACATGCAACATTATTAGCTGGATAGTTGATAGTTATCTGGTTCAGGTTTTTTGGGGAGGAGGGAGAAAAGATACATGTAGGAACAGTGGTAATTACTGCAGGACAGTAGGCGTTGGTGCAGGAGCTTTTGTAGGAAAGGCTGCTTGGGAGAATCAATCTTTCTGCATTTCTTTCTTTCACAGAATCAATGAAGGAGGAGGCCCAAGCCCTGTTTAGGAGTCAGATGAAGGTAATTCCCTGTTGGTTTTAGTCATCTTGAGTTAATTAGCAACATGTTGCTGCTGCTGTCTGCTGGAAGGCAAAGCTTGTGTTCAACTTTCTGCACATTGAGCAGTCTCCAGCTGAAGGGGAGATGGCTTCAGAATGTAAAGGTGTTTATGTCTGTGCTTCTGGGTCTGTGGGAACAAGCAGGGCAGGCTGGAGAGACTGGGATTTTGTGGAAGTGCCTGTACAGTTGTCAGCAGCCTCACAAAAAAACCACTTTGCTCACAGAACCGTAGTTGCTTTGGAGGCGCTGAGTGGCTGCTGTAGCTGGCTGTGCCAGCTGATGGACTCTGTGTTTCAGGATGGGCAGGGTGAGGAGGATGATGAGGACGGTGCCAGTGAGGCTGCCAGTTTGGAGGAGCCCAAAGAAGAAGACCAGGGTGAGGGGTATCTCTCAGAGATGGATAACGAGCCCCCCGTGAGCGAGAGCGACGACGGCTTCAGCGTCCACAACGCGCCCCTGCAGTCGCACGCGCTCGCCGACTCCATCCCCAGCAGCCCGGCCTCCTCGCAGTTGTGAGTGTCAGGGCACACTGGGACTGCAGGATCCCCACTTCTGGCTTGCTAAGTGGGTCCTAAGGGAGAATTTGTTGATGATTTGTTTGGTTCTTGCTTACAAGTGTGCAGACAGCGCTCCAGTACCAGCTCCCGCTTTTTCCATCTGTCTTTGGTGTGGGTTAGCATGGGCATGTCAAGGACAAAACAAACCATGAGTTTTGTGCTCTGAAGCAGTGATCACACTCCTGAAGGAATTATGTTCTTCTCTTCCCAGCTCAGTGTGCAGTGAGGACCAGGAAGCAATACAGGCTCAGAAGATCTGGAAGAAAGCCATCATGCTGGTTTGGAGAGCAGCAGCTAATCACAGGTGAGTTTGATGTCTTGGCAGAAAGAAGTGACTAATCCTAGACAAGTCTCCACTCTCCCATCTCAGAGGCTTATCTCTCCTGGGAGATGATGAATCATATTGTTGCAGACAAATGAATAGGAGAGCATGAAACAAATGTTTACCAGCAAGGACAGGCACTGAGTGGACTGTTTCTCTCTGCAGGTATGCCAATGTCTTCTTACAGCCTGTAACTGATGACATAGCACCAGGCTACCACAGCATCGTGCAGAGGTGAGTCTCAGCAGTCTTCTGTCATCAGAACTCTGTTTGCATATTTGTAGGGATTTCTGGCAACAATGTAGTTTTTGCCTGCTGTGCAGACTTGGAAAAGTATTCTTTTTCTGACATGATTCAGTCAGAAGCAGGTTTCCCCAAGAACAGTCATCATCAGTAACAGGCACATGTCTGTACACAGTCCTGACTTTAAGTGAAGTACACTGACTTACACAGAACGTTTTGCCAGTAAGGTGAAACTGATTTGTTTCTCCCAATTTCTGTCCAAGAGTAGGATTTAACCTTTGAAATTCCTAAAAGCTGTTCTCTAATCAGTATTTTTTGCTGTCCCAGATGGTGGACTTTTCTGGAAGAATTACCAGAATCCCCTACTAGCTGCTGAAATCTCTTGTAAACAGTTCAAGCTCAGTGGCTGCAGCTCTAGCTCCTTAGTTTCTCTGTCAGTGGTGCCTGGAGAAGGCAGATGCCTCTCCTGAGAGATCTCTGAGGCTGTTGTTACTATTCCAGGTAACTGCTGGACGCCTTGGGTCTTCTGACCCAGGCCTTGGTACTGGGGAGCACAGCCCATGGGGGAGAACTGTTCAGCTAAATAAAATAGACACTGTAACTAAACACATT
>NW_005054308.1:9382973-9393548 GCF_000277835.1 Geospiza fortis | reverse complement strand
AAAGAGTTAAGCATTTCTGTTGATATTTTGCCTGCATTTCTTTCACAGACCAATGGATTTATCTACCATCAAAAAGAACATTGAGAACGGGCTGATCCGAACCACAGCCGAGTTCCAGCGGGATATTATGCTGATGTTTCAGAATGCAGTGATGTACAACAGCTCTGACCACGATGTGTACCACATGGCTGTGGAGATGCAGAGAGATGTCCTGGAGCAGATCCAGGTAAAGTACTGAGCTGAGGCCAGTGCAGGACAGAGCATCTGCCTTGGTCCATAGGTCTGGCTGTCCCACAGTTTCACTCCCAGTGTGTTTGAATGCTGTGGGTCCTGCCCTTCCCTGCTAATCTCTCATGGTAGCTCAGGTGTTTGTGTTGAACTAGATTGTGGGTGAGTTAAAAGTAACACAGCAGAATATTTTATATGTTCATCCCAGACCAATTTCAAATGTAATTTCCTTCAGGGAAATGCTTAGGCCAGCAAGCACCAGGGTGTGGTTCAGGAACAGAAACGAGCAACAAGAACAGTGAATGACAGGGGACGCCACGGCTTCTTTGGGTGCTGGTTTATGTTGATACAAAGTGCACATAAAACTGCCCTGTGAATTTATGCTATTTAAAATATCCTTTGAAGCAGAATGTCCCAGCTGGCAGGGCTGAGTTTGAATTGGGGTTTTGTAGTTCCTCAAGACTTGTGGCTTCTGAGGTAAATTGGGGAACTTATTCTGAGCAGCACACAAGGAACTGAAACTGACTCTGACCCAATCATTCCCAGCCTGTGGTCTGTGATAGGTAACTGACACGCACTTACTGAGCTTGTTTTGCTTGACAATCTTAACAGAGTGTGGTTTCCTTGCAGCAATTTCTGGCCACACAACTGATGATGCAAACATCAGAGTCAGGGATCAGTGCAAAGAGCCTGCGGGGGCGAGACTCCACTCGCAAGCAGGATGCTTCAGAGAAGGTGAGAATGCTGCACCCTGTGCAAGGGCACTTGGGATCTTCTGAAGGATCCCAAAATACTGCATGAAGTTCCCACACCACGGAGGCAAAAGTTCCCACACCAGCATCTTCATGTGAACAACTTTTCTTTAAATGTCTATTGATTAGATTTCAGTTCTGGAACTGTACAGCATGCCAGAGGCAGGTCTCATGAAATTTTTCTGTAATCCAAATACTTCTATTACCTGTTTTTAAAAACAGGTGATAAAAACCGTAGGGAAATTAACAGAGTGTTGGAAGAGGTGGGAATACTCTCAGGCACATGGTGTGACTCTTGGGGATGGGCCTGCAGGGCAGGGAGTTGGACTCAGTGATCCTGTGGTTCCCCTCCAACTCCACAGATACTGTGATTCTATGGTATGGCAGAAGGGTGAAGGGAATTGCCATATCCTTCACTTCCTAGTCAGATTTTTAGAGCTAGAGAATCAATCACCTCTGGTTTGCTGTGTAAAATACACCAGAGAACCTTTGAATTCCACACTGATCTAAGCAATGAAGATTTGTGGTTTTTTCTTTTATAAAGACACATGCAAACTTGATGAAGTGATCTCAAGTACTCTCTAGTGCACACAACACTGTGACAGCAGGGGCTGCCTACTGAGTTCTGGTGACAGCTGCACTGAGCAGGAATTGTTTGGTAGACCAGGAAAACTTGCTGTGGCTGTGGAGGGAATATCCCTTTCCTGGCATTCTGGCTCTCGCAGTATCCCTCTTTTGTCTGTTTGTATGTTCCTGCTGCATAAGACTGACGCCCTGCAGGAAGGGGAATGGGGCACATGTTCCTCTATGCTCATGTGTGGGCTCAGTGCTTCTGTGTGGTGTGTGCATTTCCGTAGCTGATGCCTGATAAGTCCTTCTGTTTGGCCTTTTAACAGGACAGTGTCCCAATGGGCTCTCCTGCCTTCCTTCTCTCTCTCTTTGTAAGTATTGAAAGGCTCCAGCAGGTTCTGCAGTACTGCTGCCAGGTGCTCTGCTCCTTGTCTGGGTGATCCCTGCACTGTCACAGCATCCTTAGCACTGCAGCAGGGTGTGTTTCACTTGGGGGCTGCACCACTGTGAGCTCAGAAGAGACATCTCAGTCCCTTACTCTCAAAATGGGTGAGCGGGTGGGGCTTCACTCTTTTCTTCTGGTTCCAAGTGTTTTTGTTTTGTCATCTGCTTTTGCTTTTTTCCATGACTTCTCTCCTGCTTTCTTTCCATGTAAGTGGGAAGACAAACCAAGTGGTGCAGTCCTGTAGTTCCTACATCTCTCATGTTTATACAGCTGCCCCTTCCACACGTCCGAGGCAGTACAAAAGGTCTTGGGAGAGTGAGGAGTCAGCTGTGTGTCCTTTATTTGTTCCTGGTTCAGAAAGCAAAAAAGACTCTGCAGAAATATCTTGCTCTGTGCCCGTGGTGATCTGGAAGTGTTGGGAAAAATATTCCCTCTGGGAAACCCCAAGTCTCTGAGTTACTGTGAGGAGAGAGAGGAGGAAGATGGAGAGCTGTCCTTGTCTCTCACATGTATCTAAAGACAGAAGAGTACTCCAGGAGAGGCAGCAGATCAGCCAGAGAGAGAATCAGAGGAAGCTCTCAGCTCACCTTCTGCTCGTGGAAAGGAGCTGTGTGGAGGAACTAGGGAGCTAGTGCCAGGGTCACTCAGCTGGAGGAGCACTTCCATAGGGATCAGCAGCTGATAAGGTAGGTTAGTCAGCAGTTTTCCTTTTCCCACCTTAAGCTAGAATCTGCTGCTTAGGAGGAAGCCTGCACTGTCCAGGTTCCAAAAGCATCTGTCTGGGCCAGAGGTGCAGAGATGCTACCAAGCCCAGCACCCTGCTGTGTCCACATCCAACTTTAGGTAGGTCTGCAGGCAGGCCTTGGCAGGGACAGCTTCCCTTTCTCCTGATGGGAAGGCATGAAAAATTGTTGCCAGATGCAGAATTCCCTTTGTCTCTCCCTCTGTCCCTCCCTCCCTCCCCTTGCCGGAGGGCCGTTCCTGTGGGTTGTGTAACTCTGTTTGTTTGCCTTGTGAGCAGGACGGAGGCACCAGAGGGCGGCGCTGCGCCATCGAGGCAGACATGAAGATGAAGAAATGATGCTGCAGACACAAAATGCCAGCAGAATCCCAGGCATCCGGAGCTGGAGTGTGAGCAGGCAGCTCTTAACAGCTGTTGGAGGAGGAAGAAGAGCTGCAGGTCCATTTCTGGGACCTGGTTCACCACCTTCGCTTGCCCTTCTGGAAAGCAGTGTCTTGTCAGAATGTGTAACCCAAAGAAACTTCCCTGGAGGGGAAGGCCAGCCCCCCTGCCTGTTTTAGGGCAGTTGTCTTGGGCTTCATCAGTGTTCTGGTGTTAGCTAGCAGCTGGTGGCTCGTACGTACTGTAATGTGAAGTGTACAGATTTTTACTAGTGATGTGTAAATGTGATGTATATTAAAATCTGGGAACAAACCCGTGTGCAGTGTACTGAGCATCACAGCTCTGCAGGGAGGAGCCCTGTGCTACAAGCCTGGATCCCCACCTGGACTATCTGCAAATATAATTCTTTTCCAGTTATCCCTATAGCACACATGCATGGCAGAGCTCTGATGTTAGAGGCAATCCATAAATCACAGGAATGCTGCACAGTGCTTGGAAGGAGAGGAAGATTCCCTGCTTGAGTGTGTGAGGATACAGCACCACTGTGGTGACACTGGAGATCAAACCTTGAGAAGTTAAATGCTGCAGTCTTGTTGGAGCTCTCCTTAGGAGAAAATGCATTGAGAAGGACTTGACATTGTTTCCCCAGAGATCTGTGGAGGCTGCACTAGTCAGAGTGAAAATCTGTGATCCCAGCAGCTGTAGGCAGGATTGCCAGTACCTGGTTTCACATCTGAGCTTGTGCCCTGTTTCTACTGGGAATTACAGTCCTTTTCCTCAGCAACATGAAGGTTTAAATTCTCTGCAAGAATTTCCAAGTCACTTTTTCTGCTCATATGACCTGAGATGAAACTTGCATGTTTTCTGCCCACACAACCATTCATGGGGGAAAAGAAAACAACAGAATGACACCATCCTTGATTGCTGCAGCAGCTGGGAGTGCTCTGCCCTCCGTGCAGCATATCCAGGGTGCAGCTTTCTGGTAGACAGGTTTCAGGAAACTGAGTCACTGGGATTAAGACCAGAGGCATTGTTCCCTTATCCAGTAAGAGCTCTCAATTTTCACAAGTTCAGTGTTGAAGTTGGCCATGCCTGCTGTGTCAAGTCCTGTGTATTGCTGAGGTGAATTTTCACCAAGAGTCACCTTACTGATGTGGAAATGCTGAAACTCCCTTGGATTGGTGATTGGTTCATTGTCTTTTGCTGCTAAACCCAGGAGCAAACTTCTGGTTTGAATTTTTATTGTTCTCAGTTCATAGCACAAAAAGCTCCAGAGGTCTTTGTCTTTCATGCATTTTATGGAGTGATTTCAGCTGGGGACAAACATTTTAGCATTGCCTGTTGTGACAGGACAAGGTAGTGGTTCTAAACTAAAAGAGGGCTTATTTAGACTGGATGAAGATTATTTTTACAATGAGGGTGGGGAGGCCCTGGCACAGTTACCCAGAGAAGCTGTAGATGCCCCATCCCTGAAGTGTTGAAGGCCAAGTTGGATGAGGCTCTGAACAATTTGGAATAGCGGACGGTGTCCCTGCCCATGGCAGGGGGGCTGGACCCAGCCAGCCTCTAAAGGTCCCTCCCAACCCAACCTGCTCCATGATTCTGAGTTGGAAAGAACCTCTGTACATTCCTTTACTTCATTCAGCTGCTCAGAGCAGGACCAGCTTCAAATATTTGCCTTAGTCACAATCTCCTGTGGTGCAGCTCATCATCCCTGTCTCCTTTCACTGTTGGGCTCTGAGAAGAGTCTGGCTCCATCTCTGTGACAGTGCCCTGCCACTGTCTCTGCTGGGACACTGCAGGTGCAGCACAGGAGAAGACCTTTCTCAGACCCTCTGGTAATTTGCTTTCATCATTGCAAGCATTGCTGCTCCTTCCTACCCTTGGTTTCTTCTCCTAACCAGGTATTTTTCTCTCAGCCTTTCTCTTGTCCCATGACATTTTAATAGTCTTTAATGATGTTTAAGAGCTTTAAAATTCCAAGATAGGATTTTCCCTATGGAGCCTCATTCCCTCTTTCCCAATTCATCATCTCATGCTCTGACTACTTACTAATTCTCTTCTTCCTAATACTTTGTTCTAATCTGTCTAGTACAGAGCTGATGTTTTACTGTGCTGCATCTCCCAGCACCCACCCTTTTACAGACAGATCAAACTGTCACCCCTTTCTGGTTTTTTCTTAAATGACAAGTTTCACAGCATAGACTTGGTCACGTTATATTTAAGCTTCTTTAGAGCTCACAAATGAATCCCAGTGGGTTCTAAGGTTTATTCGCTGTCTCAAATTGTTCTAAAATCTCCCCTGTTGACATTTTAATTAGATATCATCTCTCAGACCCATCCCAAGAGAAGGTCTCATGTGAGCTCCTCTGTGGCAACTGCTGATAATGATGATTAATTTGGTTTTTCCAACTGGCCCTATTTTCCACTGAGATGTTTGGCACTGATCATGTGTCATCCCCACTGATCATCTGGCAGCTCTCTGCTTCTGATGTTTTTGATGAGGTTTTTTGTTTTTATTTGCTTTTATGTCTTTAGCAAATTGTTCTCTTTTTCTTTTTTTTTTTTTTTTTTGCCTACTTTATGTGGATTCTACATTTCATTTATTAGAGTTCAGGCTTTTATCATTTTTCTTGTTTTGACATGTAAGTTCTTTTTAAAGGCTGTCTTTTTGATTTCTAACAGCTTTTTCCCAGAACAGCAAGGGTTGTGCAGTGGCTGATCTCTGCAAAGTGAACTAAAACTTTCCAGTCTGAGAGAGGTTCTTTGCTAGTGACTTATCTAACCAACATAATTAAGAACTGGCAGGCAATTCTTAATTAAAAGTTCAAGTCTGTGTCATTTTGTCCGGAATTGGTGCAGAGCTGAGCTGTCTGTGATTATTTCACTCATCATGTCTTGCACTAACACTGCTGTTCTGCTCTCTGGCATCTTGAGCCTTCCAAGATTTGGTAAAACTGAACATAAGGCTGAAGATCTCTTTAATCTTATGCCCAAGTTCCCAGGACTTCCTGATTTTCAACATGTATCCCTCTGGAGCACAGAAGGATGATCACAAGTGATCAGATTACCCCAGGCTGAGGCTTTTCTGTGCCTCTGTGTGTGGCAGCTCTGCTGAGGCTGCAGGAGAGAGCTCCAGGCACAGGGTTTCTCCTCAGATGGAATCTCAGTTTGCCCAACTCCCTCACCTGGAAGCTGAGAGCAGGTAATGTTATCTCCTACCTCATCAAATTTCATCTGCTGCCACTCAAGTGAACTTTGGAAGAGGTTTCAGAAGGACAGGCTTGCAGATCCCAACTCTGCTTGCAAGTTCACAAAATAAGCAAAGGAGTTTTCTCATCCCAGACCCAGTGGATTCTGTATTTCTCCCAGTTATGCACCATAAGCTGAATTTGGACTTGTGCTAGCAGTCCTGAGAATGGAAAAGAGTGAGAAATGTGCTTGTTCAAAACCCTGAAAAAAATGAGGTTGTACATAATTAACTGAAGACTCTAAAGACAGTGTTAATTAATGCATAGAATTCTCCATAGGTGCAGCATCCAGGCAGCTCCATTCAGTGGCAAGATGAGGATTTTGTGACACCCTTCACTGTTGTACTGTGGCTCTGCAATCAATTCCCCAGGCTTGGAGGACTCAGAGTGCACTCATGCATTTGGGCATGAACTAATGAACACAGATTAAATGAGTAGTTTCTTCCTTCTTAAGAGAATGCACACTTTTATTTTCTGCAGTGAGCTGTCCTTGGAGTCACCAGTTGTTCCCAACACTCAGCAGCTGAGGAGCCCAGCAGGGCTCAGTCTGAGCTTGCTGGGTGCCTTCAGCACCTGAAATATGGAGCATCAGCAAAGCCACAGGCTCCCAGACAGCTCAACATGCCCTCAGCAGAGTGACCCACTGACCAGGGCAGGGAGAGAGCACAGCGAAAACCTGAAATTCAGTTTGTGTAGCTGAGCTGCAGCCCTGCCATGTGCTGTGTGTGAGCTCAGGTGGAGGCTGCTCAGCTCAGAGTCCTTCCCATGCTGTGGCCCTCCAAGGATGTCAAGAAATGAGCTGGGCTTGGCCGTTCTGGATCAGGGTACAAAGAAAATTGCTCTATTTTCATTGTTTGCAGATGGGCCATGCCTGGAATTCTGAGTTGGAATCTCCCATCAAGTCAGAGGACAGTGATTTCCAGTCCCTTCCTGACTGGGATTCAAGCTTGGATCTGGATGTGATGAGCTGGAGAAATACTGAAGAGGAGGCCATGGGGAGGCTAGAGGGGAGCAGCCAAGAGGCAGACCAGGAGATGGAGCTGAGTGAGCCTCTCTGGAAGAATGACAGTGAAGATAACCACGAGGCAGAGAAGCCATGTGAAAACGACAGTCTTCTCCAGTTCCTCTTGGAGGTAGGTTTGTTTGGATTACAGGAGGGTGGGCAGCATAGTTCAGGCCTTCCTGAAACATTGGGGTTTTCAGGGCCTGCACCATCCATACCAACAGAAACAGTCTGGGGGCACAGCAGAAGCTCTGGGTTCACTCTCTCCCCAGCCCAAGCCCAGCCTTTCCTCCCATTTGGAGTTCCCACTGCACCCAGGCAGCTGCTTTGCCAAAACCCAGCTCACCCTTAAGCACAGAAATGTCAGTGAACTGACACTGTAATAATAACACAGGGCTTCATCAGATTTTGCAAGGATTCCTAAAAATGGAAAGGAGTTCGTGAGCGATTGCAAAAATAGCATCACTGCTGTTTATTTCTTCTCCCTTTTGCCTTCACAATTTGAAGTAATAAATCCCTGTCTTGCAGGTAACCCAGATGTTGGAATCTTGCTGCATTGGCGGCACAGAGTCATCTCAGACTCCGTGGGATTATTGTGGCTCTGTGGGGAAGCAGAGTGATGGGGAGGAAATGAGGTGCCAGGAAAAGACCACGGGAACAGCAGGCTCAGGAGCAGAGGAAAGTCAACTGCGCATCCTGGCAAAAGATGAGGAAGAACTCTTCCTGGGAAGAGAGGTGAGTGGTGGTCCTGAAAGACCCTCTGGCCCTGGGTGAGAGATGAGACAATGAAGGAAACCAACTCTAGAAGAGATGGGGGAGGCCCAGGTTCTGAGAGGGGAGACAAAACACACGAGGAACACAGAAAAAATGTATGAGGGAAGGGTGGTTTTTATGTATGGCTGTGTATCTTTATAAACAGGAAGCTTGTTACAGATGAAACCCTCAGATGTGAGTTGGAGGAATTGCTCCTTGGCAGTGTAAAGGTGACTCATGAGAGCTGGCAGGCTGCTCTCAGGTTTAAGGCAAGGTTGGAATACTTGCCTGGTTCTAATTGCTGTGTTTTGCAGCACAGCTTGGCTGGTTTCAGGCCCACATGGCTGTGCCAGCAATAACCATCTGCCCCTGGGGACTGTCATGTCTTAGAAGCAGGCACTGTCTAGCCTGGGTTTGCATCAGTCCTGTGTTTGGGGGCTGTGGGCTCCCACCAGCCTGCTGGGTATTCCTGGGAAAGCAGCACAGCACTGGAGGAACAGGGCTATTTTTCCACATTTGTTCTCTTGCAGACTCAGGACACTGGAGACAAATAACCCCCAGGATTTCACTGTTCAGCCAGGACAGTGTATTCCCAGCAGTCACTCTGCTCTCTGCTGCTGTTACTCCCAGCAGCTCCCTCACTGTTCTCCCAGTGCTCACAGCCAAACACACAGTGTTCAGTTTCTTTCTGAGAAGTCTGCTCGTGCTTCAGATCTGTTGAGGATTCTGAGGTGCTCCTGCATGAAATCCCACTGAGCTTTTTACTGGCAAACCACTACAGCAACAGCACCACTCTCCTTCCTGGCTGAGTCTATTCCCTGTCATTTTAACGTGGGAGTTTGTGAGGAAACAACCTTGTTAACTCTGGGGGTTCCTGTTATCTGTATCTGCAGCTTTAAGGAGCCTGAGGCAGTCTTACCTCAGCTCCTGATTGCCCTCTCTACATCCATGACTCTTCCAGAGAGCAGACACAACACTGGGCACCACTCAGCTCCACAGGGTTTGTGTCAGCCAGGGGTGGCTGGCATCCAAGAGATCAGACACAGCTCCTGCTGGGAAGGTCTCAGTGAGGTCAAACAGCATCCTCTGAGTAACAGAGCAGGCAGGTCTCAGCTGAACCTGGATGCAGGAGAGGGATATGCAGCAGGCTGGCTTCTAGATGAAGGATTCAGGTACTGTGCTGCCATTTTAGATGTGTCCTCTGTGCTCTTCAGGGAGAGACTGAAGACACACCTGGAGAACCCCCTTCAGATGAGCTGCATTCACCTGAGATGAGTGCTCAGGCCCTGGATCAAGATGACAGTGACAGCAGCTCTGCAGCCTCAGTGCTGGACTCCACAGGCTCTCCCAACAGGCACCTGTAAGTAGCTGGTTCTGCACTCTTGGAAACGCAGCAGAACAGAGTCACTTCCCTTGTCACACATGAGAACGAGTGCATGGCCAGGTCACATCCAGGAAGGTGAGGTAGCCAAGCAGAGCAGGAGGGAGGGAGGTAACTTGTGCTGTCTCTGGGTTTGCTGGTATTGTAGGGCATTGATCCTAAGGTGAAGTGAGAAGAGTAGAGATTAAATAGGAGATTAAATGGAAAATACATGTTTTGTGATTTCTCAAGTGAAACAGGCCTTGTGTGAGCTGCACATCAGGCTCTGTCAGGCAGTGCACAGCCCAGCATTTCCAACCCCTCTGAGCAGTCACATGCAGGCTCTGCCACATGTGTGATAACTCGCACTGCCTTTCAAAGGAAAAACGTGGGATTTGGGGAAGAGAAACTTCACCTCAGTAAAGTTCTGAACTGCAGAGCAGCTTGAGGTTTTTCTATCCAATTTGGTCCTGCTCCTTATCTCAGCTTTGCTTTTGCCTCTTGTCCTGCATCTTCCTGCACTCTGGATGTTCAGTTGTGCTTTCTGATGCAGAGCACTCCCACCATCACACTCAGAGGCTTTTTGTAGCTTCATCCACCTGGATGTGGTGGGAGCCAGCAGAATTGTCACCTCCTACTTTGTCTCGAGTGTGATGATCTGGCAGTATCTTCACTCCACAGGCTGCAGCCAAGCTGGAATAACCCCCTCCAGCACCTGATCCTCAAAAAAAAGCTCCTGTCCATCTGGAGGATGATAGCCAGCCACAGGTATGTGGGAGCAGAGGGCTGCATCAGCATGTCCTGAACACTCTGCCCTGAGTCCCAGCTCCTGTGTCACCTGTCCCAGCTCCTGTGTCACCTGTCCCAGCCTTCCCCTCCCAGGGACTGGCCTGTCTCTGCAGGACTTTGCTTTGGGAACAGCTGCCTGCTGCAGAGCTGGAGAGAACACTGCATATTGATTTCCTCTGCTTAATGTGGCAGAGCCCAAATGCTGCTTCCTACACAGCTGGCACAACACTGGCTGTGCATCAGGGCCAGCAGGGAGAGGCAAGCCCTGCTCCATGTTTGTGGTGCAGGGGCAGGCAGAGAA
>NW_005054308.1:9381006-9382953 GCF_000277835.1 Geospiza fortis | reverse complement strand
GTTCAGCAGCCCGTTCCTGAAGGCAGTGTCAGAGAAACAAGCCCCTGGATACAGGGATGTGGTAAAGAGGTGAGTTTGTGGAGGAAGGGCTCACTGGTTGATTTCACTCAGGTTGTTTTCTGCCTTCTCTGGTTTCCAAAGGGCCAGTGGGATTGTTTCCTTCCTCCTTTTCCAGAGTTTGGCTGTCACCAGCATCTCCCACTGATTTCTTTCAGTAAAACTCCCTTCTGGGTAATTAGAACCTGGAAGCTTGCACTGACTCTGGAGCTGGTGGGAATTGTGCCTGCCCTGTGCAGGCATTGCATGGCTGGCTCATTGCAGGGACAGTCCCTGGGCAGGGGATCCAGGCCCTGCAGCTCAGCAGTCCCTTCTCCCCGTGCCTGGAATGTGCCTCAGGAGATGCCCCCTCCTCACCCGCTGCGAGCGCCCCAGATGTTTCACTCTCAGCACAGAAGTGGGTCATAAGAATATTTCCCAGAGAGATTAATGGCATTTTTTCAGAGCTGAATCATGTTCTATTCTGGTCACAGTTGTCCTCTCTGCAGCCATTCATTTTCCCATTCTGTCAAAGTAAGGGAAGTAATATTTATTCCCTATCATGTTCGCCTTACCAGCACTGCTATTTTTGCTGGTGGCACCATTCGATCTTTAGGGGGTTTAATAGATACCTATTTTAGCAACTTTTCTTTCTCCACTAAGACCTGGACTGACTTCCTGAAGACTAATTACTGCTTGCCTTCTCTGGAGCTCAGCATCCCATTTTTTGCAGAGGTGACTGCTAATGACCTGCCAAGTTGATTGGATAGCAAGTGTTGCATTGGCTGAACTCACTTTTGTCTGGCTCAGAAGAAAAGCCTTTCTCACTCCCCTCTGTGTGTCTTGAGCAATAAAATTGATTGAAAATAGCTGTGCTTTCAGGGCCACCCTGAAATGAGAACAGGCACATTCATGCAGATCCCAAAGGATGCCAGGCCCTGGGTTGCAATTTCATTCTTCTCCTCTCTGTCTTTTGTAGACCCATGGATTTAAGCAGCATAAAGAGGAGGCTGTCAAAGGGACACATTCAGTCCTTGATGCAGTTCCAGTGTGACCTGATGCTCATGTTCCAGAACGCTGTGATGTACAACAGCTCCGACCACCACGTGTTCCACGTGGCTGTGGAGATGCAGCGAGAGGTCTTGGAGCAGCTGCAGGTCTTGGCTGAAGCCCTCCTGTTGTCCAGAGACAGGCTGGAGTGAGGCAGAAGGTAACCAGCCCTGCCTGAGGCCTCTCTCAGTTGGAGCAGCGATGTCTCCGTGGCTCAGGGCATCTCCCAGGCTCGGGGGATGTGCTGCCGTGGCCTCGGGTAGATCTCGTTATCCCCAGTGCTGGCTGCTGGGTTGATGGGTTGATTCAGAGCAGTTTTGGGGAGGGTACCCTGTTGGAAGCCTCCATTCTTTTTGGGAAAAGCAGCGATGTAGCCCTGCAGGGAGAAGAATTCCGTGGGATGAGAAGCAAGGGAGAGAATGCTGTGCATGGCCAGGTGGATGAGGCAGGTGCAGCCCGTGAGGGTGGCTGGCTGCACAGCGGGCACCGCAGCGTTCCCGGGTTCTGGTTGTTATCAAGTTGTGTTGGGTCGGGTGGGTCCAGCGTTACCGGCACTGACCGCACCCAAATAAAGGCCCGTGTTGAAGCTTGTCCCGGCCTGCCTGACACTGGGACTGGGACTGGGACTGGGACTGGGACTGGAACTGGAGCTGGGACCAGAAGTGGAACTGGGACTGAGACTGGGCCTGGGACTGCAACTGGAACTGGGACTGGGACCGCGACTGGGTCCGGGACTGGGACTGGGACTGGGACCGGGGGTGGGAAACGCGGGACAGAGCGCGTGGCTGGGGATGCGCGAAACACCGCTCGCCATTGGCCGTCCCGGCTGTCTGTCACTGTCGGAGCGGTTCCGATTGGCTG
>NW_005054308.1:9376409-9380866 GCF_000277835.1 Geospiza fortis | reverse complement strand
CTGCGCAAGTGCATCAGGAAAGGTCTGGCGGCGCCGGCGGGGAGGGGCCGGGTGATGGCGGTGGCGCGGTGCGGTCCCGCACGCCGCGGTTCTCACTCAGCCCCTCACGCCGTGGTTCTCTTGCAGCGACCAAGCACAAGCAGCTCCGCCGCGGTGTGAAGGAGGTGCAGAAGTTCATCAACAAGGGCGAGAAGGGGTAAGTGCTGCCCTGGCCCCGTGGGCCCCGCTGCCCCCCGGCCCGGGCGCTGACACGGCTGTGCCCGCAGGATCACCGTGCTGGCCGGGGACACGCTGCCCATCGATGTCTACTGCCACATCCCCATCATGTGCGAGGACAGGAGCCTCCCGTACGCATACGTCCCTTCCAAAACGGTGAGTGTGGGGCGGGGGAGGAACCAGCCCTGGTGACAGGGAGCACGGTGAGGAGCCCGGGCTGTGGCCGGAGCCGTCCCGGGAGGTGCAGATGCGGTGCCCGAGTGAAGAACTCGGTGTTTGTCCCTGACCGAGGCACAGAAGGGACAGAGGGAAGGTGTAGGGGTGTCTCACTGTGGAATCACAGAGCTGTTTGTCATGATCGAGTTCCTGCAGCAGCTCCGGGTCAGAGCCAGCACATCTTCGCCAGGCTTCTGTGGGCTGGCCCGGCTCTTTTGCAGATAGGGAATTGGGGGGCTGTCGGTGTCTTCGGAGCTTCAGCCCCGGTGCAGGCAGCTCTGTGGACCCACTCTGGGGAAGAATTACGGCACATGAGCCAGATGCCAGTCCCTTCTGCCAGCCCAGCTTGTAGGAGACAAGCTGGGAAAAAGTTCCTGAGGTTCTGGCCTCGGGAAGGGACCTGGCCCCCATGGCCTCCCTGTGTTCCCTCAGGACCTGGGAGCTGCAGCTGGCTCCAAGCGCCCGACCTGTGTCATCCTGATCAAGCCCCACGAGGAGTACCAGGAGGCCTACGACGAGTGCCTGGAGGAGGTGTCGGCCCTTCCCCTGCCGCTGTGAAGGGCCGGGGCCGGGCTGTGCCCTGCGGGGCCCCGGCGGGTCCCTGTTCCCCTGCCCGGGGCCGCACGGCTGTTTCTGGGGACTCTGCTCAGAGGACTGATGGGGGGATGCTGAGCGCTGTGGGGTGAATAAAGGTGTCTGCGGGTTTGTACAGAGTGCTCCTGGTGCTCGGGGGGAGGGCTGGGGGGGTCCAGGCTGGCTTAAAGCACAGCGGGGACAGGGGTGAGGCTGCCCCGGGAGCCCGCCCGGCCCTGCCGTGACTCACGGCCGTGCCCCGCCCGTTGTACCGCCCAGGCCGGCCTCACGCCATCCCCCTCACCCCCATACTCACGGCCGGGAGCCCCCCAACCCCGAGGGAAGCAGAGCAGAGGCCGGGAGAGAGAAATACGGGTTTATTGCAGGAACGGGGTGTGGGGCCGGGCCCGGCCTTCACGTGTTCTGCTGTGACACACAGAGCAGGGCTCTCCTTCCAGCACCTCTGGGCTCCCCAGCTCCCCCTCACCTCCCCTGGGAGGGGGTCCCCAGCTCTTCCCCACCTCAGGCACATCCCCAGTCCTCTCTCCCACCCCAGTTCCTCCCAGTGTGGCAGAGCACCAGTTCCCATCCCTCCTTGCACAAGGCACTCCCCCATCTCAGCCCGAAGAAAGCTGCACCAACCACCTCCACTGCAGAGCAGCTCCACTGGGGACAGAAGAAGCCCCAGCAGAGGTGCTGGAGCAGCTGTCCCCTCCCAGCAGCACCAGAACTCCTCGGGGTTTCCTCCTCTGCCTTCCCAGAGGCACCACCAGCCCCAGGGCCCTGCTGACAAGGCAGCCACTGCAAACAGTAGCTGCACCCTGCAGCAAGGCAGTGGGGTGGGGGACAGGGCTTCAGCTTCTCCTTGCAAGACATTAAGTTACTGGGTTGTAGGAACAGGGGCAGCAAAGCAGGAGGGACAGGGAATGTCTTCTCACAGGGTGCTTGGTTTCTGCCCTCATGGCAGAAGGAATCACAGGGCAAACACTCCTGGAGTCAGAGCACGGGGCACATGCAAGACCCCCACCCTGGCACAGATGACCCCCCGCCCTCCAGAGACCCCACCAGAAGGGCCTGAAGTGCTGCAAGAAGGAGAAGCTCCCCTGTGGCAATCGGTCCTTCAGGCCAGGGCAGCACCGAGCGGGGCCAGTCCTTGTGCACACCCTGAGATCGTCCCTTTGCAGCGGCAAGAGACCTTCCCCCTCCGCAGTCCCACTGGCGTCCCGCCCCTCAGATCTTGGAGGACTCCACCCGCTCGATCCAGGGCGAATCGATCCTGACATCCCTGGGCTCCGCCCGCAGCTGCCGCAGCTCCCGCTCCAGCGCCTGGCTCCGGTGGTACATCTCCATGTAGCTGGCCTGGAGCTCCCGCTGGTACCGCAGCACCTTCTCCTTCTCCTCCTGCCACGTTTTCCTCTCCAGCTCAAAGTTCACAGCCTGCAGCTGGCCCTGACGCCGCTCCCGCAGCAGCTCTGCCCACAGCCACTCCACCTGCCGCTCCAGGGGCTCCGCCGAGTCGCTCTGCAGGCCCCGGCACTTGGAGTCATCAGTTTCGCAGCCAGGGAAGTCCTGGCACGACGGCATGGGGTCATCGCCCAGGGGCAGCGAGGTGCCGGGCTCCGGGGGGCTCTGGAAGGAGTCTGCCAGCTGTGCCAGCTGCGAGTCCCTGGCCTGGACCTCTGCCTTGGCCTCCCGCAGCTGCGTCTTCAGGCTGAAGATCTCCCCCAGCTTCTGAGCCATCTCCTCCTGGGTGTCCCGGAGCTGCTGCTTCAGCAGGGAGATCTCTGCTGCTTTCTGGCACACCTGCAGGGCACGGGCAAGCAGTGAGGAAGGGCTGGGGGAGCAGGACCCCAGGTGGCAGCACCCCAAGTTGTCCTCATGGGAGACCATAAGCACCACACGTGGCTCATTGCTCTTGTACTGTGACCCCGAGTGACACCAGAGCAGGGAACTGCTGCCTCCAACCTGGCCCCACAGCCAGGAGGGTGGCAAGAGGGGGGAAGGAAAGGAAGGAAAGGGACTCACCTCCCACTTGGTCTCCTCCAGTTTGGGGCTGCCATGCTCGCCCTGGGGCTGCCGGAGCTTGCTCTCCTCGCACTGGCACTGCTGCAGGCTCAGCTCCTCCTGCAGCCGCTTCTTCTCCTGCTGTGCCTTGTAGCGCTGCCGCGGCAGCGCCCGCTGCCCGCGCTGCGCCTGCTGCATCACCTGCTGCAGCCGGGCCATGTACATCTGCTTCAGGTCCTCCAGCTCGTCCAGCCACAGCCGCTGCTTGTCCTCAAACGCCTGCCAGCACAAGTGGACACTGGTGAGAGGCTGTAGCCCCAGGAGGGACCCCAAGAAGTCCTGTGATATTTGATCCTCCCGCGCTTGGGCATTCCAAGCCCATCACCCACCACGGCAGCTCCTTCACTGCTCCTTCCACCCCCACATCCTTGCCTGGGGCACCCAGCACAGCTCACCTGTGTGAAGGGGTCTTCAGTCTCGCTGAGGCTCCTCTTGCACTGCCTCAGCTCCCCTCCTGTCTCCTGCAGCCGGTCCTCCAGCTGCTTCACCGCGTCCTCCAGCGAGTAGGAGAACTCGTAGGGCGGTGGGGGCTCACCAGGGCTCTGCAGCCTGCTCAGGGTGGCCATGCTTTTGCAGGACAGGGGCATCTTCTCAGGGGCCAGGGTATCCCTGGGGCTCCGGGAAACCCTGTCCAAGGAGCCCCCAATGTGGTTGATGTGGCCCATGGAGGCGCTGAACTGGCTCTGGGCAGGCTTGAGGCGGGAGCCATAGGATGGGAAGCTCTGGATGGAGTTGTGGCTGGAGTCAGAGGCCTCATCCAGGCTGATGGCGTGGAGCAGGTGGGTGCGGAGCGGGCCGTGCTGCGGAGCCGCCGTGCTGCTCTGCGACAGCAGCGTGTGCAGGCTCCCATTGCTCTTGGACAACTTCTGCCCCTTGGACGAGGACAGGCCCTGCATGGAGACCAGCCCCTTCCCAGCCACTGCCTTGAAGGCCGAGGGCCTGATACGACACTGAAAAACAAGAGCAAGGTCAAGCATGAGCCTCTACACCCAAAGAGAACCCCCACACTCCCAGCTTCATATCCCTGAACATCCTCAAATCCCCACATCCCATCCAGGGGGGTGCAGATCATCCTACTCCATCCCCATCCTCTCGCAGACCAGGCTGTATTTCAGGCTCTCACAGCCTCACCTTGTCAAAGCGGCCCCGCTCTGGCAGGGAGCTCTTGGAGAAGTCAGCCCCGCGGTGATGCTCGCGGGAGCAGCGCTCGGGGGATCGGTTCTCGCGGTCGCTCTCGTAGTCCCGCTTGTAGCAGGCGCCCGATGTCTGGTGCTTCCGCTCCGCCCGCGTATCCTTCTTGGCCCCGTGCAGGTACCCAAAGAGCTCCCGCTGGTTCGGCCCCTTGCGCAGCAACCCGTCGGGCTGCCGGAGCCCCCGCCAGCCGCCCA
>NW_005054308.1:9369337-9373737 GCF_000277835.1 Geospiza fortis | reverse complement strand
AGGGACCGCACCGTCCCCAGCCCGGTGTGCCCGCACCCCGCTCGCTGCCAGCTCCTCCGCCGCACACCCGAGTCCCCAAGCTGTGCTGCCAGTGCTCTCCCACACGCACACACTGTCCCCGGTCCCTGCTCGCCGGGCTCACATGCTGGCAGTGTCCTCGGTGCGCTGCCAAGGCACGCTCCGCTCCCTCGGGCCTCAGCCCCCGCTCCCCGCAGCTCCTGTGGCACCAGCGCGGCCTCTGAACAAGGGAGCCCCTCCCAGCGGTGCCATGTCCCATCCTGCTGGCCTCAGGAGTGTGTCTGCCATGCCCTGGCCCTCTGCCTGGGGCTCAGTCGTGAAAGGGCCCCCGGTAGCCGGCGGGTACCGGCATCACCCCGCGGGCTGGGACCGGGCGGGTTCAGCGATGCCGGGAGCCTCTCGGGGCGCTGCTCACGGCCGCACCCCTCTGCCCGTCTGCCCCGCTTCCTGCTCCTCCTCGGGCTGCACACCCCGAGCACGTCTGCCTGGATAGCAGCTTCCGCAGGGCCCCAGAGCTTGGCCCATCCCTCCAGCAGCCAGGGATGTCACCTTCTCCAGGCAGAGTTCCTTCAGCTTCCTCTGAGTTTTTCCCCAGTCCCCTCTCTCTGCTCACCTCATCTCCCCAGTGCTCCCCTCTAAGATACTACAGCAATTTCATGAGTCCACCAGCAAACAGCTCTGGAACAATCCACTTTATAACAACCTGGCAATAAAAGCCATCAATTGCTGCACCTGCTTCAACAGTAATTGGGACCCCAGAATGGGGGGTCACAGAGGGGCAGGGCTGGCCCTCCAGGGGCCCTCTCTGCCCCTGAGCATCCTGATGTTCTCCTCAGGCTTGCTGAAAGCACAAGAACACCGGGAGGCTTTGGCTGGGCTCTGCAGGGCTCCTGGGACGGCAGGCAGGGTGTGATCCATCTGTGGAAAGGCAATGGGGGAAAACTTCATCCCCTCCCGCTGGGCCATTGCCGATCCCGAAGCATGGGGGGGGAGCAGAGCCGAGCGACCTCCGAGTCACATTCAGGGCTATAAAAGGAAGCCAGGTCTCCAGCAGGGTGCCTCTTCCACAAAAGCAACCGGGGGATGAGGGGGCTGCGAGCAGAGCTGAGAAAAAGCTGCCAGGCAGCGGGAGAGGAGCCTGGAGCGCTGAGCCAAGTGCGAGGAGCACATATGCTCTCTGTTTCTGCACAGCCACGTCTCTATGAAACCTGCCCCAATTTGTGTCATCTATTTTGAACGGCACAGAGAAATACTTTGATCTGCCTCCACCAGCCCTGGCTGCGGTTCAGGCACCAGGAAGGGGCTGGCACACAGATGGCTGATCCCAAAGCTGTGCCATGGAGAGGCAGGAGTGGGGCTGCTGGGCCAGTCTCTCCCTCTGGCTGCCCACAGCAAGGGCATCACTGGTCCTGGGACACCTGTGGAGAAGTGCACCAGCTGTCCAAGTTCACCAGCCCCTTCATGCCAGGTGGAGAGCCCATCAGGAGCTCCTGGACAGCTCCCTGAGGCTGAGCCTGCTGCTTCCATGCTGCAGAGCAGGTCCTCACCACTCTGCACCAGCACCTCAATCCCTGCCTCAGAGGAAGCCCCTGACACCCTGTCCAAGGGCTCCAGACTCCTCTCCCAGCTCCAGAGTAGCACAGATCCCACCAGACACCCCATCCCACAGCCCCTACAGGGTCCATGAGCCCTGCACTTGGCTCTGATGCTTTTTTCCCTCCCTCCCTCCTCTCTGGAGCTACTTGTCTTCCCAGGATGGCAACAGCTTCTCTCTGAGGATGCAAAGCAACCACTCCAGGAAGTGGCAGGCAGGAGACGAGGACAGAAGGGGCCAGGAAATGCAGAGGGCCTGGTGCCAGTGCTAGTGGTGGGGCTGAACAGAGCGGTACTGGCTGTTCAGCCGGGTCTGCCCAGCCTGAGGAGGCAGCAGCACCCACAACCTGTGCCAAGACCCCAGGGGAGACATCCGATTTTCCAACCCCCCCAGAAAGGCTGAGGCAGCACCCATGGAAGGCAGGCAAGGAAAGCACAGCCAGAACTCTCCTCCTCACCCCAGAGAGGTCCTGGCCTACAAGTGCTGACACCCAGCAGTGCTGTGGATGCTGGGGCTCGGGTACAGCACAACCACAACCACTTCCTGCAGTGAAATGCCAACAGCCCAGCCCTGAGGCCACCTGGCAGCTGGAAGAGGCATCATCTCTCTCAGAGCCCGTTTCAGACTGGCTTGGCCTCTGAGCCAGAGCAGCTCAGAGCTCATCTGTCACACAGAGAGGAGCTGGGGCCAAGCCAGGACAGGTGTGCTGAAGGAAGGTGAAGGGAACAGGAAAATGGAGTAGTGCCAGCACAGCCCAGGGCATTCACAACTCACAGGTGCCCTGACAGTTCTTTATTGTCCTCAGAGCTGCGTGGCAGCTCAGCCATGTCCAGCACAGGAAAGCCACCTCCTGCACCTGCCCTGGGAGGCAGCACCAGCGCCTGCAGCGACACCAGCGAGTCCCACTCTCAGCCTCCTCTGTAGCTCCCAGCAAAGTCCAGTTCTCAGCCTCCTCTGCTCCTCTGTGTCTCGCCAGCACTGCCATGCTCATCCGCTGCAAACCCCTGCCTGCTCCAGGCAGCTGCACGGCAGCCAGGGAGCCTTGGCACCAGCACAGAGCCCACGACTGGCACGCGGGGATGGGCTCAGCCAAACGTGCACCAGGGCGTCTCGTTTGTGTCACAGTCCAGCAGGACATTGAGGACGGTGCAAGGGGCTCCTGCCACGCTCAGATCTGTCCGTGACTCGATGCGGTACCTCACGTTGTTCAGGCCTCCCTCCCGATCCACCTTGAACTGTTCCTGAGGAAGAGAGAGACTGCTCGGCCCAGGCTGGAAGGGAGAAGCACCCAGGGCCTGGGGAGGGAGCCAGAGCTGGCACAGGAGGACAGGAGCAAGGAGGGCTCAGAGCACGTGGTGATCACAGTCCCAGTCTCCCCTGACCACAGGTCTCACCTGCTTCTGTGCAGCGATGCGCTTCTGGTCTCTCTTCCTCCAGGCTGGGTCGTGCAGGTGCTGGAACGTCTCGTATCCAGTTGTGATTCCAGAGGGACGACGGACCTGGGAGAAGAGCAGAGCTTCCCTAAAGCTACTGGAACACTCCTGCACCTGCTGCTGGAGAGCAGGGCTGCCAAACTGGGTGGTCACACTGGGGGACAGGTGAAAAGGGCAATTTCAAGGCAGGAGGGTGCAGAGAACCCCTTACCTGGAGACCAGCTCCTTTGATACGTCGATAGAACTCATCATCCTCGCGTCCCCAGCCCCAGAAGCGGTTAGACATCCCATTGCACTGGAAGGAGAGCAGCAACATAGCAGCCAAGGTCCAGCACAACTCCACAGCCTCAGAGGAGCAGACACCAGCCCAGCCTCCCCTGTCCAGCCCCCAGCAGCTCAGACCACAGGCTCTGTCCCCAAACCATTTTGACTCCTGTCCCCACCTCCCAAGCTGACCATGATAATGTCATAGCTTCTGCTCCAAACTGTCCAGGAATCCCACCCAGGAGCTCACCAGCTCATAGTGCTGCTTGGTGAGCAGCAGGATGCCACCCACGTAGGTCTTGTAGTGGTAGAGCGGGTGCAGCTCGGGGGATGCCACGTGGAAGGGCCCAGCCTCTGGGAAGCCGTAGTCCAGGTGCTCGTTGAGGGGCAGGAGATCCACGTCGTGCATGGCGATGTAGTCGGTGTCGTTGCCGCTCTCCAGGAAGCCCACGTTGATCAGGGATGCCCTGTTAAACCTGCCACGGGACTGGGGGCTCTCAGTGCCACGCACAGCAGCCACTGTCCCCACATCCCCCTGCCACAATCATCAATGCTCAGTGTCTGACCAGCCCCCAAACAGGGACACATGCAAACACAGCACTGCATCCTGCAACTGCACCCCTGCACAGTGAGCTGGGGGTGACAGCATTTACAAACACCCCATGGCCTGTCTTTCACTTCCACAGTCCCCATATGTTTGCTGCTGCAGACCTGTGACACTGGGGAGAAAGCTGAAATACCCGAGGATGAAGAATTCTATGCTCAGATTCCATTCTTGCTAAGGAAGAAAGAAGCAAACCAGCACCTTGTCCATCTCTCAGCTCCAGAATAAGCAGCTTTGGGGAGAGCATCACACACTGCCCCTGACATCCCGCTGCCCTGGTCCTTTGCTTCTGTGCAGCAGCTCCCCAACACTCACAGAGCTTCGGGCAGGACCCCTCGGCACAGGGAGACGCTATACCTGAAATGATCCACTTGGTTGAGGATGAAGATGCGGTGGCGGATCCTCTTCTTGCTGAGGAAGCGGTGCATGTAGGGCACGAAGGCCAGCAGCTCCTCGAAGCGCTCTCGGAAGGGCACCAGCAGCGCCA
>NW_005054308.1:9364952-9368720 GCF_000277835.1 Geospiza fortis | reverse complement strand
GGCCGCCGGGGACATCCCCTCCGTCCCGTCCCACCGCCGCCCCTTCCCGGGGTTCCTCCAGAAACCGCGGGGACACCGCACCGCATCCCCAGCAGGTGCCGAGAGCGCAGATCCACCTGCGGAGCCTTTGGGATCCTCCCAGAATTGCCTCCCTCCATCCCCCCAGTCCCAGTTCCTTCAGCACTGCCCATCCTGCTCCCTTCTCTCCCCAACACACAGAGCCAGAGCCACGGGTGGTGTCAGTCCTTTAATGCCCCACTCGCACCCCCTCCCCTCAGCCCCTCATGTTCACACCTGCCCCAGGCAGCACAGCAAGTCCCAGCAAGGCGGGGGGAGCGCTGGAAAAACCGAGGAGCAACCTCCAGGCTCCCACACCAGAGCTCTGGGGAGCCAGCGGGCATCATCCCCCTCAGTCCAACCCGCGGGAGGCCAAGGGCCGGGCAAGGGTTACAGCCAAACAGACAGGTAAGAAAATACTTCTGGTATTTCTCAGAAACAGCATTTAGAAACCACAGTTTTTTTACAGCTCCCCATAAAAAAAGATGGGTTTGGGCACAGGTGCTCCATTAGTAGAAACGCTTGTTCCGCTCCTGGCGTTTCTGGAAGACCACGGCTCCCACCACGGCGCAGACGATGATGCCCAGCAGGGCACAGAGCAGGAGCAGGAACACCTTCCAGCCCGTCAGCGGCCCGCTCCGGAAATTCCCCGTGGGGTCATCCACGTTGTCTGCAAGGGAAAGAACAGCTACAGAGGCCAACAGAACCTCGGCTCCTGTGCAGTTCTGCCAGGTGTCACCCCTTCAATGCCTCCCAGAGTACAGCCCCGACCTCCCAATCCCCCACAGAAGGTTTCCAGATCCCCCAGGGAAGGTTTCACAGGCTCACCTTTGGGGGATTTAAGGAGGCTGACCCTCGGCTCGATCTTGGTCCAGTCAACAGTCTCATCTTCTACAGGGTGCTCCACCATGAGCTGGAACAGCTTCATCGAGATAATGTCGTGATTGTCTGGGGAACAGCCATGAGCAGCAAACACCATCAGAAGCTCTGAGATGTTCACACACTCAGAGCACCCCTCAGACCGTCCTCTACCAGGTCCAGGTCCAGTCTCCTTTCCTCCCAAGCCACCCTCATCCCCAGGTATCAAACTGCAATCCAAAGACATTCTTTAGCTCTCAGGTGCCTCCTTTCCCCAGCCATGGGTCCCAAAAGAGTTTCAAGAGCCCAGTGAACAATTCAGAGAAGGGAAGCAATGGAAACTATCCAATGCATCCAGTGTTACAATCACAGTGTTTTTAGGGCTGGAAGGGACCTCTGGAGATCCAACGCCCCTGCCAAGACAGGGTCACCTAATCCAGGCTCCAACCACCACATGTTCTCCTGAGCAAAGCCCCTCTCACCAGAGAGATCTCCAGTGCCAGCAGAAGCACCAAAGAAGTACCCGGTTGGCAGCTGCACCCCTGCGATGTCGATGCAGTTCTTCCATTCATTCTTGTCTTCCACGTCAGTCATCACCTGCAAAACCAGGAGAGGGTCACACCAGGAATGTTCAGAACCATGGGACAGCTCCACCACCCTCCCTGCCCAAGCAGGGCCATCCCAAATCACATAAACTGTGTCCGGATGATTCATTAACATCTCCAGCGAGGGACACTCCACACCCTCTCCACGCAATCACTTTTGGCACGCCACTCTCCTGCCTGGCTGCACCTCTTTTGGAGCTGGAGCTGCCAGAAAGGCACTGGCTGAGCGTGGTGTACCATCCCCAGGACTGGTATCCTGGTGGAGCCATCCCTGCCCCTGAGCAGCAGCAGCCCCCGTGGTCTCACCGTGAGGCGGCCGCGGGAGTAGCGCACGGCCAGGAAGGTGTCGTGGTTCTGGTTGCGCAGGTCGGCCGAGCAGCCGGCCAGCTCCGTCCAGCGCCCGTCCTTGCTGTGGTCGTAGCTCAGGGAGCCGTTGTTGACCATGGCTGAGATGTAGGGGAACACACGCTGTGGGGACAGACAGGGGACACGCTGAGGGAGCTCTGGGGCACAGCCAGAGCAGGGTGGGAGCATGGCCGTGGTCAGGCACGGAGCACGGGATGTGCACGGCTGCTGCTCCACCTAAAGCTGCTTCTGCACCAAGGCAGAGCTGCCTAAAGCACAGCCTCCCTTCCTGAGCTCCCATTTCAAGACCCCCATCCTGTGACTCAACCCACCCTGTACTCCATGGCCAGGGCAACCAGAGTGTCCCACACCTGCAGAGTGGCTGGGTAAAAATCCCAGAATCATTTAGGTTGGAAAAGATCTCTGAGAGCATTCAGTTCAATCCCCACCTTGTCAGCTAGCCCTGAGTGCCACATCCAGTCATTCCTTGAACACAAAAAGCATAAGAACAGAGCACAAGTCCCAGAATGGACAGAAATCTACAGAGGCAGCAAAACCACACAGAAGGCTTTGTGATCAGTGGATTACCTACACCAGGAGAGGACAACCGGAGGCAGGAATTCACCTCCCATGAGCATCAAGACAACAGGGAGATGGGTCATTTCCAGATGCTTCATGACTTTTTTATCATGGTTTTGATGGTACAGACCCCAAAGCACAGTTTTGTGCCATAGTGAGATCCACAAACACAGAGCAGGACAGAAGAAAAGGATCCCCAGCCCTCACAGGACTGATCTGTCCCATGGCCATGGGGAATTCTGGAGCAAAAAGGCAGCCCAGGAGTTTCTTTCAGGCACACACAGGTTGCAAAGAGAAAATAAGAGCAGAAACATTACGGAATGAGTATTCAAAGCACAGAGGTCAGGGAATAGCACTCAGGATGAATATTAGCAGGTGGTGCTGGGTTTATACCAGTTCTGTGCCTGTTCTCCTGTGCAGAGAAGATGCCTTGGAAACATCTGTGTAGCCAAGACCAGCACAGGAAAGAGCAAGGAGCTTCTTATCTCCATTAATGCACACAAACTCTTCTCTTTCCCAACTCCCAGGACAGGAAGAGCAAACCATGGCCAGCTAGGGAGAGACTTTTCCTTGGATAAGGTGAGAAGCACTTGGAGCAGGAAGGGAACAGCCTGCTGGGCACTGCACAAGCTGCCTGGAGCACTCACCTCCGTGGCCTCATCATTGGGATAGGTATCAAGGAAAATAGCCAGCCCATGGAAGTTGTCCTTGCTGCCAAAGACAGGACCTGGAACAGGGCAGAGGAGTGGAGAGAAGAACAGACAGAAGGAAGTGAGAATCTGTGCTCAGACAGTTCTGAGCTCTACGAGCTGTTTGCTGCCAAGCAGGTGGCTGATGGCACCTGCTGCCCGAGCGGAACCCACGGGACACGTCAGCCCAGCCTAGCGAAACCAGAGCGGGGAGCTGCGAGCCGTCCCTGGCCAGCCGCCCCGGCACCGACCTGGCGTCAGCCGCTCCTGCGTGTACCACAGCGCCAGCCCGTCCCCGTGCAGGTTCTTCTTGCCGGCTCCGTGGATCTTGAAGTGGACGTGGAGCTCCCAGTCCTTGAGGAAGCAGGGCTGTGGGAGACACCGTGCCCCGTCAGGGCGTGAGGCGCCAGGCCCGTACCGACCCCCGCCCGTCCCGCCCCGCGCTCTCACCACGCGGTTCCAGATGGAGCCCTCCCGACTGCGCTCGTCGGGCGTCAGGCGCACGTACTGGCTGGTGACCATGGTGCTGCCCGTGAAGTCCCACAGCGGCATCGCGGCGGAGCCCGCGCCTGCAAAGGGGCCGACAGAGCGCGGATCAGCCCGGGCCGCTCGCGGGGCGCCCCGAGCGTGCCCCC
>NW_005054308.1:9359777-9364116 GCF_000277835.1 Geospiza fortis | reverse complement strand
GCTCGTCCCGAGTCCTGTGCGCACCTGAGGACTCCCCTGGCCAGTGAGAGGTGCTGAACGGGGGCAGCCCTGCTCCCATCCTGTGGGAGCACAGGGGACACGGCACTCGGTGCCTGGCGGTGCAGCCAGCGCCGTGTCGGGGTGCCCGGGGCACTGTGGGGATCTCAGCAGCCCCTGTGGGGTGTGACAGCAGTGTGGATGCACAAGTCCTGGGCAGGTTCTCGTGCTGGAGGTGTGCACGCCCTCAGCATGGTGGGACACGTGCTTCCCTCCAACAGCACAGGGGATCAGGGGTGTGAGGAGCCCGTGGAAGCCCAGGAGGCAGGGAGAGGGGCAGCCGATTGATTTGTGGAAATCTGGGTGGGAAAATCATCCGAGCATGGCAGTCTGAGGCTCAGGGCCTAGCCGAGGCTCGGGGGCAGCCGAGGGACATGAGGGGTTGGCCGTGGCAAAGGGACCTTCAGCTCAGTCCCGTCTGGCACTTGGCAGCTCTCACTTCTTCCTGTTCATGATCTGGCTGGAAATCCAGTTCATCCCATCCTGGAGGGAAGAAGGATGTGAGCGCAGGCCCTTGGGCCCAGCTCTGCAGAGCCCACAGGGCCCCATCTCTACCTGCACCCCTTCCCCAGACAGGGCTGAGCAGGCCTGGATCTGCCACTCCCGGTCCCGGTAGGTGTGCAGGCTCAGCCCCTCTGCGATTTCAGCTGCAGGTGCTGCAGTCACCAGGTCCTGCTTGTTGGCAAACACCAGCAGCGGGACCCCCGTCAGGGACTCGTCCTCCGTGAGCTCTGCCAGCTCCTGCCAAGAGACAAACTTCTCCCAGGGCTGCTGCCCTCCTCCACGGAGCTGGACACCTCAGCCCTCCAAATGCCCCATCCCTCCTCTCTGGTGCTCATGGCAGACAAGGAAGCAGTAACATCTTGATATCCCCAGGGAGAGAAGCTCCCAAAGGAGCTTCAGCTCCTGGAGCTCCATCAGCCCAGGACTCACATGCAGGGCTACTTGAGCACTGAAATCCTCCCAGCGCTGAGAGCCCTGGGCAAAGGGCAGCTGCAGGAGGCTCCTGGCAGTCCCGAGCTGTCTGGCACACCCACACGGCCGTCTGGTGCCGGAACAGCCGGGGCTGGCACTTGGAGTCTCACCTTCCCCTCTCAGAGCTCCATTCCCAGGGTTTGTAGCTGAATTTGCTGCTCATAAACCTTTGCTTGGCTGCATCCCTAACCAGGTGCTGGGTGGGATGGGGGCTGGGAACTGAGGGGTCACTTTCCCCAGGGATTGTCACCCCTGTACTGGACACCCTTGGAGCATCCAGCTCAGGGGGAGCTGCTGGGCCATGGAGTGGGGCATCTCTGCCTGCTGAGATCTTGAGCCTTCCCTCAGAGCTCTGGGGACAGCATGGCCCCTCCTGCAGCACTGCCCCATAACTCAGAGCAGCTTTGCCTCCCCCTCATCTCCAAAGAGCTGGTGCCATACAGATCTGAGCCCCAGGACCCCACAGCCACCCCTCACCCACTCATACCTGCCCTGTCTCCTCGAAACGCTTCTGATCAGCGCTGTCAATGACATAAATCTGCCGTGGGGACAAAAGGGACAGTCAGGGGCTCCTCCTTGCCCGGCTGCACAGCCCTTCTGTGGGGCCCACACTGCCTGCACGGGCCTGGGTGTGCTGCCCCACTCACCAGCAGGTCTGTGCTGCCCAGGTACTTCTTCCAGTAGGGCCGGATGGAGCGCTGCCCCCCGATATCCCAAACGTTCAGCTTGAGACCGTGGGACTGCACGCTCTTGATGTTGAATCCCTGCGTGGGGACACAAACCCCAGCGTCACCCAGGGGATGGGTGGGCCCTGCACCCTCTGCCCTGCCCGTGGCCCCCAGCAGCCCCTACCTGTGTGGGGGTGATGGTGCTGACCTCCTCGGACGCCAGGCGCTTCAGCAGCGTGGTCTTGCCCGCGTTGTCCAGCCCCAGCAGGACGATGCGGAGCTCCTGCTCCGGGGATCCCTTCAGCTTCTGGATGACAGAGAGCAGCCCCTGGGGGCAGGGGGTGCTGGGGGAGCCCTCTGGGGTGCTGGGTCCCTTCTTTGGGAGGGGGGGACTGGGCATGCTATTGGCTTTGGGTACCTGTGTCTATGGCCTGAGTGAGCGTCAAGCTCCCAAGGTGTTCAGGTGTGCAGGTGTGGGGTGGCCCCACAGCAGAGCTGCCCAGCCCCAATTCCCCCTTCCCTGGGTGTGCTCTGCCAGCCCTGGGACCACTCCCAGCTCCTGGGCACGCTGCGGGGCCATGCCCCAGGCAGAGCCCTGCTCTGCCAGCCCTCCTGGCACCACCCCCGAGAGCTGGTGCTGCAGTCCCCCCTGGAGCCGGTGGGATGTCACCGGACCCCGCTTACCTTCTGCACATCCCCCATGGTCCGGGAGTGGCTCCGGCCCGCGGCACCGCCTGGGGAGCTGCCGGGGGCTCGTCCCCGGGGCCCGCCGGTGGGTTCGTGACTGGCACGCTCCCCGTTGTTCCCGGGGGAGGAAGAGGATTACGGGCTCCGGAATTAGCTGCTGTTCCTCCATTTACCCACAGCGTTAAATAATGCCCTCGGCAAATCCTCCAGCCAGCTGTCGCCCCGCCGTCGCCTACCCCCGGGATAAACCAGGTCCCCCCGGGCTGGGGCACCGGGGCACAGAGCATCCCCCTCCCCATGGGGCAGAGGTCCCAGCCTGGGAGGATGCCGTGCCCAGGCACAGGGCTGGCACAGCCTCACACGCTGGCATACCTCACGCTGAGGCAGCACCAAGCTGTCCCCTTGCAGGGTGGCAGAGGAAATTGCTGAGCTTGCTTGAGGCCACGTCAGCGACTGCCACAGCTCCCCAGTGCTGCCCAAGGGAAACCACCAGGCCCTGGAGCAGGTTGAGGGCTGGCTTGGCAGCAGCTGGAACCTGGGGATGACACAGGACAGGGATCCAGAGGGGCTCAGACACATTCTCCAGCAGCCCACCCCCAACCCAGGTGGGGCGAGGGGCTCATCTGTTCTCCGTTTGGATTAAGTGCATTAATTAAGCAATGTCTTTGATTCCTGCATGCTGCAGTTCCATCCTCAGATCAGGTTTCCCAGCAGAGAGGTTATCCTTGTGGTGAGGACCGTGAGTCACGCACTCTTGGAGAGACATTTTTATTTATAACTCTGGTGGCAAAGCCAAGCCAAACAACACAGCCACACTCCAACAAAGCAGAGGGGAGCAGCATGATCACCCCTCATCCCGCTGCTGCTCCATGCAGTGGCAGGGGGTGGAGGGGCAGCCAGAGGTGCCACCCTCTGTTCCCCCCACCCAGAGACCCTGCCAGCCCTGTGGCTGCTTGTGGTGCTCTGCTTTTCTGCCTGCTCATGGTGGGAAAGCTTCATTTTTTTCTGCATAGATCTGCACCCCACTTAATGTTAGGGTTCTGCTTTTGCTAGGTTAATCACCCACCTTACATCCCCGTTATTAGCATTTCCCCGAGCGGGTTGCCATGGTGCTCTGCGGTTTATCCTGCGCTCTTAGTTACTGAGATTTCCTAACAAATAACCTAAAATATCCTCCACTGGTTTGTGGTTGCTGATCAACATGGAACCCCGACCTTAGGAGATGGGCAAAACTGCTTAGGCATCAGTTTGGTGACTCCAAGCTGCACGTCCACTGCTCCTCTCTGCCAGGTTCTGCTGGCACGCACAGCACAGGGAGCCCTCCCCAAACGCCGGCCCTGGGGCCAGCCCCACGCCCTCTGTGGCCAGGGCAAGTGGCACCAGGCTGGTGGCATCAGGCTGGGCCTGCTGATGTCCCCTGCCCCTGCAGCCCCTTCCTTGGGATGATTTGATGGCTGGGAACAGCCCCCTCAGGCTGCCCAGGCTGCGGGGAGGGGACAAAGGGCTGCTGACCCCAGCCGTGCTGGGAATGGAGACTGGCATGGGTTTGGGAACAGGGATGCAGATGGGGATGCGGTCACGGATGTGGATGTGGATGGAGACAGGGATGGGGATGAGAACAAGGATGCAGATGGAGACGGGATCACGGATGTGGATGCAGATGGGGAATGAATGGGATGGGCATGGGAAACGGGGATGCAGATGGGACCGGGATAACGGATGCTGGGAATGGAGACTGGCATGGGTTTGGGAACAGGGATGCAGATGGGGATGCGGTCACGGATGTGGATGTGGATGGAGACAGGGATGGGGATGAGAACAAGGATGCAGATGGAGACGGGATCACGGATGTGGATGCAGATGGGGAATGAATGGGATGGGCATGGGAAACGGGGATGCAGATGGGACCGGGATAACGGATGTGGATGCAGATGGAGACGGGGACGGAGGTG
>NW_005054308.1:9354830-9359209 GCF_000277835.1 Geospiza fortis | reverse complement strand
GATGTGTGGCACTGGGTGATGGACAGGGGGGTGGGGATGGGGTCACGGCAGTCAGCAGCGCTGGTGTCCGTGGGGCTGTGTGGGTGTGGGCAGCAGGGATGGATGGGGAGGAGCACGGAGCTGGCAGGAGAGAGGGACGTGGGACCGGGGTAAAGAGATGGCAGAGGAATGTGGGGTGGGAGGGAAGGGCAGGGCTGGGATGGTGGGCCTGGGATGCAGACAGTCGAGAGCTGTGTGGGGGGCACGGCCAGTGGGGCCAGGGGCATCCCTGGAATGTGGGCACCCCTTCAGTGGCCCCAGTCAGGGGATGAGACACAGCACCCTGCAGCGAGTACGTGGCTGGGCTTTGGCTGTGGAGGCTCTGCCCATCTCCCTGCTTGGCTACCCCATCCTCTGGGCTGCTGTCTGGGACACCCCATCCAGCCCTGCCCTGCGCTGGCAGCTCCCGGTCCCTGCTTTTGGGCATCTGCCCTCCGGTAGCTCCAGGCTCCAGGGAAGGAGGGAACAGGCAGTTTGCCTGCTTGGGGCTGTGGTTGTCCTTCCTTCCTTCCCTCCCCTCCTCCCCTCCTCTTCCTGTGCCGTGGAGGCTGCTTCTCTCCTCCCTTCTTGTTTGGGTGGCAGGGTTACATCTGATAGCAGCTGCCCTTCCCCATTGCTGGCCTGGCCTCAGGCCATGGAGGGGTAGGAGAAAGGCTGTACCCCCTCTGTAGCTCTCTCCTCGCTGCCCTGGGTTGGAAGTCCTGTGCCCTGCCTCTGCCGCAGGGCAGGTAACACCAGAGCAGTGTTTGCTGGCAGTGCCTCTTGCTCTGGGCTCAGCTGGGCTTGCCCTGGTGCTGCTGCCACTCCACCAGGCCAGCAGGTGCCACGTAGCCCCTCTGACCTCTCTTCTTTCCACTCCCACAGGGCCCAGCCGTGTCAGATGGAGGTAAGGCTGCTCTTTGCCCTCGGACAGGAGCCCAGCATCATCTTCAGGGGAGGGGGAAGGCCACAGGCAGCCTGGTGCCAGGGGCAGGGAGCCAGCAGGCAGCGAGGTCCTGTGTCAGCACAGGCTGTGCTGTGGGTGGGTGCAGGGCTGAGCCCTCTGCCCAGCACTGGCCATGTCCCCCCATCCCTCCCACATGGTCCCTGGTGCCTGTTCCTCTGTCTGGCTGCTCAGCTGGCACTTTGGGGTGCTGGGGGCTGAGTGGCTTCCTGGGGCACGGAGAAGCTGGGTACCAGCCAGCCCCAGGTTCTCTGAGGGAGTCTGTCTGTCTGTCTGTTGGTCTGAGTGTGCACTGGATATCTCAGATGGTTTATTTAAGTGACTTGGCCCCAGTTACTCGTGGTTTAGCCCAGCAGGAGGATAAGTACAGGAGGCCTGGCAAAGGAGCAGCCTGACACACCTCCCCTATTCCTGCCAGCTTTGCCAGGAGAGCACTGCTTCCACAGCCTTACCTTCTCTTGCAAATGACCCCCTGCTTCCAGCTGCACACCAGTCAAACCAGTTCCAAAGCTGGGCCTGCCCCTGGGAACTTCCATCTTTGTGAGCACATGGTCACCCTGGGTTTCCCCAGAGTGGGGTTTCCTCAGGGTTGGGAGCTGGAAATGACATTTTCTGTGTCCTCCACATGCTGGATTTGTCCCTCATCTTGGCCAGAGGAATAGAGAAAGTGGGTTCAGGCACCATCTTCCAAGCTTCCCTCCACTCTGTGTGCCCTCTGTGTCCCCTTCCATTCTGCTTTCCCCATGGGTGTCTTACCCCAGGAGATGAGTCACGGGTGGAGTCACAGTGACACCCAGGGTGGGCACAACTGCCAGCCCTGGCAGGGAGAGCTGTCATGCCAGGAAGTGCCAGCTGTGTCATCCTGGTGCTCAATCCTCCAAGGATGCCACCGTGATGCTCCTCATGTTCCCTGCCCAGCACTCACCAGGTCTGATCCACATGGGGCAGGTGGAGGCTGCTGATGCTGGGGGGTGACATTAAGGGACAGAGAGACAGCCAGAAGTGACCCCTTTTCTCTCCCAGAGTTGAATGCCTCCCGGGCCCGTGGCAGCAACCACAGTGTGAACAGCCTGCCAGGCCCACCAGCCACGTGTGGATCCACCCAGGGCTCTGTGGTCAGCTGGGCTGAGTCCTTCGAGACGCTGCTGCAGGACCGTGTGGCTGTCACCTACTTCACTGTGAGTGTCACAGCCCAGAGCTCAGCCCCTGCCCCCGTCCACTCTGGGACACCAGCTGTCCCACAGGCACGGTGCCACCAGACCAGCAGATCTCTCTGCCCTGCAGGAGTTCCTCAAGAAGGAGTTCAGTGCTGAAAACGTCTACTTTTGGCAGGCGTGCGAGCGCTTCCAGCAGATCCCAGCCAGTGACACACAGCAGGTACCAGCTCTGGGCAGCTTTGCTCACAGCTGCTGGGAGGGATGTGGGCAGAGTGTCCAGGGGTCCTGGCAGGCCCCTTTTCTGGGGGACTGAGCAGGCTGGGGGCTCTTGCAGAAGGAATAAGGAGATGGATGTGATGTGTATCTGAAAAGCCACAGGGACTGCCTGCCCCACAGAGCAGGATGTGCTTCCCCTGCCAGAGGGTGGAGAGTGTTTCTGGGGAGACAAACAAGACCAAGGGCAGAGCTAGACAGGGCATCATGGGGACAGAGCCATGTGGCTGCAGGGGATGGTTCCTCCCTCAAGTTGTACCTCTGTGGAGACACTGCTGTGTTGTGCCCAGAGCTCGGTCCTGAAGTCCAGATACTGAGCTGGTCCTGGGGCAGGTTGGTTCTTCAGGGCTCAGGTATCTCTGTGGGGTGAGCAGAGGGCTCTCCTGGTGTGGTGTAGAGGAGGGGGTGGCTGGTCCCAGCCTGGTCTCCTGTCTCCTCAGCTGGCCCAGGAGGCACGGCGGATCTACGATGAGTTCCTCTCCAGCCACTCGGTCAGTCCTGTGAACATTGACAAGCAGGCCTGGATTGGGGAGGACATGCTGGCCACCCCCTCCCCAGACATGTTTCGTATCCAGCAGCTCCAGGTAAGGCAGCACCCACAGAATGGGGCTGTGGGACCACCCCACCTGTCACCCAGCATCACTGCTGTCACCGTGGGGCTGTGCCATGGGGCAGTGCCCGGAGCCTGGAGGTGTGCAGGGGTCTGAAGCACACACATCCTCCCTCTGCAGATCTTCAACCTGATGAAGTTTGACAGCTACACACGTTTTGTGAAATCCCCCCTGTACCAGGCCTGCCTGCGGGCAGAGAGCCAGGGCCAGCCCCTGCCTGACCTGCGGCCCCACTCCCGCAGCAGCAGCCCCCCTCCTGACCTCAGCAAGGTGAGTCAGGGGGAAAGGGCCATGGGGACACGTCCCATGGTGCTGGGTCCCTTCCCTGCTGCTCAACCCCAGGCTGAGCACAGACAAGCAGTCAGGGCACCAGGGAAAGGGGAACCTCAGGTGTTGCCATGCTGAGATGCTGCTCAATTCACCCCAGAAGACGAAGCTGAAGCTGGGCAAGTCGCTGCCCCTGGGCGTGGAGACAGCGGGCAGCAGTGCCAGCCGCAGCCTGCAGCGCTCCTTCAGGAAGGGAGAGCGGCGGGAGCCCTCCTGGGCAGGTGGGTGCTCTGCTCAGCAGGACAGAGGGGCCTCACCACCTCAGGGGTGTTCATGTCCCTACCACCGCCACCCTCAGGGGTGTTCACGTCCCCACCACCATCCCTCTGTCTGTCCTAGAGGGGGGAGAAGGCAGCAGGAGCGCCATGCTATGGAGGGAGTCCCAGGGCTCACTCAACTCCTCAGCCAGCCTGGACCTGGGCTTCTTGTCCTCGGCCAGCACAGCCACCAGCCCCTGCACGGAGGTGAGTGGGCACCACGCCACTGCCAGGGCACCACGCTGCCACTGGCTGGGCTCATCCTGCCACATCCCTCCCTCAGGGCCAGCAGAAGAGTCTGGGGGGCAGCGAGGCAGAGCTGCCAGGCAAGCCCATGAAGTACTGCTGTGTGTACCTGCCCGACGGCACGGCCTCGCTGGCCTCTGTGCGGCCCGGCCACTCCATCCGGGACATGCTGGCAGGGCTGTGTGAGAAACGCGGCTTCAGCCTGCCCGACATCAAGGTCTTCCTGGTGGGCAACGAGCAGGTAGGGCCGGCAGGGGGGAGCAGGGTTTGTGCCAGCCAAACCATCCCTGTGCCGGGACCACTCTGCTGGCTCTCTCCCGATGGTTTGTCTCCTGCAGAAAGCGTTGGTGCTGGACCAGGAGTGCTCCGTGCTGGCAGACCAGGAGGTGAAGCTGGAGAACAGGATAAGCTTTGAGTGAGTGGGAGCTGTGACAGTGTTCACAGGGGTCTTAGGATGAGGGAAGAGACAAGGATCTGACTCCATGTTTCAGAAGGCTGATTTATTATTTTATTATATATATTATAT
>NW_005054308.1:9344840-9354795 GCF_000277835.1 Geospiza fortis | reverse complement strand
AATGGGCTAATCAAAGAGCTACTTGTTGCATTCCACAGCAGCAGATAACCATTGTTTACATTTTGTTCCTGAGGCCTCTCAGCTTCTCAGGAGGAAAAATCCTAAAGAAAGGATTTTTCATAAAAGATGTCTGTGACAGGGAGCTTTGGGGCTGATGCTGTTGGCCATGCACAGTGCCTCAAACCCAGTCCCCCAGGCAGTCCCGAGGGCCCTGGCTCTGCTCCTGCCTGCAGCCACCTCTTGTCCCCCTCTGCAGCCTGGAAATCTCCTCCCTCAACAAGACCATCCGCATCACAGCCAAGTCAACCAAGCGCATCCGGGAGGCGCTGCAGCCCGTGCTGGGCAAGTACGGCGTGAGCGTGGAGCAGGCGCTGCTGCGCAGGGTGAGAGCCTCGGGGGCACGGCCAGCCCCGAGCCTGGGGGGAACCCTGCGTTTGGGGCTCAGGCCAGGGGCTGCTGGCTCTCAGCAGGTGGTGGGGAGCAGCGCTGTGTGCCGGTGAGCTCCTACAATCACCGTTTTTGGGATGGGCTGTGACATCCTGCTCTGTGCTGGGAGGGACCAGGGGGTGTTTCCTGGGGTCTGGCCAGACAGGTCCTCAGCCTGGCTGCCTTCCCCGTGCCACAGTGAGTGTGACACTGAGTGCTGTTCCTGTTGCAGCAAGGTGAGCCAGCCGTCCTGGACTTGGAGAAGCTGGTCAGCACAGTGTCTGCTCAGAAACTTGTCTTGGAAACACCAGCAGGTAAAGTGTCCTCCCTCCCAAACCATGTTCCCTCAAGCCACATCACCCTGAAGGGCACTCAGAGGGTCAGGCTGTTTTCTGCTGGCCATGGCTCCTGCTCCCTGGGACAGGGTCCATCCTGTCCCTGCCTGGCCAGGACCAGGATGCTGGAATGGGGCCCTGAGCACCACTTCCCTTGCAGACGTGCGAGTGATGGGGAGCGCTGAGGCTGCAGCTGCCTCCTCTCTGCTCCGGAGTGAGGTGAGCATCAAATCCCACCAGCCCTGGTCAGAGATGCCCTCACAGCTGCTGTCATGGTCCACAGGGAAGCTGGGCCCTGCTGTGGCCCCAGCACTTGCCACGGGGCTTGGCAGTGGTGCCAAGGCAGGTGCCAGGCTGTGGGAGGGTGATGGGGACACAGCCCAGGGCAGTGCTGCCTCCTTGCCCCGTGGCTGAGGCCTGGGCTGCTCATTGCAGGAGGGGAGCCCAACAGGAGCAGAGCCTGACACGCGATGGGAGATGCCCTCCTCCTTCTCCAGGCCACAGTCTTCAGCTGCCATGAACCTCAACCGCCGCACCTACGACCTGGAAGGTGAGAGCTGGCATGTCTGAATGCTGAGGGGCTGGGGCAAAGCACAGGCTGAGGGATGCAGAGCCCCTCCTGGTGTGCTGGGGATGGCTGCAGGGCCCCATGGAGCTGGGAATGGGCTGTGGGGTCTTGGGGTCTGGCATGGAGCAGGGAGAAAGTGCCAGTGCTGTGCCTGGGACATGTTCAGGTCATATCAGGTGGAGAGGGCAGCTGAGGTGCTGGCACAAAGCCCCAGTGCCTGGCTCAGGTGCATGATCTGCATTTCCCCAGGGCTGGTGGAGCTGCTGCCCCGTGCCCGGCGCTGCCGCGCCAACGACCAGCGTGGGCTGCTCTCTAAGGAGGACCTGGTCCTGCCCGACTTCCTCCAGCTCCCCGTGCAGGACAGCAGTGCCTGTGAGGGGGCACAGCAGCCCAGTGCCCCTCGGGCTGGCTCTGAGGGAAGCAGCTGCCCTCAGGAAGAGCCTGCTCTGGCTCAGCCCTCGTTGGACCACAAGCTCTGATGAGTGCTGCTGCACGTCCACACCCGGCGTGTGGCACCCCCAGGCCATGCCAGGGTTCAAGAGGGGCCCGACAGCCCCTGCCCTGCACCGCTGACACTGCCCAGACTGCAGATCCATCCGCGTCCTGTCCCACGCTGTCGTGTCGTGTCCTGTGAGTGGCTGAGCAGCTGCCATGCCCCTCTGTGGGGCCCGGTGCACATCAAGGGACTCTTGTACATAGTCTGAACCCTCGTTGCAAAGCACTTTGCAACACCCCTGGCACTGCCCTGCCCAGTGCCTCTGCCCTGCCCAGCACATCCTGCCTGTGTCACACAGCCCCACTCGCTCTCTGGGTGGGGAGAGCTCCCTTCCAGCTGCAGGGTGTGCAGGATTCACAGGCTGGGTGGGGAGGAAAGGCAGGCTCCAGTCCTGAACTGCAGTGCTGTGGGCAGGCAGGGTCAGCAGAACATGTGCCCAAGCTCAGAGCCAGATCCAGTCCCGGCCCTGTGGGAACAGGGCTGCCCCGTTGTTGGTTTGCAAGTCCACCCTTCCTGGGGAGGGTGAGCATGGCCCTGCCAGGCTGTGCCCCGGGCAGGTTCTTACGTCTGCATTGTGTGAGCGTGGCCTGATCCTGCCACAGTAGCACTGTTTGGAGCAGGGCACATGGTTCCTGCCCCGGGCAGCCAGAGGCAGAGCCAGCAGATGGTGCCAAAAAAGCCTTCCTCCTCCTCGTCCTCCTCCTCCCTGCTGGAGATCCTGCGTGGGCGGCTGCTGAGGGACAGGCAGGAGCAAGTCCCCATCTCCCCCTGCCCCATCCCCACCGGGGTGTGGGTGTTCAGCCTGCCAGGACAACTCTGCTTGGTGCCAGGAGAATGCAGCACCCCTGGGTGTGAGCACCTCAGCCTGGTGTGCAGGTCCCCAGCGTGTGCCCAGCCTGTCATTCCTGCCAGGAGCCTGGAGCCTCCTTCTGCCAGTCCTGGCTGTGCACTGCTGGTCCCCCTGCCCAGCAGTGTCCCCAGAGGTCCCAGACAGAATCTGCCATGGAGATGTTCCCCCAACAGCAGCCAGGAGATCCCTCCACAGTCCATACGTGCCAGAGCCCTTCCTGGCTGTGCCTTGGGTAACCACTCCACCACCACTGCCTATCCAGAGGCAGAGGGGTGACCCAGGGCCCCCAGGCTTGCCCAGAGATGGGGGCATGGCCACCCAGCCCTATGCTGCCACAGCCAGCTGCAGCCCTGTGGCCTTAGTCAGAGCCCCCCTGTGTCTCTGTGATGCTGCTCAGTTCTGTCTGTGCTGTGGAACCGGGGGAAATAAAGAGCATTGCCTGGATGTACCTTTCTGTCCTTCCTCTGTCATCAGGGCTGGATTATGTTTTTCCCAGCAGCAATGTCCCCTCAACCCTCCTCTCCCCACAGAGCCTTCCCAGGGCCATGGCAGAGCTGGGGACAGCCCTGGGCTCCAATGCCACCCTGACTGGCAGCAAGGGGCAGTGCCAGGAGCTTGTTTACCCAGCACTGCTGGTGGAGCAGGGGAAGCTGCAGGGCCGGCATGGCCAAGGACTTCAGCCCCAACCCTGTCAATGAGTGACAGCCAGAGCTGCCAGGGCCTCACTGGGTTAATGATTGTGGGGGCAGCTGGCCAAGAGCCCCTGGGCACGGGGCAAGTGCGGACACCAGGGACACCAGCCCCTGCACGCTGGCTGCACCCCTGGGCAGAAGGGTCCCCAGGCCCTGCGGAGGCAGGACATGTCCCCTGCTGTGCCACCTCCCGGGCATTCACCAGCCTGTGACGCAGCGCAGGTGGCTCAGTGATGCTCCAGCAGTGGCACAGGTGTCCCCAGGTTGTCCCTGAGTGCCCTGGAGTACCCAAGGGATCTTTCCTTTCATTTGCACCTGGCTCATCATGGTAATGAGTTCTGGCAGTGCTTCATTCTGCGGAAATGGGGATGTGGCAACTGAACACCGCTTTGAGCCCACTCCCACAGGCACAGGGCTGGGGGAGCCTTTGGCCACTGTCTCTTCCCTGAGGACATAAGCTTGCTGTGTGTCCTGTGGGTGGATGGAAACTTGGCTGGAGGTGTGTAAGCAGCAGGTAATGATCAACAGGGCTGAGGAGGTGGTGACAGCAGCCCTGGCCTCGCTCTTCTCCTGCTCACCCACTGCACACGCTGGGAGATGTGGTGCCAGTGAAGATGTGGTGCCAGGGAAGATGTGGTGCCAGGGAAGATGTGGTGCCAGGGGGATGCAGGCTCTGCCTCACACACCCCTCAGCACTGCTGGCTGCCCCACACTGAGCCCTGGCACGGGCAGAGCCCAGCTGTGTGCCACCATCACCACCAGTGGCAGGACGTGGGGATTGATCACACTGGTGTTGGCATCAGCCATCTCCAACGCCCTGGGAGTGAGGCCATTGTGCCCTGGGCAGAGCTCATCCCTCATGGCTGATGCTGTGGTGGCACTGAGGTGAGCATGGTCTCACCTCTGGTTTGTGATACCCCAGCAGCACCAGCACCAAGCCCTTCTCCTCCTCCTCCTCTTCCTCTCGTGCAGTGGATGAACCACCTGGCACCAAATGATGGAGAGCTGAGGCTCCTCCAGCATCACCTCCGGGACTCTGGGCCCCAGCAGCACCCTGGCTCTGTTCATCATGGCAGCAGCTGAGCTCACTGAGGTCACCCCGGCCCCGGGAGTGCCCCGGTACCCCGGGGGCACGTGCCCCATCCTGCCCCGGGGCCGCGGCTGACTGGGATGCGGTGGGGGTTACCCATTAACTGCAGGAATTTCTGGGGAGGAGGTGAGCAGCCAGCAGAGCCGAGGGGCGACACGGGGCTCCTTAGACTTTGCTCTTGGCCTGTGTATAAAGGGCCTGGTGCCCCACAGGGCACTTCGCTGGAGGGACGCGTGGATGTGGCATGTGGAAGTGGCACTGCCCTGAGTGCCTGGCCAGCCCCAGGTGAGCCGGGCCCTTGGCAGGAGGAGTCCCCTTCCTACCTGCCCTGCCTGCCCTTGGGGTGGCACAGCAGCAGCTGGCGGCCCAACAGATGATGGGATGGTGCTCCTCAGCAGTGCCAGCGCTGCAGGGATCTGGGGGGACGTGGCAGCTGGTGCAGCACAGCTGTGGTGACACGGGGCCACCTCTGCTCAGCCTCAGCAGGAGCCATGCTGCCCTACCGGACCGAGCGCCCCATCGCGCCCGGGCGCTGCCCGGTGCGGGGAGGAAGGGTTGTGCACGGGCCACAGTTCGCCTACTGCCCCAGCCCCCAAGGTAGGTGCCCCCAGCCCTCCTCCTCTTTCTCCTCTTCCTCCTCCTCCTCTTCCTCAGCTCTGCTTCTGGCCAGACGCTGTCCCAGGCAGCGCTGGGCTCTGCTCTGCAGGGAGATCCCTGCCAGGACAGGGCTGTAACACAGCTGCTCTCTCTCCCCAGCTCTGCACCGGCTGCCGGGCGCCCATGGCTGCCCCTTCACGGTCAGCGCCGTGCCCTGCCCTGAGCACGGCTTCCCCTGCCCCGGCTCCCCCGGGCGCCTGCGCGAGGGCCGCGAGCGCTTCGAGCTGGACGCGCTCCCCTGGCAGGGGCACCGGCTGGGCTTGGACGAGCTGCAGAGGCCAGGTGAGACCCCAGGGGCGTGGGGGTCTCACAGCACCTGGGCTGGGGAACACCCCAGAGATCTGACAGAGGCACCTGGGGCACTTGGGGTGCCAGGACTGTGGGTGCCAGGTTGGGAGGGGAGTGCTGGTGGAGACATCCCCAGTGTCCTGGGGTGATGTGGGAAGAGCTGAGGGACAATGGGGCAGCTGGCACAAGGCACTCCAGGGTGGGAGGAGATGAAGGGGACCCTGGGACAGGTGGCATAGCTCGGGACATGGGCCCTGGGCTGCCAGGAGCCATGAGAGTGGCACAAGGCTGTAGGAGCCTGGGGAGCCACGGTCATGCCACAGCAGGAGTTTAACACTCTCTCTTGTCTTGCACAGAGCTCGGGTGCTGGGCCAGGGTCCAGTCCTTCTGTGTCTCCCTTCTAAAGGTGCCCCTGATGTTTGGGTTCCTGTACCTCTTCGTGTGCTCTCTGGACGTGCTCAGCTCTGCCTTCCAGCTGGCTGGAGGTAGTAGGGCGGCAGGGACGCCCGGGAACCTGGTGGCACTGGCAGTGCCATCAGCCTGCACTCACATTCCCTTGCAGGTAAGGTGGCGGGGGACATCTTCAAGGACAACGCCATCCTCTCCAATCCAGTGGCTGGGCTGGTGGTGGGCATCCTGGTGACCGTGCTGGTGCAGAGCTCCTCCACCTCCACCTCCATCATCGTCAGCATGGTCTCCTCAGGGTGTGAGTGTGCCCATGAGGCTGCTGGGGACCTGAGGCTGAGGGAGAGGATGGCTGGATGGGGTCACCCTGAGCTGGACCATGCAAGGCTAGCAGGTCTGTCTGTCCGTCTGTCCCCAGTGCTGGAGGTGCGCTCGGCCATCCCCATCATCATGGGCTCCAACATCGGCACCTCGGTCACCAACACCATCGTGGCCCTCATGCAGGCTGGCGACCGCAGTGAGTTCAAACGGTGAGAGCTGCACGGCTCAGGGGACACTGCTGGGGCTGGGGGCTGCTCCTCAGGACCACCTCACACCAAGGGGCTCCTTCATGCTGCACAGGGCCTTCGCTGGTGCCACGGTGCACGACTGCTTCAACTGGCTGTCAGTGCTGGTGCTGCTGCAGCTGGAGGTGGTCAGTGGGTACCTGCACCACGTCACCCGCCTGGTTGTGGCCACCTTCAACATCCGCAGCGGGAAAGATGCCCCTGACCTGCTGAAGATCATCACAGAGCCCTTCACCAAGCTCATCATCCAGGTCTCCTCAGCTGTTATGTATGCCCCAGGCTGGTGGTGATGTCCCCAGCACTGGTGTCCCTTTGATGGCGGTTGTATCCCAGTGTCCCCAGGCTGGCAGTGGTGTCCCCATGCTGGTGAAGATGTCCCCAGCCTGTGGGTGCTGTTAGCCCCCAGGTGGCCTCTCCAACACGTGTGTTGTTGCAGCTGGACAAGTCTGTGATCACGGGCATCGCGACAGGGGACGAGAGCCTGCGCAACCGGAGCCTCATCCGGGTCTGGTGTGGCCCTGCAACCCCACAGGTGAGGGGCCCGTGGCCCTGCTGGAGCCATCAAACACTCCCACAGAGGATGGGTGATGGGCAAGGGCTGGCAGAGGACACTGTGGAGCCAGCTGTAGCCCACCTTCTCCCTGCAGATGGCCTCTGTGGGGCTTGCCCCCCCCCCAAACTGCACATTCCCCAGCCACTGCAGCACTAAGGGCATTGAGGTCCTTCACAACATCACCAGGAAGAAGTGTGAGTGGCTGTGGAGAGCTTGGGCAGGGCTGGGGCACAGGGCATGGGGCTGGGGAGGTTCAAGTGGGGCTGGGGGTTGCACATGTGATGGAGAAGTGCTGGAGCCATGATATGGGGCAGGGCTGGGAGATGTTGTGCTGGGGTCCAGGTGTGGGGCTGTCTGTGGGGGCAGGTTTGTGAGCGGGGCCGGGCCAGCCCCAGCCCCTTGTCCAGCCGTGCTGTGGGGCAGGTGAGCACCTCTTCACCGACACACCACTGCCTGACCTGGCCGTGGGGCTGGTGCTGCTGGCCGGGTCCCTTGTCGTGCTCTGCACCTGCCTCATCCTCCTGGTCAAACTCCTCAACTCCCTGCTCAAGGGGCAGGTGGCCAAAGCCATCCAGAAGGTCATCAACACTGGTGAGTAGGATGGGGACCACGTGCCACATGGCCACCCATGCCCATCTCCACCTCCCATCCTCAGACCTGTCCCTGGCTGCCCCTGGCCCTCAGCCCTGATGTGGCTGTGGCCATGTCCCTGTTTGTGTCCATGCCCGTGGCCATGCCCTGGCAGACCTCCCACACCCGCTCAGCTGGCTCACCGGGTACTTCGCCATGGTGGTGGGTGCTGGGATGACCTTCGTGGTGCAGAGCAGCTCTGTCTTCACCTCGGCCATCACACCCCTGATTGGTGAGTCCCAGCCACTCCTCATCCCCTGACATGTGCCATCCCCTGGCCTGTGGGTGCTAAAGCACTCGGAGGGACAAAAGGAGCTGTGCCTCCTTGGGAGAGCATGGGGATGGCACTGTCAGGAGTGACAGGGTGCCTCTCCTACAGGCCTGGGGGTGATCAGCATTGAGCGTGCCTACCCACTGACCCTGGGCTCAAACATTGGCACCACCACCACTGCCATCCTGGCTGCCTTGGCCAGCCCTGGGGACAAGCTGGCCAGCTCTTTCCAGGTACAGTCAGCCCGGGGCCATGGCTGGGCTGGATGGGGTCACCGGGCAGGGCAGGGGCTGGGGGAAGCCCGGCCTGATGGGGATGCCATCCTTGCAGATTGCTCTGTGCCACTTCTTCTTCAACATCTCGGGCATCCTGCTGTGGTACCCGCTGCCCTTCACCCGCCTGCCCATCCGCATGGCCAAGGCGCTGGGCGAGCGCACGGCCAAGTACCGCTGGTTTGCCGTGCTCTACCTCATCATCTGCTTCCTCCTGCTGCCCTCCCTCATCTTCGGCATCTCCATGGCGGGCTGGCGGGCGCTGGTGGGGGTGGGCGCGCCCTTCCTCGGCCTCCTCTTCTTCGTGGGGCTGGTGAACGCGCTGCAGGCACACAGCCCCCCGACCGCTGCCGCAGCCCCGAGGGCTGGGAGGAGCCCGAGGGCGCTCCCCGGGACAAGGCCAGGCTGGGGCTGGACAACCCTGCCCTCTCCTACCCCGAGGAGATGCCCAGCCCCAGCACGCGGGTGGGCTCCCCTCGCCCGCTCCCGCACGGTGCCACACGGCTCTAGCTGGCAGTGCTCACCCGGGCTGCTGCTCCTGTGGCCGCAGGTGCCCACTGCCCCTGCTCAGCTGTGTCTAATAAAGGGGGAGCGCTGACACCCCTGTGTGTGTCTCTTTGGGTCCTTCCTCTGCAAACCCTGCTGTCACAGGTACCACTCACACCATCACTGCTCAGCCCAGCTGTGCTGGGGACACACCAAACACTCATTCTGTGGGGCACATGGTGATGACGTTACAGAGCTCAGGGTTTAGCTCACCTGTACTGAGCTGTCACAGGCAGCATCTTCTTCCCCCTGCCTTGTCCCCAAAGGGCTGAGCTGGCAGGGTCCCTGGTGCCCCACTGTGTGCCACAGCAGCATATCAGTGAGCGAGGCACAGCCAAGCAAGGTCCTGGGCTGCTGCAGTGACCAGCAGCAGGAGCTGGGGTCAGCAGGATGATGACTCGGCATGGTTGGGCAGTGCCCCTGCAGCACCAGGCACCGTGGCACCCGTGGCTGGAGCCTTCCTGCCGTGGTGACCCTGAAGGGAGCCCTTTAAGTGGCAACAACAGCTTCTCCCACTGCCCACAGATGTTTGGGTTCCTGCCAGTGATATCGGCCCACCCTTCCCTCCCTCCCTCCTTCCCTTCCCGCCCTCCTCCGGACTGGGACCAGCAGAGCCAGCAGCGCTGCCGTGGGAGCCTCTCGGTGCTCCCGGCCCCGCCGCCGTCCTGCGTGCCCAGCCGGGCAACCACCGGGCCAGGACGACCTCGCCACCAGACCGGGTCAGCACAGGAGTGGTGGCAGCCAGGAGAACACCCCGGGGACTCAGCGATGCCGGGACTGCGCCCGCAGCCGCTCCGGGACCGGTGAGCAGGGTGGGGGAAAGCTCCATGGGGCTTCATCTGCGTGAGGGGCCGGGCCAGCATGGAGCCAGCCAGCGCCCTTCCCAACACCTCTAGTAACGGCAGCGGCGCCGGCAGTGCCCCACACTCACCCGCAGCCACGGGGCTCATCTTGCTGGCAGCCCTGTCCGTCCTGCTGGCCACGCTGCTGGGCAACGCTCTGGTGGTGGTGGCCATCTCCACCAGCCGGGCCCTGCAAGCCCCACAGAACCTCTTCCTCGTGTCCCTGGCCTCGGCAGACATCCTGGTGGCCGTCCTCGTGCTGCCCTTCTCGCTGGCCAACGAGGTGATGGGCTACTGGTACTTTGGCGGGCTGTGGTGCAGCCTGTACCTGGCGCTGGACGTGCTGCTGTGCACGGCGTCCATCGGGCACCTCTGCGCCATCAGCCTCGACCGCTACTGGGCCGTGACACGGGCGGCGCGGCTCAACCTGCGCCGCAGCCCGCGGCGGGTGAGGGCCATGATCGGGGC
>NW_005054308.1:9341285-9344674 GCF_000277835.1 Geospiza fortis | reverse complement strand
TTCACTTTTGTGCTGGCTGTGGTGATGGGCGCCTTCGTGCTGTGTTGGTTCCCCTTCTTCTTCACCTACAGCCTGGGGGCTCTCTGTGGGCAGGGCTGCCGTGTCTCCAAGCCCCTCTTCAACTTCTTCTTCTGGATCGGCTACTGCAACAGCAGCGTCAACCCCCTCATCTACACCCTCTTCAACCGGGACTTCCGTGCTGCCTTCCGACGGCTCCTCGCTGTCCCGCACCGGCAGCGCTCTTAGGGACCCCTTGGGACACTGGGGACATGGCCCCCAGTCCTGCTCAGCGTTCACAGCGCCTGGCCACACCACAGACACTGGATGGCAGTGCCAGTGTGCAGCTGGAGGTGCTTCTGGAAATGCAGGATTGAATAAAACAGGGGCTGGCGTCTGCCTCCAGGGAGCCCAGAAAGTGGCACGGACTGCCAGTTCCTTCTGTCACCCGCATCACCCCACATGTATGCCTTGCAGCAGTGGTGGTGACAACTTGCTGAGTGAGCCCTCCCCATTCTCAGATGAATGTCTGTGTCCCCCAGCACTCTCTTGTGTAGGGGATGGACCCCATGGCTGCTGTGAGGAGACAAAACCTCCCCGTGGCAGCGTCACCAGCACTGGGCTGAGCTGGCTGTGCCACCACAGCAGCCCAGCCCGAGCCCTGTGCCCCTCTGTCCCCTCTGGGGACATGCCAGCTGTGCTATGTCATGGGGGCTCTGTGAGGGCACACACGTACCCACAGTGGGGTACAGGGGTGTCAGGTCTGGCGTGGAACACCCCGCATCCTGCTCGGGGACTGTTCTGGGATCTTGCTGCAGGAGGGAATGCAGGAATGACATCCCAGAGCCAGAAAGGCTGTTCTCCCTTGGGAGAGTGTCAGAGATGGGATCGCATGGGAACAGGCTCCAGCACAGCCCGACGTGCAAGAGGCCACAGAGGCAGCTGTGGGGGGAAGACCCAGGGACAACCACATCCCCCTTGGGGGGCAGAAAGCGCCCCACACCCACCCTGCCTGGCTGCCTGCCTCGCTCTGCACAGACACCCGGAGGTCAGGGGCTGCTCCACTTCTTCAGCTTTGCTGCTCAAAATAGAAAATCTCAAAACATTGGACTTTCTCTGGGCTAAAAACAGCTGCTGGCGCCTGGGAGCTGGAGCTCAAGGAACACTGGGCCCTGCCAGCCCCCTCCAGCCCCTGTCAGGGTGGGTGCAGCTCAGCTGGGCTCTGCCTGGGCTGGATGGGACGGGGGCACTCGCAGTAGTGAGGATCCCTGGGCCATCTCTGTGCCTGCTGGCCCCATGTGGGGAGGCTCATGGAGTGAGCTTGGGAGTCAGCAGAGTTCCCAGTGGGGTCAGGTTGGGATGGGATGGGTTGGGATGTGTCCCATGGGTTGAGATGGGTTGGGTTGGGATGTGTCCCATGGGTTGGGATGTGTCCCATGGGTTGGGATGGGTCCCATGGGTTGGTGTGGGTCCCATGGGTTGGGATGGTCGCCCCGGTGCCTGCCTCTCGGAGGGGTCTGGCCCCAGTGGCTGGAGCTGCTCGGGCACTGCCCACGGAAGGAGCTGCCCTATCGCTGCCACCCAGCTTCCCCTCCCGCAGCTGCCCTCCTCCTTCTCACAACTAAAAAACATTTTGCTTCTAAAAATACCCAGATGAGGGCAACTAATGGGGACATGGCCGGGTCAGTTCTCCCAGGGGGCACCAGCCCTCTGGCAGCACCCACAGTGCCCTGGCCACACACCCTGGTGCCAACAGGGTCCCAGGCACTGTCCATCCTCCTGGGCATGAGCACACAGCTCCCTCCAGAGAGCTGAAAAGCAGAGTGGCAGCTCCACCACCTGAGCTGCTGCCAGATCTGATGGGGACATCAGGATCCTCTGGACACTGGTGCTGCTCCAGCAGCCTCCCGCTGTCCATGAGCCTTGCCAGTGGTGGGAATGGTGATGTCCCATGATGTGAGTGCCCCCATCCCATCCAGCTGCAGAATGCCAGGTGGGAGGAAACAGAAAATGGCAACCCAAGGGTTAATGCTGGAAATGGATGAAAACAGAGTAATCTCATTTTAAGTTCAAAATAAACATGCTTTGGAAGGAAAGCAGCTCTAAAAGAGGAGCTCTCACACCATGAGCTCATCCCTCCAGGCAGTGACAGAGAAATTACCCCCAAGGTGTGGCAGGGCAAAGCATCCTCCTCCTCCTCCTCCTCCTCCTAATCACTGCAGGTTCATACCCTGGAGATGTGACATCTGATTTCCAGTGGATGCTGAAGGGCACAGCAGTACTGACTGCACAGACAGTGAGTGCTTGGAGTAATTTGTGGTATTACCATCCTCACTACAGCCTGAGGACATGAACCCAAAATCTCTCCTGCCGTGGGCCCAGGCTGCCACTGACAGGCACCAGGGGAGGGACCTGCCCATCATCTCCTGCATGCCCTGGCCAGAGCCAGCCTCACACCTGGGGCAGCCTGAGACATCTCCCGTGGGCTGGAGCAAGGGATAGAAGCCGTGGGAAGGCAGAGGTGATGTCCTCACCCCAAAGCCAGGAACAGCACAAAGCAGGGCAGACACCACCTGGTGTAAGATTAAGGAGTGCTTTTGTGGCCAGGAGAGGCAGGGAGATGGGCAGGTGAGTGACAGGTCATCGAGGGATGCTCGAGTACAGGCCAGCTCTGCAGGGAAACCAGGTGTGCTGGGGAGCAGGTGGGGAAAGGTTCCCATGGCACAGCTTTTCTTCAGACAGGGTAACGCTGCTGCTAATTTTGGTGTAAGTTTTTAAAAAACGGCTTTTAGAGAGAATAATTGGTGGAAAGAACCTGGTGGGAGCTCAAACACCAGAACAGCTCATGGGTCAGCTGCACTGGGGGATGAGAAAAGCCAAACCACGGCAGCGGTGACCACGGAAAGGGGGCTCAGCACCGGAGCACATCCCGCGACCGGGATGGACCGAGACATCGGGGAAACACGCGTGGCTGCTCGGGCTTTATTGAGGCTGCGAAGGTGGGGAGGCTCCCCTAAACACGCAACCGGTTCGAACAGGAGAGCACAGCACACCACGGGAACCGGAACCGGGACCTCAACTTCTCCTGAGCCCGTCGCTAATTTATATCCAACCATTCGGCCCCACCCCCACAGACCGGCCTATCATAAGTCGTTTTACGGCTGAGTGGCAGCCCCACACCCAATCAGATGACGTGGGAGGCGGGGCTTTCCCTGTGGGCGTCCTTGACTCTCTGCCAATCCGTTCGCGGCGCACCCTGAGTGACATCTCGCCCTCCAATCAGCGCGCGCCCCCTCGTCCCGGCAGAGCTTCGCCGATGGCCGCCGGATGACGTCACTACTCTGGCCCCGCCCCGCCCGCCGCACTTCGCGGGGCCAACTGGAGGGCGGTGG
>NW_005054308.1:9337891-9340554 GCF_000277835.1 Geospiza fortis | reverse complement strand
AGCTCTGTCCCGGCCCCATTGCGGGGCTCCCGGAGCTCTGCTCGGGCCCCATTGCGGGGCTCCCGGAGCTCTGCTCGGGCCCAGCGCTCCCGCTGCCCCGGGACACGCTGAATTCCAGGGATGTCCTGAAGATGCAGGGGAGCAGCTTCAGGAGGGGATGGGAAGTGTCACACAGGAACCTGGTCCTTTGCACAGAAGATCCGCTCCGGCCGGGCATCGATGGGTTCATTAAATCCCATTTGTGCTGGGGAAACACGCTCCCCCTTGCTCTGTGGTGTGCAGCTGGCCAGACCGAGCCATGTTGGAGCCTGAGAGACCCGCTGAAATCCAGTTAGAGGGCTTTGGAGATTAGATTTGTGGGAGCAAAAAGCAGCGGAATTTGATTTGCACGGGCAGAAACATTCCCAAGCTGCTCGAAAAGCAGGCTAAGTGTAAGTACTCCTGGCACAGTGACCGTGGTGGACCGTGACGTTCGGGTTCATAATGGCGAGGTTTGGTTCAAAAAGCAGCAGGGTTTGTGACCTCCAGGCACGGGGCCCAGCCTCACACAGAGTGACCCAGAGAGAGACTGGCTCCTGTGGTGCCCTTGGGGAACGGAGTTTTGGCACTGATGCAGCACGAGGTGCTGGGCGGCTGCTGCTCCTGTTTGCAGTTTGCAGGCAGGAGCAGCCCAGTGTCACCCTTGTGCCAGGTGGTTCTGGGGCTGTGAGAGCCACAGGTGCCATGCTGCCTGCCCGTGGCTCTCCCACCTGTGGCTGGGTGGCCGTGGTGGCCACTGGGGTATGCTCAGACAGCTTTTGTGACAGGACAGAGCTGCTTTGCAGGCCAGAACCAACAGGGCTGGGTTCTTCGCTCCAGCCCAGCCTTTTTGGAGCTTCCTAGGTTGGTGTGGGAGTGCAGAGCTGAGCTGGAATGTGCTGTGGGGCTGCTGACAACCAACCACGGCATGACCGTGCCCTGTGTTTGGTCTGGCCCAGGGCAGGTGGAGGATCCCTGTCCCCCTTGCCCTGACCGAGGGACAACAGACCAGCTCTCATCCACCACCCAGCCCTGAAGCTTGCTCCTGCTGAGCTCTGGGTGGAGGCAGCCCACCCCTTGCCCCATCCCCAGGCCAGGGCTGCTGGAGGTTGCTGTGCAGGAGCCCAGCTCCCCTCTGCAGTGCTGGGAGGGCGGGGGAGAACCGCGCTGGAGCCTCCTTTCAAAGCAAACAACTCAAGGAAATGCAACCTCCGGGTGCTGTGGGGCTTTGCTCTGCCTTTCCTTGAGCTCTCTTGGGGTGAGGATGGCCTGTCCTCCCCTGCCCTCGTTTCGCTGCCCCCATCCGCTGCATTGTGGCTGACACGAAGGTGTCTGCGCCGCTGGTTTCTTCCAGCCCTGCTCACCCTTGAGTCACTTCCTTCCTGAGTTTGTACAATCGTGTGGCCCAGCTGCTGCTGCTGCTGCGGGGCAGATGCAGTGCAGGGACCCACGGCGTGCCAGGGGCTGGGACCTGGGGCTGGCACCACCTGGGGCTGACCAGGATGGCCCCATCCCACCTGGTTCTCCATGCGGGGCCTCCTGCTGTGTCTGGGGTTTGGGGCTGAACTGCATCTGCACTGGAGGAAAGTGTTGTGAGAGTGTTTCTCAAGAGCTGATAAATTATGTTCAACCCCTGTGTGATTTCAGAAGGCTGGGCCTTGAGCCCAACTCTTGGCCCGACCACTTTGGCAGGGTGATTTAATGAATTTCCAGACAGAGGTGGGAAATTGTGTGTGTTGGCACTGGGCAAGCAATCCCTGGAGGTTGGCTGATCCCAGCAATCGGTACTGAGTGCTTGCTATGATGTAAATTTTTTGGTCTATCTAGAAGTTTTCCCAACCTGTCCTACAGCACTGGGCATTTACTCCAGCAGCTGAAGCTGGAGTAATACCTGGTTCTTGGATCTGGATTTTCTGAGGCTGGCTTATCTCTGGAGAAAGGTGGGAGTGTCCCCACTTCAGAGGTGGGAAACTGAAGCGATGAGCCCCAGGCAATATAGCGAGTTGTCTGTGGAGGCAGGATTAGAGCAGGAATTCCTGTCTCCCAGCTTCATGTCCTCCATGTGAGAGCCCCTCCCTGGAGTAAGCAATCAGTCTGGAATGAGTAGGTGGCATTACTGCAGCAGGAAGAGTTTCACACCAAGCAAGGCATGGCTTGGAGGGGTGATTAGTTATGCGGAGGTGCTGGGGACAGGCCTGGGAGCCAAGAACTGCTGTGGCTGTGGACACTGGTGGGATTCTCCCATCATGAAAGGTCTTCAAGTTCTTGTTTGGGATTTGTTCAGCAGCCAGAGGTTGGTCTGTCCATTTCCAGCTGAGGCTCCAACACTTTGGTCCCGCCAGGAGATGGTGTTACCACGTCTTGTTTTCCTTGCCTGGACTTGGAGGCAAGGCTGGGGTGCAGTCAGACACCTTTGCTTCCTGACTCATGGTATTGATTTTGTGTGCCCTGCAGGTGGTGGAGGAAACCGGAAAGGCAAGAGCAAGAAATGGCGCCAGATGCTGCAGTTCCCCCACATCAGCCTCTGCGAGGACCTTCGGCAGACCCTGGGTGAGATGCAGGGCTGGGTGGCACTAGTGCACCCCAAGCTGAGTGTCAGGGGCATACAACAGGGCAAATCCCAGCCTGGATTACTTGGAGTTCAA
>NW_005054308.1:9327438-9337881 GCF_000277835.1 Geospiza fortis | reverse complement strand
GGGTGGATAAGTGGCTGATGATGTAGCCACACACCGGGGAGGCTGTGATGAGCTTCGCTAGGGGAACATCACCTTCTGTGTCATACAGACCTGCTCCATGCTGCAGAGTTTTGGAGTGTCACTCTGGGGTGCCTTTGCAAAAACAACAAAGGTCCTGCTAATGTTCTCTGTTCTCCCTGGCTGGATTCAGCTCAGCTCCACAGAGCTCAGCTTCTAACATTCAAGCAGTAAACTTGGGTTCTTGCTGTGTGGAGTGGATGAGAACTGGCGTTGAGCAGGGCTTGGCCTGTCATTTTCATTCTGTACTTTGTACTCTTCATGGTTTTAATGTTGTTTGTGCAGCAGGCTTGGTCCTGAGATCATGTGAAATTGTTTTGGGGCACAGAGGGTGCCAATGCTTTGCTTCCTGAGAAGAGGAGGGCTTGTTTAAGTTTTCAATCCGGATTCAGCTGCCAGCTGGAGAGTGGCACAGCACTGGCCTTGTTTCAGAGCCAGTGCCACTGAAACCATTGGGTTTGGGAGGTTTCTGCCGCTCAAATTCCCAGTTCTGCCCTGCCCAGGATTTCCAGTCCTGGCAGTTCTTTGGGCCCTATGGAACTGTAGTGCTTGGAGAACCTCAACCTCACTCATCCACACTGTAACCCTCAAGTTCACAGCAGCCCAGTGCAGGCTGTCCCCACCTCCCTCTGCCACACAACCCATGCACCATCTCTTGGAGCTGCCTTCACAGCCAGAGTGACTGTGTGGTGACTCCAGCCTTGGATTTGCTGCTGGCTGCCTCTCTGGAGCAAGGTGTGAGGGCTGAACAGGGCTCAGGCTTGGGCTCTCCTTGCAGCTCCCATCTTGACCACCCAAATCCCTTCTTTGATTTGCAGTGCTCTCAGCAGAGCTTTCCCTGAGCTTTTGTGCACCCTGTGCCTGCAGCCACCCTTCCTGTGACTCTGATGATTTTTTCCAGCACTGAACTTCACCGTTTGCCAGTGCTGAGTGCTGGTGGTCTCCGTGTCTGCTGTCCTGCTATCTGGGACAGTGGCCTTGTGAAGATTTGGGAAGCAAGTCCCTCTCAGCCACTGGCTGTCACCACTCGTGTCTCACTTCCCCTTGGAGAGGCATGTGAGAAGTGCTCTGACCCAGGTGGCAGCAGTTTCTCTTGGTTTTCCCATGGGAGAGATGACCCTGTTCCTTGTGCCTGGGCACTCTTTGGCTGGGGCGTCTTTCTTTTCACCTCATAGTTTCTGGAAAGGCATTCCTTTCCTATTCCAGAGTCTTGGCAGGACTGTGGGCACCGTGGGCTGGTTGCCCATTGCAGAATTAAGCTTTTTGTGCCCTGACCACAGGGAGTAACCTCGTGTGAGCCTGGGCAGCGACCAGGGCAGCTGAAAGCTTCTGATCTCACCGACAGCAAATTCTGGTCCTCCCCAGCTGAAGGGAACTCCTTCCCCTGCAGACACGAGGAAACCGGCTGGTGCGGCGGAGCTGGTGAGGCCACCTCCTCCCCCAGCACAGCCCGCCTGGCTCTGCACTCTCCTGCACCCTCAGGAAGCTGCAGCTTCCTCGGGAGAAACTGCTGCACAGGGAGGGGAAGGCTGGGAGTACCCAGTGCTGGGATCCCCTGGGTGGCTGCACATCTGCTCTGCAGGCAGCCCTGGTGGCAGTGGCTGTCACAGAAATGTGTTCTGGCCTGGGATCAGACGTCTCGTGAGTGGAAGGGGAGGAAGAAAGCAGAGAACTGGAAGTGCTCTGGATAGTCAAAGGTGTTTGTGCGTGGGCTGCCAGAGTTCAGAGAGGGGTAGGAGGAATCTGCAGGAGTTGATGTACGAGCAAGTGGCTGTCCCATGGAGAGGGGAGCTCTGGCTGCTGTGTGCTCATCAGCAAGGCATCTGTGGGAATGGTGCCTCCCATTTTGATGCTGCTGCTTCCAGCAGGGCCTTTGGGAACACAAGTGGTTTGAAGGAGTCATCAGAACAACTCTTGGCCTGGAAGATCTGCCTTGAGATAAGCTTGGTGTGTTCCTCATGTTCCAAGGAAAGTTGTGTGTCTGGAGTAGTTGGTCGATCTCTATGGAGAGAGAAGAGAGCCTTTAGGCAAGCAGCTGATATGGAGGTCCTTTGCTAGGAACTAAGAGGTTCAGGCTGAACAGAGGAGCAGGTCAATCCTCTTTCAGGAAAGAGCATCTTCCACAGGGGAACATAAAACCTCAGCAGTGTCCCTTGTCCCACTGGGTGCCCTTCACTCTCCTGGGCGTCTCAGGCTGGTGGCACCTGTCAGCAGCCCAGCTGAGGAGTCACAGTACCCCCAGCGCTGCCTGGGCTGGGACTGCTCCTTTGGGATTTGTTGGGGTGACCTTGTCGTCGTTTGCAGAGCGGGACTACCACAGCCTGTGCGAGAAGCAGCCCATCGGGCACATGCTGTTCCGGCAGTTCTGCGAGACGCGCCCCGAGCTTGCGCGCTGCGTCAAGTTCCTGGATGCTGTGGTAAGAGCAGAGCCCATCAGGCTTCACTGGGGGAGGCGGGGATGTTCCTGACACCCTGGGCATGAAGTGGTTGGCTGGGTGCTCCAGCAGGTACTTCTGGGCAATAGGGTTTTCCTGTAGGAAAAACCCATGAGTCAGAGCCCAGATAGGGCTGGGCCTTTGCTTAGGGAGATGTTTGCTGGGGATCTGGTTTTCAAGGAAAGCGTGGGAAACTTTGGGCAGAGGGTGTTGCTGCTCCACAGCTGTTGCCCAGTAGCACGACTGGAACTGCCCCTCACACTGCTCTCTCCAGGCAGGGTACGAAGTGGCTCCAGATGAGAAGAGGAAGGAATGTGGGCAGCACCTGATTGAAAAGTACTTGAAGCCAAACGTGAGTAAGAGGGTTGTGTTTGCTGCCTGCAAGGGTAGAACAGTTGGAGAGCCAGCAGCTGACATTGCCCATGTCCTGCCACAGCCAACACCCTGAGCCACCCCACCACCTCACAAGCTGCCACGCTGCTTTGCCCACTGACCCTAATGCAGGACCCTTGTGCTCTGCTCCCTATCTCTGACTCCGTCCCTTTGTCCCCAGAGTAAGGACCACGTGCCTGAAGTTCCCTCACAACTGGTGGATGCCTGTTGTGAGAGGCTGGAGCAGGAACCTTCCAAGGAGCTCTTCAAGGAATGCACTAAGTAAGTTGGAGAGCTGGGCTGTGCCTGCAGGTCACACATGGCACGGGGATGATCTGCAGCTGACTCACCTTGTGCCCCGTGGTCCCTTCCTCTGGGAGAGAGAGAGCTGCTGCTGAGGCTGGAGCCTGGGGAGTTTTGGGCCAGCAGTTTGCAGCCCAGCTCCAGAAAAGCAGGTACAAGGATATCTAGGGCTCTGGGAGCCACAAGCTGCTGCAGAAACCTCTGTCAGTCCTCCCAGCTGGAGCTGCCATTTGAGAAGACCCTGTACCAATGCTATTCCCAGTGTTGTGCCAGGATTTTGTAGGCTCCTGCTGAGCTGAGCCCATAGCTGCAGTGTGTGCCAGCTGTCCTGTCCTGCCTGCTGCAGCAGTGGCTGTTGTGGTTGGGTCACTCTGGCTGTTCTGCAGGGCTCTAAGGTCACCTCTGTTCCCATCACAGAAGCGGTGGCCGAGGTCCTGGCTCTGGGTGTGAAGCGGAAGCTCTTGGGCAAGCCAGGCTTGCAGCCTCACCCCTCCCTGCACAGTAGCTGGAGTGTGTTGCCTCACTGAGAGCAGGGCTGTGGCAACATGTTTGCTGCAGTCTTCTGGGGAGCGTTAGCTCCGTGTGTGGTAACCAGAGTCGTGTCTGAATGCAGAGCCTCCGGGCTGGGCCCTGCCTGCTCTTGGCAGGCTCTGAAAGGGGAGAGCCCATCCGCTTCTCCTTGATGCGTGTTCCCAGTCTAGACACTGTGTCTAAGGCTCCTCACTCCGCTGGGCAGCCCTGGCACAGCTCTCCAAAGGATCCCCTGTGGCCTTTTGTGCTGGATATTCACTGATAGTGAACAGCTCAGCGCCTGCTGCTGAATGTTGCTAGCAGCTGATTACAGCCTGTGTGCACATTTGCCCTGTGAGCAGAGGGGCAATTCCAGAGTCCCATTGTCCCCTTTTGTCCTGCAGCCCTGGCTGATGTCAAGAGGCCACAGTTAGCAGTGCCAGCCGGGTCCCAGGGTGCTGCATGTGTCACAGTGGTACCTCCAACGCACCTTCCTTTGCGCCAGGCTTAGCATGGAGCGGGGCTGTGTGGGTGATTCTGCACCAGGCTGGGTGAGGGATGGCAGAGTCTTTTGGGGCTGTTCACCTCCTCTTTCCTGGGGCTGCTGGCTTTTTCCAGGGCTGTGACCAGCTCTCAGGAACCGTGCTGGCTCTGCTCTCTCCTAGGCTTATCCACGACTACCTGAGCGTGGCTCCCTTTGCCGACTACCTCGACAGCTTGTACTTCAACCGCTTCCTGCAGTGGAAATGGCTGGAAAGGTAACGCCCCCCTCACCTCTGGGGAACCTGCACCCTCCTCACACAGCCTGCCTCAGGGCTCCCTGGGGCTCCTTCTCATGCTGGGCCCAGCCTTTGCTGCCCCTCAGGGCCCTTTACTGGCGCCAGCAGCAGCCCCAGCCTCGTGGGGAGGCACGGCTGGGTTGGGCAGGGGTTTGGGGTGAGCCACAGTCTGTCAGGCCAGGGCATGGAGCCCTCTCACTGCTCACATCTCACTCTGGTTTCCTTTCCCTCACAGGCAGCCAGTGACCAAAAACACTTTCCGCCAGTACCGTGTGCTGGGTAAGGGCGGTTTTGGGGAGGTGAGTAACCACTGCTTCCTCTGCACTCAGGGTACCAGGCAGCCCCATTGCCTGCTCCAGAGGCAGGCCTGGCTTGGCCATCAGGGTGCCACCAGCTGCTCCAGCACCTGGAGGCAGGTGCTGCTGGCTGTGGGGCTCTGTGCTGGGCTGTGTTTCGGGCCTTGTGTGACCTGTCAGCTCTCCCTGAGAGGCAGGAGCTCAGAGAGTCCAGCTGCTGGAGGTGTGGGAGGTGCTGGGTGGGGTTGGTGGCACGAACCCTGTGGTACCTACTGCTAACTGGGCAGTCAGGTCTGTTCCCTGTGTCTCAACAGGGCAAACTGCACTCCTGAAAACTTCCTGCCAGGCTTCCTTCTGTTCATAGAGTGGCCTTCTGTCTTCCTATGCACCAGCCATGGTGCTGCTAAAGGTGTTTGAGGCATTAGAGCTGGCTCCTGCTTCTCTGTAACATCTGGAGCTGTCACTGTGTCTTTGCTTTGACAATGGGCTTCTTTGCCTTCCTGTGCCCCTTCCTGAGAGCAGAACCTAGACCCCACTCTGGAAATGGGAGGGTGCTGAACCTTGTGCTCCCTCCAGGTGTGTGCCTGCCAAGTGCGTGCCACAGGGAAGATGTATGCCTGCAAGAAACTGGAGAAGAAAAGGATCAAAAAGAGGAAGGGAGAAGCCATGGCCCTGAATGAAAAACAGATCCTGGAAAAAGTGAACAGTAGGTTTGTAGTAAGTACATGGGAATTGCTCTCACTTTGCTGCAATGCTGGATTCTTCCTCCAACCAGCCAGCCTGGCACCTCTGTGCTCCTCAGCTGCTGTGGAGGGGCAGGAGCAGGCTCTGCCCATGGTGCAGGGTCCTGGTGGCTGCACATCCCTCACCAGGCTGGGGTGTGGCAGGACCTTTACTGCCTCCACCACATGCTCTGATAGCCCCCAGAGTCAGCCCCAAACACCCATCTGGGTTACAGGCGCCTTTGTGACTTTTGGGGCACAAGGAAACAGTGAGAACTGTCTCTGCAGACCGTGGTCTGGGGAGAAGCCCAGCCCTGAGCTGTGTGACTGGGAGCTCTGCCTTGGTGCACTGAGGTGTGGAAAGCCTGAGCCTCCCTTTGCAGAGGGTTCACCAGATGAACCCCAGTGTTGCTGTTGAGTGCTGCCTGCCCGTGGGGGGAAGCAGCTTTGGCTTGGGGGAAGTGTCCTCCCTGTCTGAGGAGAGCTGGGGGTGTGCTGGGTCTGCTGGGTGCTGCCATGTCCTCCCTGGGTTTGCACAGTTCCTCCTCTGCTGGCAAAGGCCCAGCCCTGAGCCTGTGAGTGGCTGCTTGGGTGGCAAAGTGTCCATGGGAGTGTGGGCACCTCCCTGTTCCAGCTGTGTCTTCTAACAGCCTTTCTGCCCTGAATTGCAGGTGAGCTTAGCCTATGCATATGAAACTAAAGATGCTCTCTGCCTAGTGCTGACCCTCATGAATGGAGGGGACCTCAAGTTCCACATCTACCACATGGGAGAGGCTGGTTTTGAGGAGCCCAGGGCAGTTTTCTATGCTGCTGAGATCTGCTGTGGCCTGGAGGACTTGCACCAGGAGAGGATTGTGTACAGGTGCGTGCTGCCTGGGCCCTGCTGGGAGAGCTTGTAGGGCCTGCAGCAGCAAGAGGGTTCCTGCTGCTCTCACCAGCCCATCTGGGTCTGTCTGCTCAACAAAATAACCTTAGGCTTGAAAGCAGCATAGAGCTGAGTGAGAGGAATCAGGAACAGAAAGCTGATCTTGTGGGAGAAAGGGAGACCTTAGCTTGGCTTCCTTGTGCTGCTAAATGATCGCCAAGAACAGGATGTGATCGTGCTGAGAATGGCTCAGGGCAGGCACTGAGCTCCCTGGGCAGTATTGACACTAGAACAAAGGAGGGTTGGCTGCCCCAATGTGCTCAAGAGCTGGGGAGGAGTGAAAACAAGTGGATTGACTGTACTCACAGGGCTGTGATGCAGTGTTAGGATAGCATGGCTAAACACTGGCCAGGAAGTCCCTTGTGGTCCTTCCTTGTCCTGGGGCAGGATAAGCAGAGAAGCCTCTGCTCCATACTGAGTTCTGCTCCTGCTAAGAGGGAACCATCCTCGGGCTCAGTGCAGAGGGTTGAAGGTTGTTGTGTTCCACCTCTCTGCCCAGGAGGGGAGAGCTTGCAGGGTCAGCTCTGGGACAGAGGGTGAGGGGAAGGTTATCTGTGCCTCAGGCAGGGGCATTGCATCCTGAAGTTGCTTATCCTTATCTGTGACTTGTTGAGATGTGGCTGTTGCTCGTGTCCTTTGCTTTGACGGCAGACTTCTTGCTAATCAAGTCCCTTCTGTCCTAGGGACCTGAAGCCAGAGAACATACTACTGGATGACCATGGTGAGTGCAGGGGCAAGAGGAGCTGTGAGCCTGAGGTTTTCTTACTCTGCTTGAACCAGGGTTACCCTGTGGTTTTGGCAGCTTCAAACACTGCCCCTTGACTTTCTCCTGTTAACTTGTCCCCTCCTCTATGCAGGTCACATCCGTATCTCAGACCTGGGCCTGGCTGTGCATGTGCCAGAGGGCCAAACAATCAAGGGCCGGGTGGGGACAGTTGGCTACATGGGTAAGTGACCCTTCTTTAAGCAAAAAGTGGTTCCAAAGATGTGCTCTCCCTGCCCTCACACGTCCCTCACCCTGCTCCCCGCAGCCCCGGAGGTGGTGAAGAATGAGCGCTACACGTTCAGCCCGGACTGGTGGGCTCTGGGCTGCCTGGTGTACGAGATGATCGAGGGCCAGTCCCCCTTCCAGCAGCGCAAGAAGAAGATCAAGAGGGAGGAGGTGGAGCGCCTGGTGAAGGAAGTGCAGGAGGAGTACTCGGAGAAGTTCTCGCCCTGCGCCCGCTCCCTCTGCACCATGGTATGGCTGTGCAGCCCTGTCCCTTCACTGCACCATGGTGTGGCTGTGCAGCCCTGTCCCTTCCCTCTGCACCATGGTGTGGCTGTGCAGCCCTGTCCCTTCACTGCACCATGGTGTGGCTGTGCAGCCCTGTCCCTTCTTTCTGCACCATGCAGCCCTGTCCCTTCACTCCCACCACTCCTGTGCATGCAGCAGCAGAACACCAGGGCTGCTCCCTGCAGAGGTGACAACCAGCTTCCCTTGTTCCTGATAAGGCAGCACAGGAGGATTCAAAGTGCCTTCATTCCTTGCCCAGCTGCTTAGCCAGCCTGTGCTCTCCCTAGAGCACACTGCAGGAACCCAGGGCTGCTCCTGCACAGAGCACCCTTCACCCTGGACATTGATTTCCTTTGTGTCACAGCTCCTGTGCAAGGACCCCTTGGAGCGCCTGGGGTGCCGAGGAGCTGGAGCCAAGGAGGTGAAGGAACACCCTCTCTTCAAGCACCTCAACTTCAGGAGGCTGGAAGCAGGCATGCTGGACCCTCCCTTCAAGCCAGATGTAAGTGCCCATCTGTTCCTGACCTTGCCAAGGAAAGAGGGAGCCCTGGCATGAGGAGATGGGGCCCATCCCCCTCCCTGGACCTGGCAGAACAGGGGTCCAGCAAGCTCTGGGCTGCAGGGAAAGGTGGCCTTGGCTTAGCCATGAGCAACAGCTGGAGGTGGTGGCATCAAGGTGGAGCCTGACATTAGAGCAATCTTTGTGCTGCATAGCCCCAGGCCATCTACTGCAAGGATGTGCTGGACATCGAGCAGTTCTCCACGGTGAAAGGGGTGGAGCTGGAGCCCACAGACAACGACTTTTACCAGAAGTTTGCTACAGGAAGTGTGCCCATTCCTTGGCAGAATGAGGTGGGTCTTTGCTCCTACTCGTGCCCACCATGGCCAAGGGCAGTGTCCCTGTGGTGTCCCCACTGCTCTCATGCTCTGCTGGGCCCTCGGTGATGGGCTCCATGTGGCAGTTGCTGCAGCCTTCTTTTCCCTCTTCCAGATGATCGAGACAGAGTGTTTTAAGGAGCTGAATGTCTTTAGCACAGATGGCACAGTGCCCCCAGACCTGGACTGGAAAGGGCAGCCTTCTCCACAGCCCAAAAAAGGGTTACTCCAGCGCTTGTTTAGCAGACAGGTAAGGGTTTGCCCAGTGTTTCCTCCCCAGCCAGTCTCCCAGCAACAGTGATCCTGCTCCTGCCTGTGCCAGGCAGGGCTGGCAGGGAGGTGGGCACGAGAGGGCAGTGAGCAGTCTCCCCTAGTGCTGACTGGCCAGACCCCAGAGCTTTCAGGGGCACCTGTGCAAGGCTGCAGGCAGTCCTTGTCTGGCTGGCACTCCCCATGCTGGGGGAGTCAAGGGGGCTGCAAAGGAGTGTCCTGGCTAAACATGCTGGAATCACCCAGGCAGAGGGATGCTGAAGACTCTAAAATATTAAATCATCTCCCTTCTGACATGAATAATACCATCCCTGAACAAGTCCTTGCTCTTGGAATGGGCTGTCTGGGCTCCCCAGAGCACTTTGCCAGATCTTGAGCCAGGCAGAGAGCAGCTCTTTTGAGGGATGAGGAGAACAGAAACGTCGTGCAGCTGCTGTGGGCTTGCTTGTCTGCCTATTTCCTCTGCCTGGGACAGTCTTTGCCTTCTTTCCAGGCCTGGCAAAGCCTGGGCTGCTGCCTCTCAGCGGCTGTGTGCAGCTGTAGGACTCCAGCATGGTTGGCTCTGGACCCACTCAGCCACCTGGTGCTGACTCCTGCTCCTTGGCAAGCTCCGAGTTGTGCTTTGAAGTTCAGTGGGCTGCCCTAGCCAGAGCCAGCTCTGGGGATACCCAGCCCTTCCCCAGACAGCCAGGACCTGCCAGAGGATGGGCAGCTGTTTGTAGAAGGGGTTGAGCTGTGATTTCCCACATGTTTTCTCTTTCCAGAGGTGAGCAGTCACTCCTGGCTGCTCTGCTCAGGGAAATACCCGGTGGCCCACGGACATGGCAAGATCTGGGAAAGAGGAGTGTTATCCTTCAGTGCCTATTCCCTTCCCCTGGCAGAGCACAACCTGCTTGTTGTTCTAACTGCCCCCTGAGCCACTAATCCAGCATCCCTGCTCTTGCTGCCTTTGTGGGGGAGGCCTTGCCCTCAGCTTGAGCCAAAGTTGCCCCTGCACTGCCGCTGCTGGGAGTTCTGCTCCCAGGGGGCTCTGGGAAGTTTCCCTCACTCCTCTCCGGATGTCTGGGACACACAGAAGGGTTGAGAAACTGTGAAGGGTTTGGCATTGCCCCGTGCTCAGACTCCCATTTCAGCAAAAAGGGCTTCAGCTGCTCTCGTGGCCAGCTGAGCCCTGAGCGGGGCCGAGTGTCTGTGCTGGCACTGAGCTTGTGTCCCTGGGTGGCTGCAGTCCCTGGAGCCCAGCTTCTCACAGCTTCTGAGCTAGCCAGCTGTGTGCTCACCAGTCTGCCTGCCAGGGGCTGTACCTCCAGATGCAGCTGGACTGTTCTCTGCCGTCTGGGGGTCCCCTCCTGCCCCTTGCCTCCATGTAACCCTCCTGCACAGAGGCTGGGAGGGAACCTGGCCCATCCCTGCCAGAGGGCAGCTGTAGGCTGGGTTGTGTGACCGTGCTCACCCTCTGCTTGCTGTGCTCCTCTCTCCCTCCCTCCTCCCTCCCCTTGCCCTTCTGACTTCAGGACTGTTGTGGAAACTGCAGCGACAGCGAGGAAGAGCCCACCCGGCTGTAGAGCACAGCTCGTTCTCCAGCCCCGGGACCCCCCTGCCTCTCCCGAGTGCCCAGCCCG
>NW_005054308.1:9326715-9327402 GCF_000277835.1 Geospiza fortis | reverse complement strand
CGCACCCGACTCGGGTTGAGGCGCCTCTGACCACGGGCAAGCCCCGAGACAAACCCGGACGCTTCCAAATCTGCCCCTTGGGATGGTGCTGGTGCTGCTGCCGCTCCTGTCCCGGGCCCAGGGAGGGAGGGAGGGGTGGTGCCAGCGTGGGCCGAGGCCAGGCTGGAGCAGCTCTGCTGACACATTCCACGGTGCCCGAGCGGCGCCGCAGGTTGGATGTATATTTATATATGTCGGTCTGTACATATCACATGTTGGTTTTTAGTCTATGGGTGGGGGCCTGCACTGCCCCCACCCTGCCACAGGCACAAATGTCCTCCTATGGGAGGAGTGAGTGTCCCAGCTTTGTTCCAGGGAGTCCTGGACAGAGGCCTTCTGTGCCTTGAGGTGTCTAAATCATCTTTCCTGCATCTTTCTGGCCATGCTGAGGTGTCCTGGCTCCAGCGGAGTCCATTGCTCAGCCTCGAGGCACAGGAAGGTTAAGGTGTCCTGGCGCCAGCGGAGTCCATTGCTCAGCCTGGAGGCACAGGAAGGTGCTGTGCCAAAGCGAACCCCATTGTGTCCTGGCAGCAGAGCGTCACTGCCTTGTCCTCGTGTCCCTGTCTGCTGGAGCCTGCTGCCTCCTGCCTCGTCTCACACGTGCTGCCAGCTCCAATGAGCTGACCCCAAGCCCCTCTCCCGACCACT
>NW_005054308.1:9322969-9325850 GCF_000277835.1 Geospiza fortis | reverse complement strand
GGGGACCCTGGCCCATCCCTGCCAGAGGGCAGCTGTAGGCTGGGTTGTGTGACCGTGCTCACCCTCTGCTTGCTGTGCTCCTCTCTCCCTCCCTCCTCCCTCCCCTTGCCCTTCTGACTTCAGGACTGTTGTGGAAACTGCAGTGACAGCGAGGAAGAGCCCACCCGGCTGTAGAGCACAGCTCGTTCTCCAGCCCCGGGACCCCCCTGCCTCTCCCGAGTGCCCAGCCCGAAGGACACGGTCGCAGTGGCCCCACAAGGTGGATTTGTTTACAGTTTTATACGTCTGCATGTGAAGACTGTGAGGATGATTCCAAGGCTGGCAGCCGCACACGACTCGGGTTGAGGCGCCTCTGACCACGGGCAAGCCCCGAGACAAACCCGGACGCTTCCAAATCTGCCCCTTGGGATGGTGCTGGTGCTGCTGCCGCTCCTGTCCCGGGCCCAGGGAGGGAGGGAGGGGTGGTGCCAGCGTGGGCCGAGGCCAGGCTGGAGCAGCTCTGCTGACACATTCCACGGTGCCCGAGCGGCGCCGCAGGTTGGATGTATATTTATATATGTCGGTCTGTACATATCACATGTTGGTTTTTAGTCTATGGGTGGGTGCCTGCACTGCCCCCACCCTGCCACAGGCACAAATGTCCTCCTATGGGAGGAGTGAGTGTCCCAGCTTTGTTCCAGGGAGTCCTGGACAGAGGCCTTCTGTGCCTTGAGGTGTCTAAATCATCTTTCCTGCATCTTTCTGGCCATGCTGAGGTGTCCTGGCTCCAGCGGAGTCCATTGCTCAGCCTCGAGGCACAGGAAGGTGCTGTGCCAAAGCGAACCCCATTGTGTCCTGGCAGCAGAGCGTCACTGCCTTGTCCTCGTGTCCCTGTCTGCTGGAGCCTGCTGCCTCCTGCCTCGTCTCACACGTGCTGCCAGCTCCAATGAGCTGACCCCAAGCCCCTCTCCAGACCACTGGCACAGCTGGACACAGCCACTCTGGGCATCTGCTGCTGCTGTGGCCACAGGGTTGGTCTGATCCTGGCACACTGCAGGGTGGTGGCAGTGCAGTTCCACCAGCTCTGGACCTGTGCGTTCCAGAGGTGTGGCCGTCCCCAGGCCCGGCTCAGTGGTGGAGGAGCAGACACAAAAAGGACCCTGCTCTCAGGGAGCAAAGCTGTGATAAAGGGAATGTCCCTCCCCGGGGTCATGTGAAGCTGTGACCCAAAAGTGAGTGGGCTGGGACCAGCTTAGTGTGTGTCCCCAGGGGCTCTGGGCAGCCAGCACAGCTCCTGCACCCACGGGCAGGAGCCCTTTGTGGGGAGCAGCGTGGGGATCAGCCCACCTCTCCATTCAGCTTGTCCTGTCCCCTCTTGTGTACACTTGTCCCAGCTGTGTCCTGAGCAATAACTTGTCCCTTCTCTGTGTGTGTGTGTGTGCACACGTGCGTGCGTGTGCTGCTGCCTCTGCTCATTCTGAGCCAGGCCCCCCAGGGGGGCTGAGCACCTACTTGGACCTGTGGTATCATTTGCTTGCCTTGCACTAAAGTTGGAGAGTATTTAAATTTTTAACCTTTTGTTAAGTGTAAAGATTTGCTGTTCCTTGTATTGCTCTCATGTCATGGGGGGCCTGCTCCAGGCCATACGGGGTTGGTGGCTGTAAGAAGGGGAGTGGGGACCTCGTTTCTGGGCTGCCATGGGCTCTGCTGGTGTCCTGTCCTGCAGGGAAGGGCTGGGGTTGCTCTCCAGGGCAAAAAGGCTGATGCTGGCTGAGCCCTGACTATCACAGATACCCTCAGTGTCTTTGCTGCATATTTTGAGTCAGTGTCAGGGCATGGCAGGTATGAGGCCTTGTGCTGTTGGGATGCTGTGGTCCCCTCTGGGAAATGTCCATCCCCAGCACAGCCCCTCCTGGGCTGTCCCAGGTGTGCTGTGGGGCCAGCACAGAGTCCTGCTGCCCTCTGGTCACGGTGAATTACTGCTTCAGGGGGGCCGCCATGAATGGGAACCTCGTGGCAGCACAGAGTGCTGCTCCTTAGCCCAAAGAACAGCCCCTCCAAGGGGAGACCCTGCATGGTGACACGGGGTCAGGGTCACAACGGTCACCAAGGGTGAAGCAGTCAAAGGGGGCAGCCTGGTGGGGGACACAGGGTGGGTTTGGGGTCCGGGGCTGGTGGCAGTGGTGACAGCCTCGTGCGCAGCGCGGGGGGGCCGCACGCAGCTGCACTGGGATGAGAATAGCAAGTGAGGCTGGGTAACCAGGGAACAGTTGCCATGGGAGCGGGCCGAGGAGGAGTTCTCACACTCAGAGGGGGCATCTTGGGGTAAAATCCAGGCATTTGCTGCAGCCGTGGAAAGGAAGGAAGGCAGGCAGGCGGGGGGATGGGAATGCTTGGGCATTGCTGTTCCCAACGCACCAGGCAGGATGCTGGTGCTGCCCTCCTGGCACTGCCTGGGTCGTGGCACCCTGGCACCAAGGTCCTGGGGCCACCAGCGTGTTCGTGTGCCTCACATGTTCAGGGTGGCTCTGGGGCAGAGCTGGAGTGTGAACAGAGCCGTGGCTAGCCCTAAGCAGGGCAGGGAAGTGGCTCTGCCTGTTTCCACCAGCCCAGTGGTGCTCCAGCGTTTGGGGGGTGTCTCATCCCCATCCCTGTCCTTGATGGGGGTAGCAGCACGCAGGTGAGGGGATGCTGGTGTGTGTCCAGAGCTGGAGTGGGTGCATCTGGACCCTACGGACACAGGAGAGCTGTGAGGGTCCTGAGCAGTGCCCCGTGCTGTGGGGCTGTGGCGGCAGCTCCGCACACCATTTTCAGGGGTGAAAGATGCTCTCAGCTGTTGCCTGGGCAACGGCTCCTCCTCCAGCCCACCATGTGGCTCGGGGAGCGCTCCCCCGCCTGCCTC
>NW_005054308.1:9322082-9322582 GCF_000277835.1 Geospiza fortis | reverse complement strand
CCGTGTGTGCCGCCGCAGCGGGCGCCTGCCACCCTGCCCGCGGGAGGAAACGGCGACGGGGTCGCGGCCTGCTGGGGCACCCACACCCATCACCCACCCGCATCTGGCACATCTCCCCCCAAAACCACTGTGCCTCGCTCCTGGCGCGCCCCAGGGAGCAGAGAAGGGACGGCGGGGACGCGACTCCAAGCTCGGTGCAGTCCGAAGGAGCCAGAGGGGTGTCCCATGGGGGCCACGACCACCGGCCTCAGTTACAGCAGAGAAGAGCCGTGACAACCACCCGATGGCAGTGCCCGAGGGAGCCCTAGCTCAGGGACAATTGCCCGGGCCAGGCTGGCAAGGGGTCTGCCTGGGGATATGGCACCCGAGGGATTGGGGTGACCCCAGGACACCCAGTGCCATTTCGCTGCCTCTGTTCTGGGGGCCAGGCTGGCACCCCTGCCATGCAGAGCCCCGAGTGTCGCTGCAGTGGCCAGCTGGGCTGTGGCAGGGGCTGTTCA
>NW_005054308.1:9319740-9320586 GCF_000277835.1 Geospiza fortis | reverse complement strand
CGCGGCCCTGCCCCGCAGGGTGATGGGATGGAGCACCCCGCGCCCCTTCGCCCTGCTCCGAGGGAGCGATGGTGTCACCGTGATCACCCAGCCCTCGGCTGCCGCTGCTCCAGGCTCACCCTCCTCCCTGCTGCCGAGCCCGTTTTCTCCCACGCCACGACAATGAGAATCCTGACGGGCGCTTACGTGCCTGCCTGCGAGCACCCATGGGTGCTGCTCGCCGCTCACTGAGGAGCAGACCTGCCCCTGGCACACACCCTTGACATTTGATGCTTGGCTGGATGTGACGGAGCTGTCACCCTGCCTAAAGGGCAAAGGTGATGGTTCCCATCGCCACCACCCCTGGCCCTCCATTGCCGTGTTGGGGTGCCACCATCCCCCGCGGCTGCGAGGCCAGCGATGGCTTCGGTGCACGTGCTCCTGCCAGCGCCACGTGCCGCAGGCACCCAGCACCTCTGCTCTTCCCTCCTGCTGCCCAGGGCACCCCCCTGTGTGCCAGCACAGGGATGAGCTGCCCGGGCTCAGCAGCAATTTAGGGTGCACCGGGTGGGCAGGAGAAGGGGATCCATGGTGGCCCCCCTGAAGCAGTAATTCACCCATGATCTTCAGATCATGATCTTCAGATGATGCTGTGGTACCACAGCACCCGTCTCCCACCCCAGGCTGCCCAGCAATGCCGTGGGCGATTCTAGGGGGGCTGCGCAGGTTTGCATCCATGGGGGTGATGGCGGGGGGTGCACGGGGTGCCAGGCACGGTTCCCCCTGGCTGCTGCGGGCGCTGCGGCGCATGTGGAGCGAGTCACCATGGGAACAGGGCGTCCACGTTTCCGTGTCGCTCACGCTCGC
>NW_005054308.1:9318261-9318661 GCF_000277835.1 Geospiza fortis | reverse complement strand
AGAAGCAGGAGCAGCCTCCCAGCTACAAACCCCTTTTCCTGGACGCCGGCTACGGTTCAGCGCTGCACCTGCCCCGCTCAGCCAGCCCCGGCCCTGCCTGCCCGGACCTCTACCTGCAGCAGGAGTGCTCCCCACGCATGTTTCCCAGCTGGACGGACTCGGAGCTCAGCAGCAGGGACACCTACGAGACGGGACCCTGGCACCTCCCGGTCTCCATGCCCCTCTTCGGCAGGACTACCGCTGTCTAAGGCGGCCGCGGGGGATGCCCGGACCTTGCCATGCACCTGGGGGGTGGGGGGGTTTCGGTTGCTCGTGTCACCCCAGGGACACCCGCCCCGGCGCGGGCCATCGCCGCCGGCGCGGAAGGGGCTGGGTCCCCGGCTGGCCCCCCGCCGCCCCC
>NW_005054308.1:9317109-9317549 GCF_000277835.1 Geospiza fortis | reverse complement strand
CCGCGGGGGGCGGGCTGCCTGTGCCGGCAGCGGGGCCCGGCCTCACAGGGCCCCCCCAAAGCTCTCCTCTTCCTCGGGCAGAGGGTCTGCGTCCCAGCACGTGATGTCGATCTCTGGAGGACAGGGAGAGGTGTCAGGATGGCTTGGGGTGCCCCAGAGAGGGACAGACGCCCCCTCCTCGCTATCCTCACTCACCTGGGGGCTTGTTGTAGAAGACAGGCTGGGGGGCTTTGGCCGACAGCTCCTCGGTGGGGGGCACCTCCTCCTCCTGGGACTGGCTGAAGTAGCCCTCGCTGGCCTGGGGGGTGGGGGCAGGTTGTCAGGACCCCCCCAGCCCCCCATCACACCCTGGCCTCTCCCCACAAGTGATGCTCACCTGCTCCCCACGACCCGGTGTCCCATCCTTGGGGGCCATCTCCCCATTGGCGATGGGGGGCGTC
>NW_005054308.1:9315838-9316800 GCF_000277835.1 Geospiza fortis | reverse complement strand
TGCCTCAGTTTGGGGCTCGTCAGCCACGGGTGGCAGGGAGGGCTCGGTGGGCTCCAGGGTCACCAGGTCCCCCAGGGCATCACCCCCCTCTGTCCACACTGGTCTGGGGCTGGGCTCATCCCCGGGGGGCTCGATGGCCTTGTCCTCGGGCCCCGGGAAGGGCCAGTGCTGCTCGGGCGTGGCCGGCCCGGGCTCCTGTGCGCTGGGGCTGGGGGACTCTGAAAGGAGGGGACACGAGTCAGTGGGGACAGACAACCTCGCCCAGGGCTGGGGGTCACCCAGGGACAGGGATGCAGCTCAGGGGGATTTGGAGTCCTTTGGACTGGGCACAGTATGGGGAATGCTGCAGGGATGGGTGGGGGTAGCTGGGCAGGGAGGGGACTGTGGCATGCACTGGGCAGCGAGGGGACATAGGGAGGGACAAGGTGACCCCCTGGGCAGTGGCAGGGACACAGAAAGGGCTTGGAGGGAATGGGAGAGGTGCCCTGGGAAGATGCAGAAGGGAAAGCTGGGATGCACCAGAGGATGCCAAGGGGGCAGTGGGGATGCAGCAGGGACACACAGTGACAGCAGCAGAGCTGGCTGGGGTGTCCTGGGAATGCAGTGGGGCAGAGGGGACATCCAGAGGGATTCAGCAGCCCTGCAAAGGATGTAGGGCAGGACGGCGCAGATTGGGCAGCATCGCACTGGGGGACCCAGCAGAGACAGCAGGGCTGCCCTGGGGGGTGCAGCAGGGAGGGCTGGCAAGTACAGAGCAGGGGGAATGCACTGGGGGTGGGGGGATGCATGGTGTGGGGTGCACCAGAGATGCACTGGCATTAGAAGATGCACTGGGGGCGGTGGGGATGCAGCAATGACGGTGGGGCTGCGCTGGGGGATGCAGCAGGGACGGTGGGGATGCAGCGGCACGGAGCAGCAGGGAGAGCGGGGATGTGCTGGGGGCGCAGCAGAGGCAGGCAGGA
>NW_005054308.1:9314040-9315061 GCF_000277835.1 Geospiza fortis | reverse complement strand
GAGGCCTTGCGGAAAGCGTCCGACTGGCTGCCTGCAGACAAGGAGATGGGCTGGCGTGGGGGGGCTGCCCGCATTGAGGGGGGAACCAGAGCCCCAGCACTGCTCCTGCCCCTCACCGACCCAGCTGTGCGCTGCCGAGCGCACGTCACTGTGTACCTGCCACCGTGTGGGCGGTGGGGTGGAGCCTTCCATGGGTGCAGCAAGCACCATGTCCCCTACAGGTGTCCCCACCACCCCCACGAGTTTCAGCCCCCACATCTGCTGGGTAAGGGGACAGGCAGCCCCACACCTGCCGTGGTGCACACTGGCTCTGCCCAGGCAGCACTCAGCTGTGCCCTGGCACAGCCTTTGTGGGCGCAGCTCTGTGTCCTGTCAGCTGTGCCTGTAGGGGCACAGCCCTGGAACCACCTGGCCCCTCCTGCCCCATTGGCACAGCCCCACACATTCCTGGGCTCAGCCTTTTCCATTCCATGCTGTTTTGTGGACAGTCTTGCAGTCCTGTCCATGGCACAGCTGTTCCATGCCCTTCTGCCCCACTGGCACAGCCTCTCATGATCCTGGGCACAGCCTTTTCCACACTGCCCAATGCTGCCCCACAGGCACAGACCTGCATGGTGCAGGGCAGCAGAGACGTCCCTCTCCCTTCTGCCCCATCAGCACGTGATTCTGGCACAGCATCTTCCACGCTGCCTGCCCCTGCCCCATGGGCACTGCATGATCCAGGGCACAGCTGTCCTATCCACTCCTGCCCCATAAGCAGAGCCTGCCTTGTGCCAGCTCTACCCCATGGGCACCGTCTATCCCATCCCACTGTGCACCACCACCTCCCCAGGCACAGCTCTACCCTGTCCCCACTGCCCCATGGGCACAGCCTGCCCTATGTCCCCCCTCCCAGGGGCACAGGGACCAGCATGGGGTCAGCCCCAGCAGGGGCACAGTCCCCGCCTGGGTGCCAGTCCCACTGGGGGTGCCAGTTCCCCTCAGGGTGCCCGTTCCCCTGGGGTGCCCGTGCTGCCTCCGC
>NW_005054308.1:9311979-9313661 GCF_000277835.1 Geospiza fortis | reverse complement strand
GGCAGGACAAGAGGATGGAAAGGCAGCAGGACAGAAGGACGTGAGGCAGCACTGCCTGGCCAGGTGGGGACAGAGGCCAGGACACAGCCGTGGGACCAACTATCTGCTCAGCCACAGCACAGCCCCACAGCGTGAACCTGTGGCACAACCATGGCACGGCCAGAACACACAGACCACAGCACAACCCCACAGCACGACCCATGGCACAGCCCCACAGCACTGGCCCGAGGCACAGCACCATGGCACAGCCCATGGCACAGCCCATGGCACAGCACCATGGCACAGCACCATGGCACAGCCCACGGCACAGCCCATGGCACAGCACCAGGGCACAGCCCATGGCACAGCACCATGGCACAGCACCATGGCACAGCACCATGGCACAGCACCATGGCACAGCACCATGGCACAGCACCATGGCACAGCCCACGGCACAGCCCATGGCACAGCCCATGGCACAGCACCATGGCACAGCACCATGGCACAGCACATGGCACAGCACACAAGAACACACGTCACAGGCTCCCTCCCAGCACAGCTCACGGCACAGCCCCCCAGCACAGCACCATGACACGGCCCCATGGCTGGAGGCACCCCCAGGACAGACAGTCCTTCCCTGGATTCACAAAAAGAGTCCCAGCACTGGGTCCCAGACATGGGGCTCTCCTTGCCAGCTGGCAGCACGCTGAGTGCCCCACATGTGCCTCACTCTCTCCTGCCCCTTTTGGCTGTCACCATGGGATGTATTCCCAAGCCATCCCTGGACCTCCAGTTGCCCACCCGTACACACCAACCACGCTTCCAGTGCGGCTGTGGGCACAGTGCTGTGACAGGTGAGTGGACGACACCCAGCAGGGAGCAGGGTGAGCTCTATTTTGCTGAAGACAACCTGACATCCAGCCCCCGACAAGCTGCCCCAGCTTGGGGCCACGTGAGGTGCAGTGGCAGTGGCGGTGATGGTGGCAGTGATGGTGGCACAGCAGAGCAGGACGTCCCCTGCCATCCTCATACCCTTGGCACCCAGAACCGCAGTGCCAGTGATGGCAGAAGGTACACTCCCTCCCCACATTGCATCCCTGATCTTTCCATATCTCACTGCAATCCTTTGAGCTGTGACAGTGCACTCACCTGTGCCCTGGTGTCCTGGTGCCCACCCCTGTGCCCACAGCCCCCCACAGCCCCTCACCTGTCCTGTGGCTGCCTGGTGACACAGCATCACTGCTGCCCGATGCCACCCGCTCCTGCTGCTTGAAGAAGTCCCGGGGGTTGTCAGGCCGCTGAGCAATGATGGCAGCAGCCTCCTGTGGGGACAGGGGAGGCTGAGCCCAGTGCCCCGGGGGCGTGGGGCTGTGGGACCACCCTCCATGCATCCCACAGCTTCATTCCCATCTTGCTGTGGGCCCTGCTGGATGGGGAGTGAGGACCAGTACTGGGCACGGCCACCACCACACTCACCTCCACCTCTGACTCCGATTTCCTAAACTGCTGCCTGTCGTCCTCATCTTGCTGGTCCCCCTGGGAAGAGACACAGCATCACCCCCCAGCCTGGGCACCCAGCTGGGGAAAGCCCTTCCCTGGGGGTAATGCCAGTGGCAGCTCTGAGCCTGATCCTGGCACCAGTGGCACTCACAAAGATGGACTGCTCCTTCAGGCGCTGCCGGGCCTCCTCCGCTCCAAGCTCT
>NW_005054308.1:9307690-9311491 GCF_000277835.1 Geospiza fortis | reverse complement strand
CCTCCTCTTTCTGGTGTGGCAAGATCAGTGAGGGCTCTGCCCATCAGCAGCTCACCCCTCTCTCTGGGCTGTCCCTCCGTACCCACCTTCGCCTGCTCCCAGAACTGCTCCCGGTTCAGCCGCTTCATCTCCACGGTGGCGTCGGTTTTCTGGTAAGTGGTGCCCTGGGATGGAGGAGAGGTGAGGGGATGGAGGGGCTGGGATCAGTGATGGGGGTAACAGCAAGGGGCACACGGGGCGAGGGGCTGTGGCACACAGGAGCCCGGGGCAGGAGGGATGCCCCAGTCCCAGCAGCATCCCCAGCGCTGCCGTGGGGACGTTACCACGGGCTCGGCGTTCTCGTCCTCGCGCAGCCGCAGGCGGTGCAGCACCGGGCTGGAGACACGGGCCAGCCCGTTGGAGAGCCGCTGCCCGATGGCCCCGGGGTCAATGTCCTCCACGCTGCTGGCATTGACAATGACATCGACACCCTGCGGGGGTGCAAGCAGCCATCAGGGTTCAGCATCAATGCCCTGGCAACACCTTCCCTGTTCCTGGCATCACCCACCTGGAAGAACTCGGCAATCTTGGCTACGTGGCTGGCACAGGCGCATTTGCGGGCGTCCGGCACGTCCTCACCCACCTGTGGCAGCCAGGGAGGGACTGAGCTGAGAGGGGCAGCAGGGCGACCCCCACCCCGCTGGCCTCAGCAGGGCAGCAGGGCTGTGGGGCACCCACAGCCCCTGGGCACTGCCAGCTCCCTCACACCCAGCCCTATCCCTGTGGGCACAGCACAGCCCCCCTCAGCAGGGCCCCCAGACTCACCCAGTTGACGAGGACATATTTGGGGAGCACGGCCTGGGGGTCCTTGACGCTGCAGAAGCCATACATGACCTTCTGAATCTCAAAGTGGCCAGAAAGCTCCAGCAAACCTCCACCTGGCACAGCACCATCAGCCCACGTGCACCCAGCACCAGGAACAGGTGACAGGGAAAACACCGGCACAGGTGAGCCGGTGGAAGGGACAGAGGACCTTACCTCCTGATGCTGCCAGCTTCAGGTCATCAGAGCCATCCTCGTATGTGTAGAGGGCCCTGGGGAGACACCATGGGTGAGCCAAAGCCAGGAGGAGTGTGGGGCAGCCCCCAACCTCCCCATCCTGCTTACACTGAGGTCAGGGTATGTGCTGGGGTCTGGCCGCTTGTCCCAAAATGAGCACACAGCCACAACAACCCTTGTCCATCATCAGCACCATGAGCTGGACTGCCAGGCAAGGCAGACAAGATGTGGGGCAGGGCCTATTCCCCAACCTTTAGTAGCAGCTGTGGGGAAGGGTCCCAGGTTTGGGGACAGAATAGTCACTTGGGCACAGGGACCCACTGACTGCTGTGCTGCAAGCCAACACAGTCTCACAGCAACTTGCTCGCCCCTCCTTGACCCCTCACGACCCTTCCAGCTACTGACCAGGTTTGGGGACAACCCTGTGCCCCAGTAAGGACCCGGGTCCACTCACGTGCCCGGCTGCGTGAGCCACCAGCCCAGCAGGCACCAGGCTGGGGGAGGACGCCGGAGCACCAGCAGCAGCAAATCAATGAGCCGCCAGAGTGTGATGGGGCCGTCATGGAGACTGTTCCTTGGAAACCATTCCCAGCTGATGGGAAACCCCCTGTCGCTCCCACCGTGCCCTGGCCAGCCCCTCTGGGGGCTCCCTGGGGACCCCCACCAGCCAGCACCTCCCCAGAGGCACACAGCCAGCGATGGAGGGGGGACCACGCATGCCAAATTGGTCCAGGGCGGGTGGGCGAGGGGATGGATGTCGCTAGGCAACCAGCATCCTCCATCACCATGGCAACCCCCCCATCCCAGCTGGGATGCAGCTCGCCCCGATGACGAGGTGATTAGTGGAGGGGAGCGGGGGAGGCAGGCAGGCAGTGGGGACCTGCGGGGCCTGGCAGGAACCCAAACCTGCCTGCCACCATCACGCGCTGCACCCGGAGCGCCGGGGCCGCCCGTGCTGGATCCCCACAGCCCCGCTCCGCCGCGGGTGGGCGGCTCTGCCCAGCAGCTCTCGGCTGCTGCTGCCCGCACGGCGCTTCCCAGAGCCCCAAAATCCCCGCTGAGCCGAGCAAAGCCCTCCTCACTCCAGCCGGCAGCTTCAATCCACAGCCTGGGGAATGGGAACTGGGGGTCCCTGCGGGCAGAGCCACCCCTGAACAGGGCCGTGGCTGGAGCTAAAAAGCAAGGGGGAGGCAGGCAGGTGCCTAAGAGGGAGGGGGCCTCCCTCTGCCTCCCCCAGCCCCCGGCAGGGAGCCGCAGATAATTGCACCAACAAGATTGACTTTAATCCGCACATCCCGATCCCGCTAATCGGCCGCCCCAGCCGGCGCCAGCTTCCAGGCCTGGAACAGCTGCAAAGTGCTGTCTGAGATGGCTGTGACAGGGAAGGGTGGCAAATGCAGCCCCTGAGCCCCCCGGAATGGGGGAGGATGGCAGCAGTTTGGGGGAGCCCAGGGCAGCGAGCTGGGAGCTGGCAGGGTGGGATGCAGCTGGCAGCAGACAGGAGAAAAGAAGTAGGGCAGAGCCACAGCATCAGTGCCTGGGAGCCCTGTGGGTGCTGGGGGCACCCACTGCCTGCTTTTCCTCCCTGCCATGCCCAGTGGTATCTGGGCACAAGGCTGCTGCCTGCGTCCAGGGGTGCTCCCAGGGCAGATGGGGCTTGCTGTGGACACAGCTCAGCAGCACAGCCTGACTCCATGCCAGGATGGAGGTTTCCATTCCAGGAGACAGGGAAGCCGTGCTGGGGCCAGTATCATCCCCAGGGGTGCCCCCAGGGACCCACAGCCCAACAGCACCACCACAACCCCTGGCAGTGGGGACCAGCGGGTCACAGCGGGTGCCGTCAGCATCATGCATTGCTTACCCGGCTTCCACGGGCTTTAATCCCTCCACCCAACCCATTCAGCCCTTTCCCACCCCCGGGCTCCAGGTATGTGGGTCACCCGTGGGTGGAGATGCCCCGTGCAGCCCGGGGGGGGCTCCCTGCAGCCCAGGGGGGGCTCCACTGAGGATCCCTCATCACCCCAACCAAAGAGACCTCAGCCCACTGCCCTCGCATGGCCCTGCTGCTCACCGGAGCAGGCGGAGCAGCTTCCCCGGGTGCCAGAACGGCGCTCCCCCGGCAGCCCACCCCCCATGCCAGGGCCAGGGAGGGGTCACACCGCCCCAGCCTCCCGCCCCAGCCCCGGCACATGTGTTTCCAATGTGGCTGGGAGCTCCAGGGAGTCGGCGTGCTCAGAAAGCAGCACCAAATTCCTTTCCGATCGAGTAATGGGCCCCAGCAGCCTTCGCGGGGCCGGGCAGGGGGAGGGGATGCTCGGACCCTCCAGGCCCGGGCTGGAGCAGGGGAAATCCCAGACTAAACAGAGGGATCCCGTCCGGACATGAGCGAGGCATTCCCCGGTACCGACCCAGGGCCAGGCTCTGGCACAGTGTCCTCCCTGGGTCAGCCAGGCTGGGCCCTCCTCCCCGTGGGACTGTCCCCATCACCTTGCCCGAGGCAGCCCCAGCAGCATCACCCCTCATCCCGCACCCCGCAGCGGGCCCTGCAGAGGGGATGCTGCTCCCGCAGGCACTGAGTGCCAGGCACTCCGGCGACAATGGAGCACCGGCTGGGGACGATGGAGCAAAGTCAGCCCCACGGATGGGATTGGCAGGGGATCGCTGCCCGGCCGGGATCAGCGTTGGAGGTGTGTGTGGGGGAGCCGTCACCGGCACTCGCCTTCCCGGGAACCGATTCTGCTGCTCTCAGCAGCTTTGGCAGGG
>NW_005054308.1:9307387-9307496 GCF_000277835.1 Geospiza fortis | reverse complement strand
GGCTGACAGCGGGACTGTGGGGCCCTCCGGAGACCCCAGGGACTGGCGGGGACCTGGACCTGCCCAGGCCCACACAGCCCTGTCCCGAGAGCAGGGACCTGGTTAGAGA
>NW_005054308.1:9305110-9306035 GCF_000277835.1 Geospiza fortis | reverse complement strand
GCCCCGCCGCCCCCGCGCGCAGCTCGCCCCCGGGATCCAGCAGCCTGGGCTCCGCTCTGCCCCCGCAGCACCGCGCCCCGGGCCATCCCCCGCCCCAGGGACGCTGAACCCCGGCTCAGCTCCTCCCGGGAACCTGCCCGCCGGGTGATTCCGCATCCCGGGCTCTCCTCCGCCCTGGGGACCCCGCATCCTGTGCTGCCCCTCCTGGGAACTTGCACTCTGGAGACCTCTCCTGCTGGGTGGTCCTCTCCATGCCCATATTCTCCCCTGCCCCACGTCCTCGACACCCAGGGGACGTGGCACACCTGGCTTCCTGCGCCCTCCGCTGCCCACGCCGAGCCCCCGTGTCCAAGGTTTCCTCTCCAAGGACACGGCACCGTAGGCTTTGCCCTACACATCCAGCCATGCCCTCGCTGCTTGCACAAGGGGTCAGTGGACAGAACCTCTTTGGGGGCCTCTTTGCTGCCCATCTGCTCCTCTATCCCCACCACTCCCAAGCCCCCGGTCCTTTCAGAACACCGCCAGCACCTTTTCCAGGAGGTGAACCCACAGCTGGTTTTGCACTGACCCGCGCAGGGCTCTGCAGGGGCTCCCAGCCAGATCCTAATGCTCCTGCCAGGACAGGCAGCGATTCCCCTCCCCAGCACTGTCCCCAGCCTGGACCAGCACCGCTCTGGAGGGGTCTCTGTGCCAGAGCAGCAATGGAGAGCGCGCAGGGCCCGATTCCTGCGCGCTGGGGATGTTGGTGGAGTGGCCTGTCCCAAGACAAGCCCTTCAGGCCCGTGGATGACCCCAGAAGGACACGGGACACGGGACAGGGGTCCGCGGGCCTTGGCGGTGCCGCCCGCTCCCCCCACGCCCTCCTTTCAGCAGCATTTCCGAGCGAGGCCAGAGCCGGAGCCGCCCTAAGAGGCTGTGAGAGGTT
>NW_005054308.1:9293680-9305037 GCF_000277835.1 Geospiza fortis | reverse complement strand
CTTTGTTCTCGGAGCAGCGAGGCTGCAGCCCCTCCCCAGGCTCCACCTCCGCAGCCCACCCGAGACCCTCCTTCCGCTGCCTGTGCACAAGCTCCTCACATGGTGCGCAGAGCTGGTGGGCAAGAGATGCCCTTGGCAAGGCACAGAGGCACCTTGGGTGGTAGAGGCATCATCAGGATGGCCCAGAGGCAACAGGGAACTAACCAGAGCCAAGCCCCCCAAGAGCAGAGACCTTGCAGCAGCACAAGGGGATGCTCGGCTCTCCCCAGGGGAGACGCAGGTTGGCTGCAGCACCCTGGCCCTGCTGGGCACCTGGGGCTGATCTGGCAGAACCTGTTCCCATGCTACGGCAGCAGGCTCCGTCCCGCACCACTGCCTGCCCCTGCCCCTTCCCCACCCTCCACTCACGGGTTGCTGTCCAGCCGCGGGGCGGCCACGGTGCGGCCACGGCCACCTCACCTTGCCCTGTGCTTCCTCTGACCTTGGCTGCCCAGCTGGGACTCACACGGGGGCACCCAGTCCTGCTCCTGCCAGCCCTGCCAGGCAGGCACCAGCTGTTTCTGTCCCTTGCTGCACCCGTGTCCTGCTGCTTCTCAGTGTGACCATCCCATTGCCCTCCTGTGCCCCAGCCCAAGTGCCTGGCCCAGCCGCAGCCTGTCTTTATTCCTCGACTTTGCTCACCCCATCTTTGATGTGCTTTTGCACTCCTGGAACTGGCAGTGAGAAGACATGGCACCGCAGCCCAGCTCTGGGTGATGCCAGGAGGCATTTGGCTCCCCACAGCCAGCTCCTGCCCCCGGCAGAACCTTCCAGTAGATGAGCAAGACAATTTTCCTTACAATTGCTCATCATGGCAAGAGCTGCAATTATTAATGACCGTTCCAGCTGTCAGAGTGGAGAGGGAGGAGACCAGCCACTTCCCCGCAGCCGCTGCCCTCCAGCCCGTTCCAGCTGGAGGCGCTGCTGTGGCCTCACCCCCGTCCTTGGGGACGGCAGCTGCATCGCATGAGCGAACGTTTGGCTGCTCCACGCTGGAGAACGCCCAGAGCTGGTGCACGCGGCCCATGCGTGCCCCATGGCTCCTCAACACTTCTACAGTGCTCAGGCACAAGGACACTGCCCCACAAGGGTCACCACTAAGGTCTGACCCCATCCCCATCTCTCCTTGCTGCAATTTGCCCCCCAGATTTATTACTGCCTCCGTTAGCGGTCCTGCCTGCTGCAAGAGGGATGACCGAGCCGACACAAGGGGTCAAGCCTGGGCTGACACAAGCAGAGGAGCAGAAATGTGAGGCAAAGAGTTTCCCTGGAAAGCTGGAAGGAGCTGAGTCAGGCCCCAGAGTGAGCGGGATGAGGGCAGAGCATGACCCTCCCAGCCGGCCGCACCTCACTCGGCAAAACCACGGGCCTGGAGACAGGAGGCACTTGCAGAGACGTGTTTATTAAAGGCACTAAAAGCACCGTGGCTACATCAGGGCAGCCCGACCAGAGGGTGTGGTTTGGGGAGAGGCATCGGTGGCCCCAGGATGGCAGTGGCAGAGAGCTCTTTGGTAGGAAGCTGTGCCCAAGCCTTGCAGGAGCAGCTGCCTGGCTGGGCTGGCCATGAGCACACACTGCCAGCCCACAGCTGGGGGTGATGCCAGCCCCAGGGGATGCCACCAGGGTGGGGGGCATGAGGGACAGACAGCCCCAGAATGCAACTGGGGCAGGAAGCCACTGCAGCAGTTTGAGGAGTGCCTGGTGGGTTGTCATGGGCAGGGCCCAGGCAGGGGAGCAGGGCTGGGTCTCCAGCCCCAGGCACACAGCAGGGAAGGCTGGGGAGAGTGAGACAGGAGCTGGTCCTCACCCACGCAGGGAGGGATGTGTAAGGAGTGTCTCTGCCCCAGCACTGAGCTGCCAGGCAGCAAGGGAGCAGCCCAGCTGTGGCAGACCCTCTCCAATTCCAGCCTCAGCATGGTTGTGCCCACTATGCTGGTGGCTCAGGGGCAGGAGATCCATGCAGCATCCCATTCCTAGGGCTCCTAGGGCCAGTTGAGAAGCATATAAGAAGCCACCCAGCTATCAAAGGCTCTGGATCAAGCACTGTATCTGGCTGGAGTTGAGCCAGGAGCTGCCAGGAAAGAGGCAGGAGCAAGGGAAAGGGCCAAGGGCCCAGCCTGGCTCCCTGGGGCCAGCAGGACAGGGGGAGAGGAGCATGCAGGGCCAGGGGCATGTGTGGGCACAGCTGGATTCCCACCCCTCACACATGGGAGAAGGCGTGGCTCTTGCACAGAGGCTTGTCCTTCTTGGAGTAGAACGTCTTCCCTTCCAGGTTGGTCTGGCAGATCTGGGGAGAAGAGTGCAGCTGGTCAGGTTGTGGGGCTGAGTCAGCCTCTGGATCCCCCACAGCCCAGCACTGGCATCACACAGGGACCTCCACATGGGTCTGGGACACTGCCAGGGACCAGAAGGCTCAGAGCAGAGTTCCAAGCTCCCGGAATGGAAGCAAGTGGGAAAAATCTTGTGGCAGCAGGTCCGCAGTGCTGCTGGTGTAGCCCACCCAGAGCAGGACTGCCAGGGAGAGGCGCAGGCCCTGCAGCAGTTGGGGAGGGAGGCACACTGCTCACCGCACAGACAAAGCAAGTGTCGTGCCAGCTGAAGCCCAGCGCCTCCAGGAACCGGTCCCCAGCATCGATCTTGAAGTCGCAGCCGCGGCACTTGGTGCCAAACATCTTCTCATAGTCTGTGAGGAAGGCAGAGCACAGGTCAGCACTTCCATGCACTACAGCTGCTCATCCCAGGGGAGCAGGGCTGCAGCTCAGCCAGGATCCCACAGGCACAGCCTGGAGACAGCTCTGCCAGCCCCATCCAGGTGAGAGAATGCCCCAAAAGGTGCAGGGTGGCTCGGCCACCACAGGGCTCCAGGGGAGGAGGAGAACCTCAACTCCCAGGATGCAGCAGTAGCTTTGATGTACATCCTCCCTCATTGCCATGGCAACATAGGAGCATGGCACTACCCTGCAGCTAGGGAGAACCAGGATGGAGCGCTCAGGGCTGTGGGACTGGGGTCTCTGTGCTCCCCACAGCCCAGGGGGAGCCCCACAGAGCAGGGCAGCTCAAGCCCCAGCCCTGTGCAGCTGCTGAGTCCCAACGGTGCCCCAGGGCCACATGAGGTGACACATGGGGTCCCTGGGTCCTACCTCTCTCGCAGTAGGGCTGTCCCTCCTCCATGTAGAAGGCTCGGTTGCGGATGGGAGTTTTGCAGGCGTTGCAGGTGAAGCACTGCACGTGCCAGGTCATCTTCAGTGCGTGCATCACCTCCTGGAGGGGAGCCACTGTCAGCCCAGGGGCAGGACCACCAAGGGCAGGAAAGGACAAGGAATCCCCTGAGATGGACCAAGGTGGGAAGGGACAGAGCCAGGCACCCACAGCAGAGGACAAGGACAGGAGATGGAGGGCAGGCTGAGGGACACTCACCCCAGTGATCTTCTTCTTGCACTTGGCGCAGGTGGGTGCGTAGCGCGTGTCGTAGCACTTGGGGCAGAAGATGGAGCCTTTCTCCTCAAAGAAGCCGCCCTCATCCAGCACCTTCCTGCACTGGCAGCAGATGAACTCCTCGGGGTGGTAATAATGTCCCAGCGCCACGAGGTACCGTCCCCTGTAGCAGGACAGAGCCATGTCAGCCACGCCGGGGACCAAGACAGCGGTGTGGCAGTGGTGGCAGCCGGGGCTCACCTGATGACCTTGTTGCACTTGTAGCAGAGGGGGGTGCGGCCGGGCCCCTCGGGGGCCTGCTGGGCTGCCTGCACGATGGAGCTGCGGTTCTGCATGGGGGTGGGCGTGGCTGGCTGGCTGTGCTTGCTCACCACCGTGCTCGTCTTGTCCGGGGCGTAGCGCTCGGCAAACGAGGGGTCCACAGCCCAGGGCGGGCGGCTGGTGGGGCTGGGGGTGGCACTGGGGGTCCTGGGGGCTGCACACACACACACAAGCCTTAAGGAGAGTGCTCCTGATCCCTCTGCAGCCCCTCCCCAAAAAGCCCAGAGATGTTTTGCTCACCCAGTCCTGGCTCAGTCTTCATCGTTGCTCCTGGGGACGGGTCCGGCACGGAGACCTGGCTACAGAACAAGCAGTTAATCCAGCCTGCCCTGATGGCTGGTGACTGCCCAGGGGGTGCAGGCAGGGCTCCCCACCCCAACAAGCGGGAGGGAGCTGGCCAAGCCCCCATGCCCAGCAGTAACTGGGTTAGTGATGAGGTACTGAGCCAAGGGCCTTCAGTCCAGCCAAGACACAGCATCCCCAGGGTCTCTGGTACCCACTGTGGTGGTCTGGGGAGAGGCAGGAGAGAAGGTTCTGGGCTTCTCCACACTGACCAGGGACCCCAGGGACCACACAGACTTTGGCTGCCTACTAATATGTGATGATCACCCCCAGTCTCATTGGTGTGCAGGGGGACCTGGATGTGGCCTGATGCAGGGAGCCCCAGGGTCCAGCTCAGTAGCGCTGGGAACAGGCAGGGCAAGCCAGGACTAAAGAGGCACAGCCCAATGAAAGAAGGGGGACAGGGAGAGAGGGAGAGCCAGTGGCTCTGTGCTTCTCCAAGACAAATTCAAAAAGGAGATGGCAACAAACCCAACTTTTATTTGCGTCAGAGCAAACTGGGCACAGCTGGTACCCAAGGACCACAGCACCAGGGCAGGAGGTGTCACAGAGAGGTGAAGGCAAAAATGGGGTGCTGTCCACCCCCCTGCCTGGCTGCACAGAACAAGGAACAACCCTGACAAACTGGTGACATCCACGAGCATGGCTGCCTCACAGCCCCACACCAGGATGGCAGGACACTGTGCCCCAGGTCCAGATGCTGCCCAAACACCACAACAACCCAGCGAGATTTGGCCAGTGCCATCAGCCACTCCCAACCCACCGTTTCTGGGGCACCACGGCGCAGCTCAGCATTCCCAGCTGAGGGGCAGCAATACCCAAGGGGTTCTGCCCAGGACGTGCAGCCCCCCAGCTCCTGCTGCCACACACTCCCCTTACCTGGGCTTCCTAACAAACACATCATCATGATCCTCCACTGAGCGCAGCAGGAGAGAAAGGAGGAAACAGTCAGTCCTCACAGACAGAGGCCCAGGCACAACAAGAGGGAAAAGGGGGGAAAGGAGGAAAACCAACCTCTCCTCCCACCAACCCCTGCCCCAAAACAAAGCCCTGCCCAGCCACAGGGCAGACCAAGACCCCAGACCGGTGTCACCACCACGAGACCACGCAGAGCCCCACCAGCTCCCCTGACTCAGCCACCCCACAGGGATAACACGGGGCCAAAACCAACACTCCAGTGCCACTCCAGATTCTGCTGGGCCCTGGCAGCCCAGGGAGAGCCCAGCACCCCGGGGCAGTGCCAGGCCCTGTGGGGACTCACTGCTGCTGTCTGTGCCCGTCAGCTGGGCCAGCTTGCGGAAGGTGCGGGACTGCGAGGTGCCGGTGCGGGGCTGCCAGTCCTCAGCGTCCTCCATCAGCCGCAGCTTCCCGGGGCTGCACCCGGGGGTGCTGGGGGGCTCCAGAGGCTGCGCGGGCTGTCTGTGAGTGACAGAGGGCAGGAGCTCAGCCAGCACCAAGCACAGACCCTGCTCTGGAACAGGGAAGCACTCCAAAAGGTGCTCTGGCACATGGCAACATCTCTGCCACACCCTGGCACTCACCGCTGCTCCACTGTGCCCCAGCTGGACCCACGGGCATCCCTGTGGCAGCAGAAAAAACGGTGGCACTGCAGTCAGTGGCTGATCCACGGCTCAGCCCATGCTTTCCATACGCACCCACAATCTCAGAGATACAAGAACCTCATGGAAATGCCAACAGCATTCACTCCTGACCAGCCTTGCAGCCATTCCATGACCCCACATGATATCGTGCCCCAGGTACAGTGCCTGCCCTGTGACTCCAAAAATGCCCAGCAAAGTGTTGTGTCACCAGCCACCCCTACACACTGTGCTGCATATTAACCTCCCCAGCTTGGTGCCAGCAGTGCCCAGTGAGTCTTGCCTGCACACCCATTTGGAGACAAACTGCCTGGCCAGGGGGTGTCCAGGCAGGAACCTCCCAAGGTGAAGGCCAAAGCAGTGGCTGAGCACTGGCAGTGCCTGTTGTGGGCTGAGCACAAGGTGGGCTCTGCAGCTCCACCACCACCTGAGCTCTGGGAGAGGACAAAGAGAGAGAGAAGAATCCACAACAGGGCAAAGCGTTTGCCCAGAGTCATGAGAAGTAGCGATGCTGAGGGGAAATGAGCCAGCAGCACTCACCCAGCTCTGCCACACCAGGCTCACAGGACAATGTGCCCCAGGTGCAGGCACTCCCAGCACCTCCCACCATCTCATAGGCAGGTTTTCCCAGTGTCATCAGCCTCCTCCACTCTTTGTATGCCCAAAAGGCTAAGGTGCAGCCCAGCATCTCCAGCTCAGAGCCAGCAGTGCCCAGACACCTGGGACATGCAGCCTCAGCACATGCTCCCCTTACCTGGGCTTTTTAACAATCTCATCCTCACCATCTTCCACTGCAGCAGGAGAGAAAGGGAAAGATGGCATCAGTCTGCAGCGACTGATGCCAAGGAAAAGCAGGAAAGGAAAGGAGGAAAACCAACCTCCCCACTCACCATCCCCTCACCCCATCACACAGCCCTGCTTGGCCATGGAGCAGAGCACGGCCCCACGAGCACCACCACGAGCCCACACACAGCCCCAGGCAGCTCCCGCTGGCTCAGCTGCCCTCAAGGGTGACTTAGGGCCAAAATCAAACTCCTGACGCCACATCACCCCACTGCCAAAACAGTCCCACATCCCCAGGCAGCGCCAGGCCCTGTGGGGACTCACTCTCATCTGTGCCCGTCAGCTGGGCCAGTCTGCGGAAGGAGCGGGACTGGGAGGTGCCGGTGCGGGGCTGCCAGCCCTCCGCGTCCTCCATCAGCCGCAGCTTCCCAGGGTCACACCCGGGGGTGCTGGGCGGCTCCAGAGGCTCCCTGTGAGTGACAGAGGGCAGGAGCTCAGCCAGCACAAAGCACAGACCCTGCCCAACACTGCAGCACAGGGCAGTGCTGCCAAAGGTGACCTGGAACATGGTAACACCTCTGCCAGACCATGGCACTCACCGCTGCTCCACTATGCCCCAGATGGACCCATGGGAATCCCTGTGACATTGGAAAAAACAGCAGCACAACAGTCACTGTTTGACCATGCCTGCCATATGCACCCACAGCCCCGTGGAGGCACAAGCCACATGGAAATACTGACCAGCAGCCTTGCAGCTGCTCCACAGCTGCACGGGATGCAAAGCACCAAGACCCGTTGCTGCCCAGCACCTCCCAACATCTCCAGCAAGGTGTTGTGATTATCACCAGCCACCCCTACCCAGGTGGGTGCTTGGGGCAGGACCCTCCTGAGGTGACGGTCAGAGCAGTGGCTGAGTGCTGGCAGTGCCCATTGTGCAGCTCTGAAAACACCTCACGTCTGGGAGAGGGGACAGAGAGGGAGGGGAGAACCCCCAGCAGTGCAAAGAGCACCCCCAGAGTGACTGCAAGCAGCAAGGGTGAAGTGGCTGTGGGGGCTGAGCCTGGCATGGGCACCTTGTGGCTCCAGCTGCTGCCCTTACCTGGGCTTTTTAACGGGCTCATCCTCACCATCATCCACTGAGGACACCAGGAGAGAGAGGGGGAGATGGAGTCAGTCTGTGGCAACTGAGGCCCAGAGACAGCAGGAAGGAAAGGGAAGGGAAAGGAAGGAAAAATGCCCTCTCCTCCCACAGCTCCCCTGCCCCAACACACAGCCCTGCCTGGCCACAGGGCAGAGCACAGCTCCAGCCCAGCCACACCACCACGAGCCCACACAGCCCTGGGCAGCTCCTGCTGGTTCAGCTGCCACAGAGGGGCCAAATGGGGCCAAAACCAATGCCCTCCTGTAACAACACAACACAGCCTTTAGCAGCTGCCCCAGCAAAGCTGGGCACAGCTGGGCAGCCAGGCAGGGCCAGGCCCTGCAGAACTCACTGCTGTTTGCTCCCACCAGCCGGGCCAGTTTGCGGAAGGAGCGGGACTGGGAGGTCCAGGTGTGGGGCTTTGAGTCCACAATGTCCTCTAACATCCGCAGCTTCACAGGGTCACACACAGTGTCACTGGGGGGCTCCAGGGCCTGAGGGGGCTGCCTGTGAGTGACAGAGGGCAGGGGCCCAGCACCAGGATTAGACCCTGCTCTGGAACAGGGAAGCATCCCCAAAGATGCCCTGGCACATGCCAACACTTCTGCCAGAACCTGGCACTCACCGATGCTGCCCCGTGCCCCAGTTGGACCCATGGGCATCCCTGTGGTATCAGAAAGAATGGTGGCACAGCAGTCAGTGTTGGACCAGCCCATCCCTCCCTATACACATCCACAGCCCCAGAACCACACGAGCCTTGTGGAAACGCTGACAGCGTTCACTCCTGATCAGCCTCGCAGCCATTCCCTGGCCCCATATGACATTGTGCCCCAGGTCTGGCTGAGTTCCCTACCCTGCAACTCCCAACATCCCCAGCAAGGTGCTGTCAGTGCCAGCAGCCACCCCTGCCCACTGTGGCCAGCACACTGTGCTGCATCTTGGCCTCCCCAGCTTGATGCCAGCAGTGCCAAGCAGGTCCTGCCTGCACACCCAGCATGAGGACACCTCATCTGGGGACAGCCTGCCTGGCTGGTGGGTGTCTGGGCAGGACCCTCCTGAGGTGACAGAGCAGTGGCTGAGCACTGGCAGTGCCTGTTGTGGGGTGAGCCTGTGGCTCTGCCAACAGCTTGGCTCTAGGAAGAAGGAAAGGACAGGACAGAGGGTGGAGGATAAGGAGAGGAAGGAAGAAACAGCAACAGGGCAAGAGCTTCCCCTGAGTGACTGCAAGCAGTGAGAGAGAACAAGCCTTGTGGGCTGAGCCCAGGGTGGGCACCCTGTGGCTCCTGCTGTTGCCCTGGCACACGCTCCCCTTACCTGGGCTGTTTAATAAATTCATCCTCACCATCCTCCACTGAGTGCAGCAGGAGAGAAAGGGGGAGATGGAGTCAGTCTGCAGCAACTGAAGTCCAGGAAAAGCAGGAAGGGAAAGGAGGAAAACCAACCTCTCCACTCGCCTGGCCCCACTGCACAGCCCTGTCTGGCCACAGGGCAGAGCACAACCCCAGACCAGCAGCACCACCATGAGCCCACACACAGCCCCGGGCAGCTCCCGCTGGCTCAGCTGCCCTCAGGGAGTTAACTGGGGCCAAAACCAACATTCCCGGGTGCTACATCATCCCACTGCTCCTCCCAACTTCTGGTTACCCCAAAACAGTCCCACAATCCCAGGCAGTGCCAGGCCCTGTGGGAACTCACTGCCATCTGTGCCCGTCAGCTGGGCCAGCTTGCGGAAGGAGCGGGACTGGGAGGTGCCGGTGCGGGGCTGCCAGCCCTCCGCGTCCTCCAACATCCTCAACTTCCCAGGGTCACACCCGGGGGTGCTGGGCGGCTCCAGAGGCTGTGGGGGCTGCCTGTGAGTGACAGAGGGCAGGAGCTCAGCCAGCACCAAGCACAGACCCTGCTTCAGCACAGGGCAGTGCTGCCAAATGTGCCCAGGCCCTGGCACTCACCACTGCTCCACTGTGCCCCAGCTGGACCCATGGGCATCCCTGTGATATTGAAAAGAAGAGTAGCACAACACTCAGTATTTGAGCACGGCACAGCCCATCCCTCACAAATGCACTCCAGAAGCAGAAGTCAGAGACACTCAGCCAGCTCTGCCCTGCCATGCCACAGCCAGGCTCACAGCACACTGTCCAGCTGCTGCCTAGCACCTCCCAATACTCCCAGCAAGGTGTTCTCAGTGCACCAGCCTTCTCCAGATCCCTTTTCCTCAAGAAGCAATGGCAGAATTTGGCCTCCCCAGCTTGGTGTCAGCAGTGCCCAGCAGGTCCTACCCAGCACAGGACATCTTGTCTGGCTGGTGGGTGTCCCAGCAGGACCCTCCCAAGGTGATGGCCAGAGCAGTGGCTGAGCTCTGGCAGTGCCCACTGTGGGGTGAGTGCAGGGTGAGCTCTGCAGCTCCACCAACAGCTCAACTCTTTGATACGGAGAGAAAAAACAGCCACAGAGCAAAGAGCTTCCCCTGAGTGACTGCAAGCAGCGAGAGAGAACCAGGTGTGCGGGCTGAGCCTGGGGTGGGCACCTTGTGGCTCCTACTGCTGCTCCAGCACACGCTCCCCTTACCTGGGCTTTCTAACAAGCTCGTCCTCACCATCCTCCACTGAGCACAGCAGGAGAGAAAGGGGGAGATGGAGTCAGTCTGCAGCAACTGAGGCCCAGAGACAGCAGGAAGGGAAAGGAGCAGGAAAGGGAAAAGGCCCTCTCCTCCCAGTGCCCACCTGTCCCAACACAGCCCTGCCTGGTCACGGGGCAGAGCACAGCCCCAGCCCAGTGGCACCACCACGAGCTCACACAGCCCCAGGCAGCTCTGCCTGGCTTAACTGCCCCACAGGGCCAAAACCAACACTCCACGAGGCACCAAAGCCTTTATCCAGCTCCAGTTTCCCCAGCAAAGCTGGGCAATGCCAGGCCCTGCAGAACTCACTGGCGTCGGCGCCCACCAGGCGGGACAGTTTGCGGAAGGAGCGGGACTGGGAGGTCCAGCTGGGGGGCTTTGAGTCCTCAATGTCCTCTAACATCCGCAGCTTCACAGGGTCACACACAGGGCTGCGGGGGGGCTCCAGCAGCTGTGGGGGCTGCCTGTGAGTGACAGAGCCATCTGTCAAATCTGACAGATCTCCTGGGGCTGTCCCCCACCTTCCCCAGCACAGAATCACAGCACACCGGTACCAGAGACATCACACCTTGTCCTCCTTCCCAGCCCCCAACTGCTCCCTCACAAAGGCTGGGCCTGTGAAGGACTCTGGAATGACCACCACCATTCCTGGCAATTTGAAACTGGCCCCAAGGGCCAGAAAGAGAAAGCACAGAGCAAGAATAAGCCAAGGTCAAAAAACACCACCAGGGAAACTGCACCACAGCCATCTATGGCAGTGCCACCTGGCCATGGGCATGGCGCCCAGCACAGCCCATCAGTCCTTGCCCAGCACAGCCACATCTTGGGGAACAGAGAATGGATCACACACAAGGACACTCCAGGGCTCCAGCAGCTGGCAGAGACAGGCAGCTGCCCTCTCTACACTGGGGACAGCTTGGTGCCAGCAGTGACCCACCCACATGGGCAGAGCAGTGGCTGCCCATCCCCAGGCTGGCCCTGCCCTGAAGGACAGGGCCCTGGCAGGGAAGAGGCATGCAGGGAGGATAGAGAGAGCAGGTAAAAGGCTTACTGACTTGTCAAGGCTCAGCACCTGTAGGGA
>NW_005054308.1:9291100-9293670 GCF_000277835.1 Geospiza fortis | reverse complement strand
AAGAAAAAGGAAGGTGAAATTAGACCTACAGCACCCAAGAAGTTTCCAGAGCTCACCTATGGCCTGCACTAGCCCCCTACCGCTGAGTCTCACACCCAGCTCACCCAGGGCTGAGAGCACACTGGGACACAGGGGCAGATGCCAGCAGACCAGACTGTGCTCCCTCAGCCCCCAGAACAGGCCTGGATTCCCAGGGCAGTCAGTGCCACATCCTGCCCCATTGCCCAGCTGCTGGGCACTACGGCAGCTCTGGCAGGAGGAGCAGGGACCAGCAGCTGCCGCACACATGTAGCAGAGCTGGGGAACAGAGTGGCAGGGCTGGAGGCCATCACCCTGCCCACTGCTGCATCCAGGGGAATGGCAGGACTTCCCAGGCAGGCACCAGCCGGTGGTCACAGCCAGCCACCATTTCCCTGCCACTGCAGATGCCAGCCAGTGTCCTCTACAGGCACCGTGTCAAGCCTGGCAGGAGCCCCCACAGGCTGACACACCCCTGAGCGAAGGCCTGGCACGAGTGTGGCTGTGTGTCCCTGTGTGAGACAGCTCTGTTGTGCCACCTCAGCACCAGCCCCCGTTTGCTCCGGCACGGGCGCTGTCACCCGCTCCCACCCAGGGTGCCTGGCATGCAAGGCGCAGCAGGGCGGGGCAGCAGGCTCCCCCCATCCTCAGGGAGCAGGAGGGACAGCAACGTACCCGTTGTGCTGGGGGGTGCAGGCGGGCGCCAGGGGCGCGTACGTCACGGGTTTCGTCACCAGCCCGGGCCGTGGGTTCGGAGGTGAGCCGGCCCCGAAGGGCCGGGCTGTTTTGTTGAGGGCGGTGCTGGGAGCGAAGTTATATTTCAGGGGTTCAGAGCAGGGGAGTGAGTCCTGAGCGAGACAAAACACACAGACACGGGCTCACACATCAAGCAGCATGCAAGGGGCAGCCCTGGGCCAGGCAGCGCAGCAGGCAGCCAGGGAGGAAAGCCGGACAGCACGTGCACCTTGGAGACCAGGCTCTGCCAGGCTGGCACTCGCTCCACCGGGCACCTGGCCCAGTGCCAGCAGGTCACAAACCCAGCCTGAGGGTCATTTGGGGATTAGTAGGTGCTCCGGACACTCGCTGCTGCCCGTGGCAGGGCGGTGCATGCACACACGCCGACTGCAACCATCCCACAGCACAAAGCTGAACACATGCAAGTGGCTTCTGCCCAGGAGCCACCAGTCACCAGCCCCAGCCCTGCCTCCCTGTGCCAGGACACTCCCCAGCACTAGCAAACATGGTGCTGCACCTGCCCAGCCTCCTCCCCTGTGCTGGCCCACACCCAGCACCAGCAGGGGCACAGACAATCTGGGCTCAGGCACCTACTGCGCAGATCCCGCTCCCTCTGATCCTCCACAGTGCCAGAGCTCAGAGCTGCTCCTCCAGCTGGGCTTTCTAGACCTTCAAACACACCCCAGCCCCCTAAAAGCCCCAAGAGCAAAGTCCATTTGTTTCACTACACTGAGACTCCCTTTCCCTGAGATGAGGCTGAGCTGCCTCTGCGGCACCAGGAGCAACACGTACCTTCTGCGGCTTCCCCAGCTGGTTCTGGGCTCTGCAAGAGAGGAGACAGATGGGCAGGTACTGGAGTTGGTCCAGACACCACCAGCATGCTGGTACCCCAGGGATGCAGCACCCAGTTGAGGGGAAGCATGGCCAGCTGGCACTGCCCTGTGGCTTGCACTCAGGTTAAGCCTTATCCAGGCAAGCAGAGCCCTTGGACACAGCCTGGGACTTCCAGGGTCTAAGTAAGGAGCAGCGATGCTGGGAGATAGAGATACCAGGAGGTGGCACTGGGCAGAGGGCCCTGATTACACTCCAGTCATACCAGAACCCCACGTTTGAGGGACCCATGACTCCTACCTGCTCAAGGTGAGGCAGAGCCTGTCCCCACAGGCACGGATCCTGTTCTGGGCCTCGATGTGTGTCATGGCACTGGTGCTCTCCCCGTCGATGTACAGCACCCAGTCGCCCACTCCCACGCCGGCCTGGGCTGCCTTCCCACCCAGAGTCAGCTGCAGGACAGACAGAGTTAGGGACAGCTGGAACAGCCAAACAGTGACATGGGAGCAGAGGGACAGCCTCATGAGGGCAGGGGCCTTCCAAGGCCCAGGATCCCCAGCCCAGCACAGGACATCACACCGACCTGACCCAGGGAAAAGCGGGGACCCGCAGATTACTCCCCATTTCCCAGTGCATGAGTCCAGAGCAGCCTCTTGCCCTTGGCAGCAGCAGAAGGCAAAGCACTTGTCCAGGGCACTGCCCAGCCCTTGCCCTCTGGCATGCCTGGGGACCCTGCCAGCACCCCAGGGCCTCATTGCCGTGACGCCAAACACAGAGGCAGCGCTGCCTCAGCCTCGAAGCCCAGCCACCCCCTGGAGTCACCCCTGTGGTCCCAGGGCAGGAAGAGAGCACAGTGAGTCAGGGCCTGCTGGGCAGCCTGCATCTCACTGCAAACCACAGGCATGTCCAGCCCGTTGCTGGGGCGGGGAAGGACAGGGGAGGCCCCCCTGGGGCACTCCCCCAGCCGCCCACGCTCCCGGCCCGTT
>NW_005054308.1:9290590-9290935 GCF_000277835.1 Geospiza fortis | reverse complement strand
CCCCCCCCCCCCCCCCGGCCCTCCCGGCCCGTTCCCACCAGGCACAGACATTACCTCATTCCCACAGAGGAGCAGGAGCCCTGCCGGGGCAGGGAGACACCCGCCCCCACCATGTCATCCCGCTGGGACAGCCGGGAGCACAGCCACAAGCTTCCCTTCCGCTGGCCACGGTGCCAGGGATGCGCCTTGGCCCTGCAATGGCCCCATGGCACGGCTGAACATCAGCCCCGTGCTGGGAAGTGCAGGCTGCCCTCCCCTCCCACCAGGGATGCACAGCCAGAGCAGGGCCCAGAGCACTGCACACAGCTCCCAGGCACTGACAGACAGACAGACAGACGTGGGCAG
>NW_005054308.1:9287538-9290580 GCF_000277835.1 Geospiza fortis | reverse complement strand
CTCCAGCATGGAAGAACTCGAGGCGCTTGGACCCAGCCCAAGTATTTCCTCAAGTCCTGTTCGACATGAACATAAAAGGAGCGAGCCAGATTCCCAGCACTGTCAGAGGGCTGAAAAATCCTTACCACAGAGTCCTGGCCCCTCCTTGCAGAACCCAGCTCACCCTGGAGTCACACATCCCTCCTCTAGGCCAACACCAGCCCTCCATGCAAGGCCAAACACCACATATGGACTGGATGTGGCCCAGTTCTACCTGCATCCCACCGCTATTCCCAGCAGGACATGGACACTCCCACCCTGTATCCCCCCACCACCCTCCCACTCCCCCAGCCTGGCACAGGAGGGTGCCCTCACAGCAGTGATGCCCCCAGCTCCTGGCCATGCTGCTGCAAGCCCCAGCTTGCTGCCCTGGAGGGCTGGGGAAGGCACGGGGCGGCTGCGTGGGTTTGGAGGCAGGAGCAGGAGTTGGGAGAGGTTTTCACACGACTGCCCAGGAAGGGGAGAGCACGTCAGGCTGCGTCATGAAGCCTCACCCAGCCTGGTCAGCACTTCCCGTTCCCCTCCATGCCAACATGCAGGAAACCCCTCTGACAGGTGCCAGCACAGCCAGGAGCCATGGCAGTGCCAGCCCTCCCACTTCCCACACAGACCCACTAACCAGGGCTTCCTTCCTCCTCTCTCCACCCAGTCTTTTGTTCCCTGCACCTCCATCACCACATCCAGAGAGGTGCTCACCTACTGCCCTGTCCAGAAGCCTCCAGGACAGAGGCCCCTCAGTGCCTTTCCACCAGTAGCACCCAAGTGTCTCTCCTCTTTCCCAGCAGGCAGACGTCAGGATGTGCCACACAGCATCCAGCTATCCAGACTGCAGTCCTTATCCCAGCTCCAGCACAGGGACCATGGTTTACAGTCTGCCTAGCCAGGGTGTCAGCACCTAGCAGAGCCCCATGCCACAGGAGGTACATGTCACAGGGCCATGGTGGCACCTCTTTTGTGTGATCAGTGAGCTGAAACAGCCTCACTGCTCACCCAGGAGTGCCACAGTGATGGACACAGCTGAAAGCCAAGCCAATGGACACACCAGTGTTGCCCTGGGCTGCCCACCCCTGCAGACCTGCAGAGCAGGGCCCCACTGCAGCCCACAAAGCTGGGGCAGGATGCTTCCTTCCAGCTGCTGTGGCAGGCACAGCTCACAGGAAACAGTGGCAAGGACAGCAGCATGCTCTGGGTCTGGGGATGCCTCTGGAGTGCAGAGCAGCACAGACTCACACTTTCCCATCAGAGCACACCGCCCTGCCATGCAGCCCAGCCTCACCAGAGAGCCCCCAAAGCTGGCTGCATCCCCTGGGAATGTCCCTGCTGCTCCTGCCCTGCCCAGGACCGCAGCACTGCCCAAGCCTCACCAAGAACTGCTTCACGAGGCCCCTGCCCCAGGCTCTGGGAGGCTCCTCCATCCAACCAGACCCTTTGTTAAGAACTGGCTCGCAGCCAAGAGAAACATTTTTTAGAGAATAAACTGGCTGAATCTGTCTCTGCGTGCTCAGCAGAGATCAGCAGGCCCCGGGGCAGCGGCACAGGCGACTCCAGCCTCACTCAGTGCCCTCAGGGCCAGTGCTCCGTGCTGGGATGCTGTGCAGATCTGTGCCCTCTGGGGCAGGTGTGCAGTGCCCGGCTCGTGCCAGGGGCAGGTCCCCACGCAGCACTCGATGCCACAAAGCAAAGCTGTCCTTTGAGAAGCAGCCTCTGTGCCAGCTGCCCCGGCGCCAGCGGCGCAGGCGATGCAGGCACATTCCAAGGCTTATAAGGCAATTGCCTGGCCAAAGCTGTGGCCAGCACCCGCCCAGGGACGGGGACCTGCACACAGCCGGGGTCAAACCCGGGAACATTGCAACGGGAGAGGCTCAAACCAGCGGCCATGGGCACAACCAGCTGTGGCACAACGGCTCTCACTGGAGAAATGAGAGAGTTTAGTGGAGGGAGTCACATCCCTGAGCAGGCAGCCGTGCAGCTTCCTCCTCTCCATGCCCATTTCAGGAGTGACCTCAGGCACAGAGCTGGGAGCTGTGCTGTGGAACGGAGGGCAGAAGGGCACTGGCTCGGTCCTGGGATGCCAAGCCCAGTGCTGGGTGCAGACCAGGAAGCCAGTCCCACATCTCAGAGAGCAGATCCCCTCCCGCTGCGGTAGGAGCACTCCGGAAGGGGCCTCCCCTGCCCCCCTCTGCAGAGGCTGTGCAGAATTTCACATTTCTGCCTGCAGCTCTCTGCCCGGAACACCCCCGTGCTGGGCTGCAGCTGATAAGAGACCAAGGAGGCTACGTGGAGCCAGGCAGGGCAGGATGCAGCATTCCCGGGGCCCCAGCTCATCTACATCCCCCGTACAGCTCTGCCTCAGCCACTGCGGCCTCCCTCCCTCCCACAGGGGCAGGAGGAAGGATGGGTGTCACCAGCCTTGGTTTCTCTTACCCTGGAGATGGAGAGCGGCATGCTGAAATCCTTCCCTCCCTGCAGCCTGAAGCCCCAGGGTGCCGGCCCATTCAGCATCACCTTGTAGGACTCCATGTCGCCCATCTCTGCAAGGGAAGAGGGTGTGATCCCAGTGTTAGGGAATGTGGAAACAATGCAGGGAGAGCAGGCGAGGAGAGGGCTCGGTGCCTGGCAGGGTAGGACAGGAGGCAGGTCACGTTTCCAGCTGTAACTCCACCCTGACCATCCTACACTGTGGTTAGAGACGCACCCCAAATCCATCAGCATCTCCTCCAGCAACGTCAGAGCTGAGGGGCCCAGGCTAACACTGACTAGCGCCAGGGAACCAGGCACAGCCCTGCTGCCACCCACAGTGGAGTGTCTGTGGGCTCTGCTCTCTTCCCCAACCTGGGATGTGCTCTCCTTTGCAGCACCCCAGGAACTTCTGCTGCTGAGTGCCAAGGCTGTTCAGACCACAGAGAAGCAACAGCAGGTACAGAAGGATAAGAACCAGAAGCATTTTTGCCGGATGAATTAGCAGCAGCAGCACAGGAGCTGCGTGATGCCACCCGAGGCGCT
>NW_005054308.1:9284315-9285945 GCF_000277835.1 Geospiza fortis | reverse complement strand
CCTGCGGGTGGCAGGCAAGCGCGCCAGCCACAGCGCGGCACAGCTCAGGGGCCCGTGGGGTGCTGAAGGTGAAGGTGCCCTCGCCGGAGTCACTGCGGCGGCCAGCCTCGAAGGAGCAGACAGCCTGCAGGGTCAGAGGGGAGGGTGAGGGGCTGCCACCCACCCTGGGCAGGCAACAGCCCCAAGAAGGGAGCAGGGGACTCACCTGATCCTGGCCAAACTTGCGAAGGAAGGGATACGGCCAGGTGAGCAGGGGCTGGCGGGATTGGGGGTCCTTCAGCGTCAGGCTCTGGGGAAGGGCTGAGAGCAGGTAGTGCCCGTGCAGCCCACAGCGGGTGGCTGCATCTGTCTGGACCACCAGCACCAAGAATTCAGTCACTGTGGGAGCCAAACATGCCAGGGGTCAGCACTGCAGCACTGAGCTGTAGTCCACCCCAGCCCTCTTCACCACCCCTGCACGTACGGTCCTGCCAGGATGAGTAGAGAGAATTCTCCTCCATGGGGACAGCGGGGCTGGGCTGGGTCCTGGCACTACTCGACCCCTGAAACAAAGGGATGTGAGTATGACCTGGGACAGGAGGGGGAGAGCACAAAACCCCTGCCTGCCCTGGAGCTTCCCAGCTCACCCAAGTCGGGCTCTTGGCTCTGCCAGACCCGTTGGTACCTGGAAGGCCAGCTGGCAGAGCTGGGTGATCCATTCATCGCGCTGCTCGGCTGCCAGCACATAGCTCTTCTCCGTGGTGGTGAGGTAGAAGGCAGCAGTGGCTTTGGGGCAGCTCTGGGTGCCCGCCGGGCCCACGGAGACGCAGTCAGAGAGGCGGATGACGCGGCGGGCACAGCGCTGCAGGGACACCTTCTCTGGGACTGTGCCATCATCCCGCACGTCAAACTTCTCCATGCGGGCCACGCCAGACGGGCTGGCAGCGAACAGCTGGGCTCGCATCTTCCTCCAGGACCTCTATGCATGGAAAGGGCAAAGGCAGGGAAAAAACGGATCAGCAGAGAGCTGGCTGCTGCATCTGGCAGCGCTGCCCTTCATACAGGGCATGAGGGGCACAGAGGAGTCCCAGCCCACACCTGCCAGGTGTTGTTGGAGAGAACAGGGGCCAGCACAGACCCTGAACTGTGGGGCAGGGCAGGCCCGAAGCTGGGCTGAGGGGGCCTTGCCCCGAGCAGGCTTGGCATGGCTCACTGGGTGAGTCACACTCAGTCCTGGCTCCCTGAGCACCAGGTCCTGCTCTTTGTTCCCTGCTGCAAGTGCTGGCCTGCCGACCTGCAGCTGAGCTCTTGAGCTGTTCTCAGGACAGACCCTGATGCAAATTAAAGCCATTTTGAGCTGCTGAGGCTCCTGCTGGCAGCCTCACATCTGCTGAGCAGCCTGCTTCCTCCCAGGGGAGCCTCTGCAGCACCAGCACCTTCCCAGTCTGTCATGGGATAGCGGGGGCGCGTGCCACCACGTACCTCAAAAGTGCACAGTGCCTCCGCCCTGCAGGAACCAGATGCAGCCAAGCACCCAAAATACCCACCACCCCCAGCCCACCTGCCTCCTCCATGGCAGGGCACCAGCTCCTCACACACCGGGCTGCCTGCCGAGCTTCCAGGGCTTGGGTCTTGTTCAGCCAGGAGGTGA
>NW_005054308.1:9278420-9284291 GCF_000277835.1 Geospiza fortis | reverse complement strand
AGCCCCACAGGACATGGCCACCCTGCCATGGCATGACCAGTGTGCCAGCAGGACCTACTTTGCCCACACCCCACAGCTCCCAGGTACTCTCACCGTGTCACCCATACCTTTTCCCGAGGGCTGTGGCACCCAGTGCCCCCTCCAAGGGCACAGAGGAGCAGCCCAAGCCACCAGGGTGTCGCTGGATGGTGCTGGCCCCGCAGGGCCGGGCCGATGGGGGGCACAGGGACACGTCCCACGTGCTGGCCCAGGGTCCCACTCTCACACACACACACACACACACAAACGCTGGAGCTGCGCCATATTAACGCGTGTTTATTCTTCCATTGAGACTCACGCGGTGATCAAGCAAGAAGAACCCAACACATGGGCAAGCCAGAGTGGGTGCTCACACAGATGAGTCCCCTCAGCCCCACGGGAAAGCCCCACTTATGGAGCTGCTGAGCCCAGGGCTCCCCCAAGGGCAGCTCCAACGGGTCTGGCTGCAGTCGCCCCTTCCCAGGCTGCTGAGGGCCCAGCCCTGGGCCCAGCCTCATGACAAATCAGGGAAAACCCTCTACCAACCCCAAATCCACCCTTTACCTTTCCAAATTTGGTGTGCTGCACATAAAGGATCCCATCCTTCACTGGTCTCTCCATGGGCCCAGTTAACCCTGGCAGCCAGCACAAGGATAAGGGACTCGGGCTACCCGCAGCGCAGAAAATGTGACTGCTGCAGTCAAAGGAAAGGCATGGGGCAGACTTCCGTCTCACAGAGACTTCCCCTTTTTGGGGTGTGGGATGGGGGGCAGAGGCTGGGCCACGGGAGTGTCCATGTGCCCGCCCTCCCCCTCAGAGCAGGGCAGTGGGGCAGAACGCGGGGGCAGAGCACAGGAAGCACCTCAGGGAGCGCCTGACATGGGCCCAGCATGCTCCACCTCACCCTGCCTGCATCCTCCCAGCATGTCTGGGGAGACAGAACAGCCACCAGAGAATGCACAAATCCAGGTGAGGGAGATGGGCCCAGAGAAGCTGGGTGGATTTGTGAGGACCAACACAAGACCCTGACCTCACCACTGCATGGGGCTGGCAGAGGCAGCAGAGCAGTCGCCCCACCTGGGGCTTTCTCTTGCCCTGAGGCACTGCTACCTGCTTGCCCAACACACCCTGATGTCATGGGCTGTTGCAGCACAGCTCCATCCATTTCCTTCTGGGACAGGACCTTCGTCAGGCTGAGCTGGCAACAGTCCCAGTGACCAAAATCCTGGAAAAGGGCCCACAGCAGAGCAAGACAGGCCCCTGGGCTGAGAGGAAACCCAGGCCCACCCAGGAGCAGCACACCCTCCAGGCTAGAAGTCCATCGAGCTGTGGGCCAAGTAGTCCTTGCGGCCGATGTTGCTGACTTGCTTGGTCTGCATGGCCTCCAGCTTGGGGCAGTCGGTGATGCGATGGCCCAGGCCACCACAGAAGGCACAACCTCGCTCACCTGCAATGGGAGGGATGGGGTCAGGGCCAGGATAGCACAGTGACATGCCAGGGCAGCACAGTGCCACACCAGGACAGCAGCCCCCACCCCAGAACCAAGGGGCTACACCAGTGTCTCCCCAATGCTGTGGCACTGGGGTCTCTCACCATTGATGTCCAGCATGGTCTCATCCCCACAGTGCAGCACCTGGAGCACAGGTGGCACCTTCTGCTTCGCCTCCAGGAGCAGAGCCTTCAGGTCCATCAGCACTGATTCGTCTGGGGGCAGAGACACAGGTCAGGCAAAGCCATCCTGCTTGCTCAGAACACCCCCTTGTCACCACCCAGCTGCCCCCAGCCCCAGCCCTGTGCTGTTCCTCACCACAGGCCTTGTTGATGAAGGTGGTGGCAATGCCAGTGTTGCCTGAACGGCCCGTACGCCCGATGCGGTGAACTGTGGAGACAGGGACAGGATCAGCCCCAGGTGAGCACAGTGTGACAGACCATCCCTGCCCCAGGACACTGCAGGGACAGGCACAGAGCCTTGCTGGCCTCCAGACCCCTCCCAGAAGGCCCAGTGCCCACCATAGTTCTCAATCTCCTCTGGCATGTCGTAGTTGATGACGTGCTGGATGGCTGGGAAGTCCAGGCCCTTGGAAGCGACGTCAGTGGCAACCAGGACATCCTTCTTCCCATCCCGGAAGGCCTCAATGGCTTTTGTCCGTTCTTCCTGATCTGCAAAGGCCCAGTGGAGAAGATCAGTGAGGGCAAAGCTCCCAGCCCTACCTACTGCAGCAAACACTGTGGCCTCAGAGTCAAGCATCGCTTCCTTGAGCAGCCTTTCTCCCAGTGAGGGAGCAGAGGGGTCTCTACAGCCCACTGTCACAGCCCTTCCTCACATCATCAACAACTGCCCAGGCTGGTCCCTCCCATGGCCACACACATGCCTGGCAGGAGTGGGTCACACCAGGAGCCCAGGCCTCTCTGGGACACACACTGACCTTTCCCTCCATGGATGGCCACAGCTTCCACACCCTTGAGCAGCAGGTACTCGTGGATGGCATCGACATCTGCCTTCTTCTCTGCGAAGATCAGCACCTGGGACAGCACAGGCATCATATCAGAGCCCTTTTTGCAGGCTGGCACTGCTGGCACCAGCACAGCCCCTGGGGAAGCCCATTCCCTCTTGTTGAGCAGAGCACGCAGCACTGCTGATCCCCAGCATGGCTCAGTCACGTGCCCACTCCACACAGGGGTCCCTCCTCCCAACTCCCCCATGCCCCAGCATGACCACACTGTCCCCAGCATACTCACAGGTGGAGGGGTCTTCTGCAGGCACTCCAGCAGGTACACCATCTTGGCCTCCTCTTTCACATACTCCACCTCCTAGGAACAAGCAGAGACATGGGTCAGGTAGCAGAGAAACTGCCACTGCTTGGTATCCCTTAGCTGGGAAGGAGGGCCATGAACCCCAGCTCCCTGGCAGAGAAAGGAATTAAGTGCCCTCATGAATGTTTCTGGCCTCCCACACAGGCACGAGGGAGCACCCAAACACCTCACCTGCACAACATCCAGGCTGGCAGCACCTGCTCGCCCAACGTTAATGGTGATGGGCTTCACCAGGGCACTCTTGGCAAAGTTCTGGATCTTCTTGGGCATTGTGGCACTGAAGAGGAGGGTTTGCCGCTGGCCCTGCACAGGGAGGAAGCCTTCAGCACTCACCCAACCTGGCATATGCAGGACTGAGCTTCAGGGTGCTCCTATCGTGGCAGTTCAGTACCTTGAAGTAGGAGAAGATGGTGCGGATGTCCCCCTCAAAGCCCATGTCGATCATCCTGTCAGCCTCATCCAGGGCCAGGTACCTGCAGATGTCCAGGCTCACCATCTTCTTCTGCAGCAGGTCCATCAGGCGCCCGGGGGTTGCCACCATCATGTGCACCCCACTGTGGGGTGAGAGGAGGCTGCAGTCAGGCCCCTGGCGTTCCGGCCCCACGCAGGATGCCTCCCTGACACACAACTTTCACCCCTATGCTCTCCTCAAGCCAGGGTGCCACTCCTCAGCTCCCTGCCAGAAAACAGAGCAGCTCCAGCCCCACGGACTCCCCCAGAAGGTCTTACTGTTTGATGGTTTCCATCTGCTCCTTGACAGACATGCCCCCGATGCAGAGGGCGCAGCGCAGCGGGGGCAGCCCATCCTCCTGCAGCAGGCGGCAGTAGTACTCCAGGATGCCGTGGGTCTGCCGGGCCAGCTCCCGCTGCAGAGACAAAACCAGCCCGTTCCTACACCTCTGTGCAGGCAGAACTCAGGATTGCCACTGCAAGTCAATCACAGCCTCCTCCTGGCACTCACCGAGGGACAGATGATGAGTCCATAGGGTCCCTCTCGCTTAGAGAATGGCAGCCTCTTCTCCTGCTCCAGGCAGAACATGATCACAGGGAGGGTGAACACTAAGGTCTTCCCAGAGCCAGTGAATGCAATGCCAATCATGTCCCTTCCTGAGAGTCTGCCAGAGAAATGGGGCCGATGAAGAGGAGGAACATCATGGAACAGCTCAAACCTCCAGGGCTGAGCAGGGTGACAGCGTGCATCTGTCAACAGCGCAAGAGCCCCCGGTCCACACCCCTGAGCAGGCTGTGGGAACAACCACTCTGTACTCTGGGATGGGGACAGAGCACTCACATTGTGGGGATGCCCTGGATCTGTATGGGTGTTGGCTGCTGGATTCCTTTTTTCTTCAAGCCTCTCAGGATAGCTGTCAGAGAACAAGGTTGGCACGTTCACGACCTGAACCATTTCCTCTCTTTTCCCACATCAGCTCCTCCACCGGTGACAAACACCCCTCAGGCCAACAGCCAGGAAAAAGGTGGGATCCCTTCCAGGCTCCACTCCTGGCCTACCTGCTGGGAACTTCATCTCCTTGAAGCTCTTGATGGGGGGTGGGATGCCCTCCCCCTCCACCAGGATGTGGTACTTCTTGCGCACGCGCTCGTGCCGTGCCTCCGACATGCCCAGGATGTAGCGAGGGGCTCTCCAGCTGTGGAAGCAACAGAAACAGGTGCACAGTGAGGCCAGGGCGCCAGAACCAACAGCTCCCATGCAGGAATTCAGGGGAATTCCCTGCTGGCCTCCAATATCCTCCCAGATAAAAAAGGTAGCCCCAACGAGTGAGTATAGGAGCAGATCTGAGCCAGTTCCATGAATAACAGCTGAGAACAGCCTATGGATGGTGGATGGAACGTGCCAAAAACGTCTGGAGACATCTCAATCATCTCCCTGACGCTGCCTCAGAATCACTGAAGTTGGAAAAGACCTCTGAGATCATTGAGCCCAATCTTTGATCAATCACCACCTTGACACTGCTGCCTCGAGCAGCACTGGCTCCAAAGGCTCCTCCAGACCCTTTCCCTGGCTTGGTGACTTCCCAGACCTGAAGACCAACCCTCATGCCTTCTAGTTTAACATAAATGTCTTTTATCAAGCCTTACTGTATACAAAACAACACGCAATGTGACTCAACAGCGTTTGACTTTACAGATAATGACACAAATCCAGCCACTCAGGCAAGAGGCTGCATGCACAGCTGCACTGCTCCTGCCAAGACTCTGTGGGTTTTAGTTCTCTTCAGACACAGTGATGTTTTCAGAAGGACAACTTCTGAGCTGTGCTGTGAAACTTACCTGGTTTTGATTGGGTCATCATAGGTGATGCCCTTGGCCATCTCCTTCACTGACATCAGAGCTGCAGGAACAAAGATCATCAGTCAGAGCAAACTCTCCTCATCCACATCAACCTCACTGGGCAAACAGTTTGGGAGATCACGTCTGGAGACAGAAAAGGAGGAGCAGCAGCACAGACAGCCCCTCTGGCACAGGAACACCCAGCACTGCTGTGCCCAGAGCCCTGTCACAGCCGTGTCTCAGCTAAGGCAGGCAGTGCCAGCTGAGGGCACCCATTGTCACCTCCAGCCCCACCCCTGACTATGAGCACTCCCAAGGCAGGGAGCAGCTCTCCTGCTGCCCTGGGAGCTCTGGAGACACATCTGAGACACAGAGCTCCCACTCACCTCGGCCCTCTGCCACACTCTCCAGGATCTTCTCTTCCTCCTTCAGCTGCTTCTCCTTGGCTGACTCCTTCCGAGCTGGGGGAATACAAGAAACAATGAGGGGGTTTGCTGTCCCCTGAAAGCCACCCAGTGCCGCCACCAGCCCCTCCCTTACCTTCCGCCTTCTCCTTGAGGTGCTGGTGCTGGTCCAGCAGACTGATGTTGGACTGGGGCCCCAGCGGGATGTCATCCTCGTCCCCGCGCTGCTCGCTCCCGCTGTCCCGCTGCTCCTCCTCCGACACCACCTTCCGCCGCATCTGCAGCAGCTTCTGCAGCTGGAATGACGCGGACGGAGGCGGAGGGAGCCGCCCGACGGGGGGGGGGG
>NW_005054308.1:9273380-9277899 GCF_000277835.1 Geospiza fortis | reverse complement strand
GCGAAGGAGGGTACCCCACCAAGGTGAGGCGGGGGGCACAGTGAGGAGAGGCGAGCGGCCGTGGGTGGGTGGAGGTGGACCCTCCGCACCTCACTGGGCTGCGCTGGAAGTGGTTTTCTTCAGGGTGAAGTTAGTCCAGTTCACGGCCACCTTCTGCCGCGTCTGCTTGGCCGAGTCTAGGCAGAACCTGTCAGGGAGAGGACAGCCCCGGTCAGCCCCAAGCCCACTGGGGTCACCCCTCTGTGACTCCAGCCCCAGCCAGCTCCCAGCCCCTTCATGCCTCCAGCCCTGCTGGCAGAGCTCAGCCCCGCGTGGTTCTCCCCTCACCTTTTGAAATACTCCACTTCTCTGTCAGTCTCGTCCATCTCTGCCCCATCCAGGTCCTTGGGCAGGAACACATCATCTGGGAAAGCAGAGCAGAGGGTGAGCGCTGCAGGGCAGGGAGGGGCTGCCAGCTGAGCAAGGGGCCACCGAGAGGAGGGTGGTGCACAGCAGTGCTCCCAGCACTCACCGATCGAGGTATTGGATTTCTCCACTTTGTTTCTGCTCTTCCTGCTCTTGCCCTTGGGCTGGGGGGAGCCCCCCAGGGTGAGGTGGGTGGCCAGGGCAGGTGGCTGCTGCGGCGCCAGCTCCGGCAGCTCCGCTTTGCCCTCTCCCCTCCGGCCTTTCCACTCGCCGGTTCTCTCCTTGTCGCCCCTGGCAGCGCTGCCGCAGGCCCAAGGCTGCCCCTTGCCGCTCTCCCCGGGCTCGGCGCAGCCGCTCGCCCGCGCTGGCTCCAGGGCACTGGCCTTGGAAGGGTGCTTGGTTCCCAGCACCTGCCCCTTCCCACCAGGGCTCTCCAGCCGGGCCTGGCCGCTGGGCACAGCCGTGCTGCCCTCTCCTTTCTTTGCCTGCCCGTTCTGCCGCTTGTTCTTCCTCTGCCGGCTCCCCGTGGGCAGCGGCTCCGGCCCCTTGGGCTGCGGCCCCTCCTGGGGCTCCAGACCCGGCCCGGGGCCGTCCACAGCCGAGTCTGCAGCCTTGGACTGCACCCAGATCATGCGGGACAGGCTGGGCACGGCGCTCAGGCGTTTCACCACGCCGTTCTCGGCCGCCAGGGCTGGCGGGGGCTCCCCGGGCCCCTCGCCCCATCGGGGGCCCGGCTCGCCCCGCAGCAGCGTGTGGCTCTTGGCAGGGCCCAGGCTGAGCGGGGCCAGAGCCAGGTCTATGTCCTGCAGGTCAGAAGACCCGTTGAGGTTGGAGAGCAGGTTCTTCTGCTCCAGGACAGCTGCCTTCTTGGGGAAGTCGTTGACATCTAGGTTGAGGTCGTAGACGCTGAAACTGGCCCGGATGGAGTCCTTGATGGTGTTCTTGATCTCCTGCAGCCGGCTGCTGAGGAAGCTGTTCACCCGCTCCAGCTCCAGCTCTGGCCACTCCAGCAGCTTCTCCTCGGCCGGCTCCCTGGCCTGGCTGGCTGCAGGGGCACGCTCTGCCCGCTTCTGGGCCTCTGCCTCCAGCTGGGCTTTCTCCTTCTCCTGCAACACAGGTGCCATGAGGATCATTTGGGCTGGGCCACAGAACCACGGGTGCAGGACACAGGGCTTTGCTCCAGCTTCAACTGACAGCAAACTCAAGGGTAGCTGCTCAGCACAGCTACACCACATCTTCCGCAGCCCCTAAAGTGCCACATTTCCCCCATGGCCACTGCAACAGCTGGGCACTGCACACCTGACACTGCTCTGGGCACCAGGCACCAGAAAGAGCCATCATGGCACCGTCTCTCCCTACCAGAGATGCATGGTGTCAGAACATGGCATAGAGCAGACTGTACAGTGCAGCCCAAAGCACCCAGGAGGGCTGGCAACCCTCTGCAGGAACAGGGGCAGGAAGAGCCCTACATGGGGACCGGGACTGCTGCCACCTTGGGTGAGAGTGACACAGAACTCAAGAACCCAAATGGATGCAAGGGAGAGAAGGAAAAGCCCTGGAGCAGCACAGCCCTGCCCGGCTCTCCTGCAGCCCCAGCCCCTGCCCAGCCTCACCTTCTTCTTCTGCTTGTGCCGTGCCCGCTTGGCTGCCTTGGCACTGTTCAAGGGCTTGGGCTCTGTGCTGTTGATGTAGTCCAGCAGCTCGTCCACATTGCGGTGGTCCACAGCAGGCTCCCCTGAGCTGCTGTTGTGCCCCAGTTTCTGTGGTAGCTCCTCTTTTCTCTTGGTGAGGCGAGAGCGCAGCTTCTCTCGGATCTCAGCGTAGTTGCGGCTTGTGGGAGCGGCTGGGGGCTGTGGAAGACAAGTGCTGTCAGCCAGACATGAGGGGCAGGCAGCCCCAGCTCCCCCAACAGCCCCCTGTGACATTCCAGCCACTCCCTTCCCTGCAGTCTCAGCAAGACAAGTCAGCACAGCCCTAGTGAGCTCTTCCACTGTGAAGCCACAGGGCTTGGCCGGCTGCTCTGAGCCCTGGGGCTGGGCAGGCGGCTGCGAGTCGGGAGCAAGGGACCAGCAGGCTGATGAAGCAGGGTAGAAAGGAGTGGGGATGTACGTCCTGCAGGGAACAGCTGTGACCAGCCCACCTCCCACTCTGGGCACAGGGACCAAGTGATGTCTCCCCACCAAAGCAAGGACCAGGGGTGGCTGCAGACCAGCCCCTCACTCACCGCGTTGTGGCCGAAGAACTCACAGTAGCAGCAGTCACAGAACTTCCCATCTTTCTGGTTGGTGGAGGAGGAGGTGCAGGAACTGCGCTCTGAGCTGCTGTCCTCATCCTCCCCGAGCCCCTCGTCTGCCTCGCAGGGCTGCGGCGGGTGGCAGCTGGTACCGTTCGGGAATTTGTGCCCTTTGCAAGAGGGGTCCCTGAGGAGAAGGGGAGAAGGGTGAGAGGTGAGCAGGTGCCAGGGTATCTCAAAAATTGCCCCGTGCTATGCATGTAGGAACAGCCCTCCTGGGGAAGCTTGTACCCAAGAAGAAGGATTTGCAGGACAAACCCCCTTCTCTGCATTCTCTTCTTCTGGGGAAGATGCCCGAGGAGCCCACAGGAGCAGCAATCTGCCTCTCCCAGCCCTCAGGGCCTCTGGCCAGCAGAGGCTGGTGCAGCAGAGCCCCAGCGAGCCCGGCCCTGGGCTGGGAGCAGGGCAGGGCACGGTACTCACTGGGGGAATTGGGTAGCACAGCTGAGGAACACTGGGACTGTGCAGCTGCCAGACATCCCCCTGTGTGAGGCAGGCCCAGCTCACAAGGGCACAGGCTAGCCAGCTCAGAGACAGTGAGGCCAGGGCACAGCCCACAGTGTCATTCCTCAAGATCCAGCTCAGGACCCGACTGGCTCTCCACAGAGAGAGCTAATTAGCAGAGAGGAAGCAATGTGCTTTCTTCCAGGGCACAGGCAGCCCAAAGAGGGCCGGAGGAACAGGTGAGCAGAACAAGTCCACAGGCTTCATCTTCTCGAGGACCTTTGCTCAGTGCCACAGCTGCCTGACAGGTCTCACTGACATAGATCCTGTTGGCCCACTGCAGGTTGATCAGGGTGTTCCTTTGGGTCTTTTAGCTGGAGGAGAAGCATAGCCTCTTCTGCACCACAGAACCAAAGTACAACCGCAGGAGCAACACGCGCTGGCAGAGAAAGAGCTTCACCTTCAGTCTGCAGCAGTGGAACTGGCCCACAAAGACAGCAGCTTCCTGCACCACCATGCCAGGGCGGTCAGTCCCTCCACAGGGAGAAGTGCATCCATGGTCAGGGATGGGAGAAAAGGCATATGGCCCCACAAGGAAAGGCTGGAAGCAGACAGGGCTCCCTTACTCACCTGTTCGTGCTGGGCAGCTGGTGGGAGGCAGGAGGAGGAATGAGTGAAGTGCTGCAGTGCCCGTTGCAGGGATGAGCACAGCCCGACAGCGGCGGCGGCATCTTCAGCAGGGGCACGTTGGCAGGGGGCAGGTGAGGGCTCTTGCACGGCCCTGGGCTGTGAGAGGCCGCGCTGGCCGGAGGGGACTCGGACACCGGCTTGGGGGCCGCCGCCTGCGCGCTGGGAGCGGGGAAGAGCGCGGCCTGCGAGGAGGTGCCCAGCGGGATGTGCGGCGGGGAGCTGAAGGGCCCCGCGTGGGGAGGGGTCTGCTTGGAGGGGATCAGCGCCGGGGGCTGCGAGGGGAGGCCCGTGGGACTGTTGGGAGGAGCAGTGAGGTCGGAGTGCTGATGATGCTCTGAGGAGTGGAAGGCCTCACCTGCAGAGAGGCAGGAGCAGAGACAGTCAGACACTGGCTGTGCTGCACGGACCAAGGCCATGCTCAGAGCCACCCACCACCTTTGCACAAGCTGTTTCTCCTCCCAGATATTAGAGTGCTTGGGATAGAAGCCACCCCTGCTCACACAGGGCCTTGGGGTCAGCGTGCCCCCCCCACAGGATCCAGCCCTGCCCCATGGAGAACAGGGCAAGAGGAAAGGCTCTGGAGCAGCAGGCTGGGGGACAGTGGCCGGTGCTGTCCCTGGGCACGTACCTGGTGGGGTGGCCCTCCGGCACAAGCTTTTGAACTGCTTCGGCAGTGTCTTTCAGAAG
>NW_005054308.1:9272129-9273272 GCF_000277835.1 Geospiza fortis | reverse complement strand
CTGGAGACAGAGCAAGGCCGGGGTGCTTGTCACCTGGAAGGACAGCAGAGCTGGGGCTGAATCCCAGCACCATCTGCCTTCTTCAAAGGGGCCCAATGTGCTGCTGGTACTGAGATTCAGAGGCCCAGCCTGCCCACTCTTGCCCACAAGGAAACCACCTAGGCCAAGAACTGGGCAGAAAGCTCTGCTCAACCCCACAGCCAGCTTCAGCTCACCTAGTGCAGCTGGGGGAGTCCCAAGGGGGCTGCCCTGCACGGTCCCGTTGGTGTGCTGTGAGTTCCAGAGGCCCGAGAGCTTGTGAGCAGACAAAAACGAGCTGGGGTCCCAGTCCCCTGAGTTCCCATGGCACGAGGAGGAAGAAGACGAGGAGGAGGAGGAAGAGGAGTGTGAGCCACCCCCACAAGACTGCGATTTGCAGGATGTGTGGGATAACGAGACCTATCAAAGGAAACACAGAATGAAGTGGCTGAGGTGACACCTTGGCCCCCAGGGGTCAGCACTAAGACTCCTCCATTGCAGCAGGGGCTCAGCTCATGTGAACCACTTTTATCACTGTCTTGGGAGTGACAAACATCCCCTCCATCCACACCAACACAGCCTGGCTCACAGAGGCTGGGCCATGCCAAGGGCCACACACCTGTGCTGTGTCCCTGTGCTGGTCTCACTCACACCAGGGCAGGGTTAAATAAAGCCAGGTAGGAGGCAGCTCCTCTACCCAAGCCCCACGCACAGGCAGGCACTGGCCCTGGCAGCCCCTGCCTCTCTCTGCGTCATGAAGGGAGCAGCCCCGGGGCTGGGGGACGCGGCACAACGTGCAGCAGAGGAAAGCAGTGGCACTGTCAGCCTTGCCAGCCTGGCAGCTCCAAGGCATGGCAAGCTGCTGGATGAGCCTCCCCAGCACCACACACTGCCCCAACAGGGCCTGTCCCTGCTGAGCCAGAGGCAGCCCTGGGCAGGGAAGTGAAGGCTGGGATGTCTGGGACACTCAGCTCAGAGTGAGGACGGGACCCACACACGCAGTCAGTGCCACAGGGTGGTCAGTGCCCTGTCCCTAGAGCCACAGCCCTGCCTTCCAAACCCCAGCCCCGTGAGCGCGTACCGCCAGGGCCTGCTCCTGCACCGCCCGTCGCTCTTCCTCCTCCA
>NW_005054308.1:9271251-9272118 GCF_000277835.1 Geospiza fortis | reverse complement strand
GGCAGATCCACAGGGGCATTTCTCCCAGGAGGTTCTGCACGAGCGTTGGCACGAAGTCGGGTGGCAGCCTCTCGCCCGGGGAAACCAGCCCATTGTGGGACGGCCCTCCCCAGTCCTTGCGCTCCCGGTGACAGAGCAGGCAGCAGGTCTGCACGGACTGGTTGGCGGTGGGCAGCACCTGAGGAAGGACACACAGACTGTGAGTCACCCAGGTGTGATCTGGCGCAGATGTGGGGCAGATGAGACAGTGAAGGAGACCTCAGGACGCTGACACCAAACCAAGGAAATTCTTACAGGCTACACGTGGTATTGCACCTTCTCCCACTGGAGCAGAGCAGCCTCAGGCTGACCAGCTGCTGCCAACCTGCCATGTGCCAGCTTGGGAGTGTTTGGACTTCTGGGAAGATCACAGCATGCCAAAGAGCCAGCCTTGCCACCAAGCAAGGCTGGGAAGCCATCAGCAACTCCCACCATCACCTCTGGTACAGTGAGACTGAGGGTACTTGCACGGCAAAGCAAGACCCACAGAAATCCCACAGAGGGATATGAAAGGTGAGTCTGACAGCCTCAGCTCTCCCTCCTCGCCCATCATATGCCCCCACTGTGTCACCCAAGAGCCCCAAGCCCTCTCTCCCGCCTCTTTGTTCTGCACAGCCAGCGGTGCTGATGTGCCAGGGTGGGGTGCAGCCCCCCGTGCTGCTTCATGCTCTCCCTGCACAGGCACAGCCAGGTTGGGGCTTCCCTGCAGGAGCCGGGCTGCATCCCTCGGGCTCGCCGGAGCCCTGACAGCCGTGACGAGCCCGGCGTGGCGCGGGCGAGGGGGCCCCCATTGTCTGCCGGCGCAGCGGGGGCCTGCCACCATGAGCC
>NW_005054308.1:9268905-9270203 GCF_000277835.1 Geospiza fortis | reverse complement strand
AGGGTAGGGGGGCGCCCAGGCTGCCCAGAGAAGCTGTGGCTGCCCCATCGCTGGAGGCGTCCGAGGCCGGGCTGGATGGGGTTTGGAGCGACTTGGGATAGTGGAAGGTGTCCCTGTGCATGGCAGTGGGATGGAACGAGATGATCTTTAAGGTCACTTCCAAATTGTTCTATGATTCTGTGATTCCTGGCCCTGCACAGGACTCAAGAATCTCACCCTGTGCCTGAGAGCATTGACCAAATGCTCCTGGAGCTATGTCAGCCTTGGGGACACTTCCCTGGGGAGTTTGTTCAGTGCCTGACCACCCTCTGGGCAAAGAACCTTTTCCTAATATCCAAACTAAACTTCCCCTGACACAGCTCTAGCCATTCCCTCGGGTCCTGTTACTACCACAGAGAGCAGAGATTGGAGCTGCCCTCTGCTGCCCCTCCTGAGGCAGCTCCAGCCCATAATGAGGTCTCTTCTCCAGACTGAACAGACCAAGGGACTTCAGCAGCTTTTCATGTGACTTCCCCTCTAGACTCTTTGCAGCCTCCTTTGGACACTCTCTAATAGCTTTATTCTTTTTTATTGTGGTGCCCAGATCTGTGGGGACCTGTGGGACAAGCAGAGCTCCAATCTCACTGTGTGCTCAGGGATGCCCATCCAGGGGAACCAGGACATGGCTGAAAACAGAGACAGAGTCTGTGGGGTACACAGGGAGCCCCAACAGCGGGGCCAGTCCCGCACCTGCACCCATCCAGCACAGCCGGGGCACTGCCGTGACTCAGGGACTTTCTGAAGCCGAGGAGGTGCCACTGCCGTGTTTGTTCAACCATCCTCCACGGATTCTTTACCCATGATTCCACCCCATTAGGCTTCCAGCCACCTGAATTATCGGCACCCACATCCTGTGGCCGGCAGTGCCAGGTCTGGAGCAAACACGTCCTTTGGCACAGCCGGGGTGGTTTGCTGTGGCCAACACCCCGAATACCCCCCGGCACCTCTTGGTTCTTCTTTGTCCCACCGAGGGGCCACTTTATCCCCTTCTCACTGCATTACCCCGCTCCGCACCCCGTGATGCCTGCGGGCGCTTCTCCCGGTGTTCCCCATCGCTCCGGGAATGCTGTGGGAAGCGCTGGGGCGTCCCTGTCCCCGGATTGTGGGGCTGCGGGGAGAGAGGAACCGGGGGAGGATAGCCGGGGATGCAGTCGGGAATTTGAGACGGGAACCAAGACCGGGAAGGAAAGCCGGCGGTGAAACCCATCCCGCCCCACGGCAGACGCACCCTCACCCTTCCCATCACAGAGAACCGGTCC
>NW_005054308.1:9266465-9268630 GCF_000277835.1 Geospiza fortis | reverse complement strand
AGCGGGGGGACTCCGGGGGACCTTTCCCGGTGTTTACAGCCACGCACGGATCGGTGCCAAAGCTGCCGGGATGCGGCTGAGCTTGTTCATCCTGCTCTGCCCCCGGGGAAACTGAGGCACGGGTGGGTGGGGAGGGCGGCGCTCCCCGGGAGGAGCCGCAGCTGCCGTGGGAGGGCCCACGTACCTGCCCCAATAGGTGTTTGTGGATCCGTGCGGTCCGATACCCCCGCGACTGTGGGAACGGGAGTTTGGGATCCCGCTGGAGCAGCACACGGAGATGCGGGGTGCCCCCAGCATCACCCCTCTGCCCTTCCCGCAGCGCTCCGACCCACGCCTGCTCTCCCAGTTCTTCTTTGCCGACGAGAGGGTGACACGAGTGGTGGCCGAGATCAACGGGCTGGACGCCGAGCTGGATCCGCAGCAGTACCTGGTGCTCCTCAACCAGCTCCACCTCAGCCAGGTACGGGGCCAGCCCGGACCCCGCTGTGACTCGGTCCCCCGGGGGCCGCGGGTGACACCCCTGCCGTCCCCAGGCTCACCTGCTGGCCGTCCTGGAGTGCATCATGGAGGAGTGCATCCCCACGCAGCGGCACAGCCGGGACTACCTGGTCAAGTTCCCCGAGGAGCTCTTGGTGGACAACCTGGGGAACCACATGCTGTTTGCTGCCGAGGTGAGCCCGGGGCCATGGACACCCCACCGTGAGCTGACCCTGGGGACAGGCATTGCCCTGACAGTCCCTGTCCCGGCAGTGTCTCCTGGCTGGGACCTTCCTGGAGATGGAGGAGTCAGATGGGGCCCAGCTGCGGCCCCAGGCCAGGAATCTGCTCTGCAGCCTGGAGCTGGTGCGGGCAGTGCTGCGGGAGCAGAGCCTGAGCCAGCCCAACACCTACCCAGAGCCAGTCCGGGCTGTGCTCATCCAATTCGACCGGCTCTTTGCAGAGTTTGAGCTGAGGTAAGGGGCAGGGTTAGGCTGCTGGGGTCCTGGTGGGCTGTGCCAGGGCTGTAGGGGCCTCACAGTCTCCCCCATCTCTCAGCTACGTGTCCTCGCTGGTGGCAGTGAAGTCTCCTGATGAGATCTACAGGCAGCAGGAGATCATCGTGCTCTTCTGTGAGACAGTGGAGAGGTGAGTGAGGGCACTGTGTGTGGGCTCTGCAGGGACTCCAGCCCCAAGGATGGGCACCAATCCCTAGGCTCAGATCCCTGTAAGGCTGTCTGTGTGTCCCAGAGCCCTGCACCTGGGCTACCTGACCCAGGAGATGATCGATGGCTATGAGCCACTGCTGATGTTCACCATCCCTCGCCTGGCCATTATCAGGTGGGTGCAGCCCCTGGTATGTTCTCTGCTCTGTACCAGCCCCTTCTCATGGGCAGATGGGGTCCCAGGCAACCCCTGACATGAGCTGGGCTCTGTCCCCTCACAGTGGTCTTCTCATCTACCCTGAGGGACCCCTCAGCCTGGAGCGGAGCCCTGAGGAGATGTCCCGGGTCTTCAGCCCCTTCTACAACCTCCTGAAGAAGATCAGGTGTGCAATGGGGGGCACTGGGGGGGGCTGTGGGGCAGCAGTGGGGCCCTGACATGGGGCTGATGCCAACCCCTCCCTGCAGGGACCTGTTGCGGGTGCTGTCAGCTGAGGAGCTCTGCCTGCTGGAGAGGAGCCTGTGCACAGCCGAACAGGAGGACACCTGCAGTCCAGAGGCCCCCCCAGCCTGGGGGGCAGCTGTGCCCAGTGTGGACCCTCCTGCTCCCTTCAGTCTTCTGGAGGTCCCTAATGCCACCCAACCACTCCCCACCTGCACGACACAACCGGGACCCCCCAGTGCAGTGGATGACCTGGGCACTGACTGGCAGCAGGGGTGCGCAGTGGGCCAAGATGGCAAATCCCTGTCCACTGGGACAGGGGTATCTCACACCATCCCTGGTGTAATGGTCACCTCCCCCCTGCGCAGCCCCCAGCCCCTTGGGAGCAGCCCAGGGGTAGGGGTCAGTGCCAGCGCAGGTGCCCGCTGCTCGGAGCTGCGCTCCCGCTACAGCAGCACCAGGGACATGCTGCACACCCTCTTCGTCTGCATCTCGGGTGAGTGAGCCGCAAGCCAACCCCCAGCACCCTGACCCCCAGCACCCTTATCCCCCCAGCACCCTGACCCCCCACCCTTGCTGCAGGG
>NW_005054308.1:9265262-9266450 GCF_000277835.1 Geospiza fortis | reverse complement strand
CCCCCCTGCTCCCCCCAGCACCCTGACCCCCCCCCCTCCTGCTGCAGGGGTGGCCGATCAGCTCCAGACCAACTTTGCCAGTGACATGCGAAGCATCTTGAAAACGGTCTTCAAGATCGTGTGCTCGCAGGCAGAGCCCTCGAAGGAGCAGAGTGACAGCAGTGAGTAATCCCCAGGGACATGTGGCACTGCTCCTCTCTGCCCTGCCCATCGCCCATCCCTGCTGAGACAAGGCCACAGCCCTAGGCTTGGGAAAAACGTGGCCATTGTGCCCGCCCAGCTCCAGCTTGGCTGGACCACAACCTTTGTCCCCACAGAAGAGAAAGGTGGTGACTCCTGTGTGACAGATACTCCTCGTGTGGCTGACTGCCCACTGTGCTCCAGCCCTGCAGAGGCTGCCAGGCTCCGGAGGGCAGGTGAGGGGCTGCCCAGGTGCGTGCCTCCGGGGGCAGGGTGTGAGGCTGGGCTGATCCTGCCCCATCCTGCCTCAGGGGGTCTGGCTGCGAGGGGAGCCAGCCTGAGGGGTTTTTACCGGTGTGTTCTGCCCAGCAGGTGCCTGCCCCCTGCCCGAGTGGGTGCCGGACAGCTCATGCAGCCAGTGCTCTGCCCGCCGCTCGCCCTTCACCCTGCTGCGCCGCCGGCACCACTGCCGCAGCTGTGGGAAGGTAGGACGGGGTTGGGATGGGCATGTGGGGTTCCTGAGGGACCCAGCTCCGCTCAGCCCCTCTCTGGCCTCTCGGCAGATCTTCTGTGCCCGCTGCTCGCCAAATACCGCCGTGCTTCCCTACTACAGCCAGAGCCTTCTGGTGCCCCCGGCTCGCCAAATCCCGCCGTGCTGCCCTACTACAGCCAGAGCAAACCCGTCCGTGTCTGCACCCACTGCTACAGCACACACCTCCCGCCCGCATCCCGCTGTGCCCGGAGCCAGTGAGAGCCCCTCTGCCCGATCTGCATCGCAGGAGCCGCACAGCTGGGTGCCCAGGGCTGCTCCGGGGCTGCTGGGCAGCACCTCGGCCCCGTGGCTCTCCTCAGAGCTGGGTGGGCATGGCGGCAGGACCCCCCACCTGGCGTTAGGTTCCCCCCGGTGCACAGGGGCAGGACCCCACACACGGTGGCAGCCCGTGCGGAGCGATGGTGGGCGCAGGACCGCCTCTCCTGGTGCACCGTGGCCCGCCCCGCTTTCGGCGC
>NW_005054308.1:9263641-9263821 GCF_000277835.1 Geospiza fortis | reverse complement strand
GGGAGAGCAGCCAAGGGGCTGACCCGGCCTTCCCCCGTGCCCAGAGGATGCCGAGGTAGAGGTGGATGCTGTGGTGTTCAGCGGGGACCTGCTGCCCGGCTTTGGCACCGGGAGGGACCACAGCTACTCCAGCCCCCACAGCCCCGCCTCCTGACGGTGCCTGCTGCCTGCCCCGCACTG
>NW_005054308.1:9261493-9263592 GCF_000277835.1 Geospiza fortis | reverse complement strand
CCACATAGGGGGCCAAGAGTCCGGCCTTACCCCCCCCCACAGCTGGGTGGCACTGGCTGTGGCACTGGGTGCACGGGGCTGGCACTGCGCTGTGGCACCTGCTGTGCACCACAAGGCACTGGAAGAAGTGCTGGAAGAAGGCCCAGCTGTCACTGAGGACACTCTCCTGCCTCCCCCTGTGCACCCATGGGCAGCCTGGGGGCTGCCTGGTGTGGGTATGGGGCGGTGCTGCCCACTGCAGACACAACTACAGGAAAGCTCTCCTGCCCCTGGAGCGCCAGGAAGGGGAAATGAGTGCATTAAGGAACCTCCCTTCATGCTCCTGCAGCCACCCCGCTCTCTTGTACAGACCCGACACTTTTATAGTAAAGGCACTTGGTAAAAGCCTGGCCTGTGTCTTCCCTGCAGAGGGCTGCACCCCCAGAGTGCAGAGCAGCCCTGGGCTCTGCTCTAGCCAGGCCAGCCTCAGCCAAATCAGAGGTGGGAGCAGATTCTTTAATGATAATTACATCTCAGAAAGGGTCAAGCAGCAGCTGATTGTCAGACTTATACAGTTTCTTTAAAAATATAAAATCTAAGGAGTCTCCTATCTGTCCTGGTGCAGCTGGCCCCTCACACATACTGCTTCTTCTTGGTGGCTGCCTTGCTTGCCAGGTCCTTGGCTTTCTCCGTAGCAGCCAGAGCTGTTTCCTTGGCTTTCTCGGTCGCTTCCTTGGCAGTCTCCACCAGTGTTTTGGATGGAGCTTCTCCTACAACACGGAAGCCATTAACCCCACAGCAGTGCCGGCTAGCCCGGCCCTGCCACCCAGGCACTTCCCCACACGGGGAGGAGGATGAGCCCGGGTTCCTGCCCCCAGCGGGTCAGGGCACGTCCAAAGGGGAACCACAGGGGCGTGGCTGTCACCATGTTCCACCCCCTCCTGCCTGCACTCCACCCTTGCCCGGGCCTGCAATCACTGCTGGCCTGATCCACTCAGGAAAGAGCAGGCTGTGCCAAGACACAGGGCAAAGGCAAGGGGTGAGGATTTCACAGTCAGATTAGTTCAAGCAACAACCTGCCCATGGACTGGAGTGTTCCCAGTGTGACCTCTAACTCCAAGAGACCCATCCCGGTCAGCCCCAACCTGCCCTTGGTGCCCACCTTGCATTTTTGCTAGCACATATTCAAATCCCTTAGTGCTCTTGGTCACGTTGCTTTTGAACCTGGCCAGACCAAACTCCTGCAAGAGAAAAGTCAGTGAAGGTGCGAGGCCTGTCACACACAGCACCTGGGGCTTTGTCCCAGCTTGAAAAATCAGAGTGACTTCTACAGTGATGGTTCTGGGTGCCTCAAGAGCTCATGGGGATGGGGGGGAACAAAGGGAAAGGGTGTAAACCCAGCACAAGGAGAGGGCAGAGCAGGGGCGAGCAGCAGCTGTACTGCTTGAGCTCACCTGGATGGCCCGCGAGACGCCGAACAGGCTGGAGGATACCCAGGCTTCCCGCTTGACCTCGGTCCAGTTGCTGTTCTCGGGGTTCACCCGGTACTCGCAGCGCTCCTCCACCACCTGCACGAGGCACAGCCCGGCCGTGGGCACTGCTGGGTCCCCTCCACCCCCCAGACACCCGCCCAGCCCAGCACCTACCATGAGACGAGCGTGGTTGATGTTCCAGGTGAATGTGGTCATGGTTCGGTTCTTGGGGTCCACGATAGAGTCCTCCAGGATGTAGACGGAGTGGGCGACATTGGCTGGGAAGAAGCGCTCTGCCCAGCGCGGCATCCGGTTGGTCTTGGTCAGGAGCCGCCGAGAGAGCAGCTTGTGGTCCGGCGTCACCTCCCGGTGCACGATGTCTTCGGTCAGGACATGTTTGCTAAAATGGGGAAGGAAACATCACGCCCCGCTCTCCGCCAGCTCTCCCCCGGGGCTGGCAATCGCCAGGAACTGAACGATTAATGCAGGGAGGGCACCGGTGGTGCGGGACCCCCATCCCCGCCGGCCGGAGCCCGCGGGACCCCCGGGGAACGGGCTGGGCTGGGGACCGGGCGTGGCACCGATCCCAGGTGGGACCGAGCGGCGGAAGGGGGTGGGGAGGTTCCCGGGCGCACCCGTCGGGGGTGG
>NW_005054308.1:9259761-9260919 GCF_000277835.1 Geospiza fortis | reverse complement strand
CCGGCGGCGGGGCGGCCCCCCGCCCCATCCCTCCCCCCCCCGCGGGTCGGTCCCCGCGTGTCCTCAGGCTCTTTCCGCACGCCCCGGGGTGAATTCCCCCCGTGTCCGTGCGCCGGTTTCCACCGCGTGCTCAGGGCAGATGCCCCCGCATGCCCGGGCCGGTTCCCACCGCTCCTCTTGCTTCACTTGCAGACGATCGGAGCCGCTTTTGTGGCCAAGGTGATGACCGTGGGGGACCAGACTGTGACCCTGGGCATCTGGGTAAGTGCAGGGCTGTGCCAGTGCCCCGCTGACATCCCTGGCCACCCCCTCGTGAGGGACCCCGGGACCCTCCTACCCCGTCACCTGCCTGTCGCCCGCAGGACACGGCGGGCTCGGAGCGCTATGAGGCCATGAGCCGCATCTACTACCGGGGAGCCCGGGCTGCCGTGGTCTGCTACGGTAAGGGCACGGAGAATGGGAAGGGGAAGGAGCTGGTGGCTGTAAAGGGCCCGGGCCGGGGTGGTGGTGGTGACACCGGTGGGTCGGGCACTGAGGAGCAGTGTCAGCAGAGCCGGATTGCTCCCCCCAGATCTCACGGACAGTGGCAGTTTCCAGCGAGCCAAGTTCTGGGTGAACGAGCTGCAGAACTGTGAGGAGGTACGGGGCTCTGGGGGCTGTGAAGCCTCCCCAGAGCACAAGGGGGGCTGGTGGTGGGGACCAACCCTCCCAACCCTGTTCCTGCCGCAGGGCTGCCGGATCTACCTGTGTGGCACCAAGAGCGACCTGCTGGAGGAGGACAGGAGGAAGCGGGGGGTTGACTTCCACGACGTGCAGGACTACGCTGATGGTACGGCCGGTACTGGCCCTTCCCGGGCGCAGGAGCTTTGAGCGGGTGGGGAGTGAGGGAGGATTGAGCTGCTGTGTCCACACGAGGAGCTCTGTCCTTGCCGTGGGCCCGCAGCAGGTCCAATGGCACCGGGGCTCCCTGTATGGTGAGGCACGGGCTCTGCCAGGGACCTCCCTGGGCACGGCATGTCCTGACAGGGGCAGGCACGTGGCCAGCTGGGCCATGGGGCCGGGAGCCCTGCCCTGTGTCCCTGCCAGCCTGCCGTCAGCAGCTGTGCCCAAGGGGTGACTCTGGGGGCAGACATGCCCATGGAGCTGTATCTGCTGAAC
>NW_005054308.1:9257057-9259638 GCF_000277835.1 Geospiza fortis | reverse complement strand
CCACCCCTGCCATGTCTCCTCTGCCCCCAGATGAGCTGTTCCAAAAGGTGGCCGAGGACTATGTCAACTTCTCCGCCTTCCAGGTGATGACAGGTGAGTAGGCAGGACCTGTCCCTCCCCTGGCAGCCTTCCCTGTGCCTCTGGGTGCAGAGCATGAGCTCTGGGGGTCTGGCAGTGCTTCCCTTGGGGCTGCTGTAGCTCCACACCAGGGATTGTCTCACAGAGTTTGAGTTCCATCACAGCATCCTCCTGCCTGCTCAGGCCAGGCTCAGCACATCCACCCAGCTGGCTCATGGTGGCCTTTGGGAGCCAGGAGCCTTGCTGGGCTGCAGGACCAGGCCTGCCCAGGCATGCTCAGCCTGGCTGTGCCTCCTGCCCTGGGCTGGGCCGTGCTGTGTGAGCCGTGCCATGACCCTGAACCTCAGCACTTCTCCATGGGGCACCAAACCCTCCCCAGGGCACCTGCCAGGGCCCACACCTGGGACCAGCATCTTTGGTGGTGTGGACGTGCCAGCAGCCTGCTGCTCCTGCTCTCTTCCAGAGGACAAAGGTGTCAACCTGAGCCAGAGGAACAGTCCCTACTTCTACAGCTGCTGCCACCACTGAGCCCCCGTGCCAAAAGGGAATTGCTGCTGCTGGGCGGGCAGCTGGCGCTCACCGGACTCCTCCGGGTTTTTACCTGCTGTGTTTTAGCTGTTGGGCCTGCCTGCAGCCCAGCCTCCGGACTGCTCTCCTGGCACACAGAGCGGCACGGCGCTGCCGTGCAGTGCCAGGAACCATGGACTGTCACTCTGGGCACCCCCTCCCTGCCACCTGTGGTGTTTGTGGGAGCTGTGGTGGCCCAGCGGTGGCCAGTAACTTATTCTCTCAGAGATGCTCGATTCTTTGCAGATTTATTTAAGCGTCTTCTCTTGAGGTGTACAATGTAAATAAAACGCGTTGTGGTCTGAGCCGTACCCCCCTGCGCGCCAGGCCCTCAGGGCTCTCCCTTCCCTGCCTCCCCCCACTGAGCAAGACAAACCACAAGAGGACATCGAGAGTAAAGTTAAACTTTACTTTACAGTAATTTTTCTTCTATATACAAAGAATTACAGTACATGTTCTGGGAGCACCTGGGCAGGGCAACCCTCTTTTCATGATAAGTTTCACATACACAGCCAACAGTCTAAGGGGAGCAAAATGAAAGTAATCAATGGTCCAAGACTCTCCCCTCTCCCTCTTCTAAAAATAATATACATGCTGGAAATATGTAGTTTACTCTCACCTGCTCTGGCATTCCTTCTTACAACTGACAGACGACTCCTGGCCAGGGCTGAGCACCCCTTTGTCCCCCCTGCAGTGCTCTGGCGCTGGCCTCTGCCTTGGCTGGGATCCTTGACTCCTGATGTGCTTCCCTCTGCCTGAGTCTGCAGAACAGGACCCTCTGGGGGACTCCCATTCACCACCACCTCGTGGGCAGCAGACCTCAGAGGGGAAGGAAGGCAGCATGGGGCTGCTCACACCGAGGTTCTTCCCACAAGCAAACCTCTCATGGCTCCAGCACAACTTTTGCTGCTGCCATGAGTGGCCCCCCATGTCCCCGGGCAGTGAGGAAGGGGCAGTGGGCTGCCCCCCTCCCCAGGGCCCTCAGCTAGCTGGCAGCCAGGTCCCCAGCTGTGAGCACACAGTGCTGGAGGGTGGCAGGGGACATTACCAGCGAGGCATGGTGCCCAGCACGGTCTGTGTCTTGGGGGTGAGCAGGTTGGTGGGGCAGTGAGCTCAGCACACGGATGTGCAGGGCTGGGAGCGCCACTGCTGAAAGGCTTCCATGGCCCCTCGCAGGGAGAGCCACTCCCTGCCTGCCCCCCTGCTGCCAACACATCTCACATCTCACCTCCCACCCACACCAGCTGGGGCCACCCTCAGCTCCAGCCACGCTCCACCTTGAGCCTCCCCGTGCTTGCTGCTTTTCCTTTTAACAAGTTCCCAGTGTCTACAAAAAATACACAAAACCCAGTTCCTTGAAGTCAACAACTCGGAAACATCAGAAAAAGAAACAAAAACTGAAACCAGCTCAGTACCAAACGGACACGAAGAACATGCAGTAGCGGATGCCTGCTTGCTTCACGTGGCTCCACGGGCTCCCCACGGGGCTCAGTGGCACACTGGTTTAGTCTCAAAACCACCATAAACTGAAGGAACCGAGTCACTCCTTGTCCTGTTTCAGTCACACGTGCTGAAGCCTGGCCCCAGCTCCAAGGGGATGGGATCAGCTGGCCAAGAAGCCCCAGCCCGTGGGCCAGGAGCGTGAGTCCAGCCCTACTGTGCTAAGCTGCCAACGGTTTACAATAGCACCACAATAGCCCAAGGGCTTTGCCAAGGGCAAACATGATTAAAACTTTACCTTGAAATAGGCCATAGCAACACCCATTTCTCAGATTTCCCTAGGAGGTAGATTCAATGCTGTAGGGACTGTCCATCACTGCTGCTCCTCCAGCCCAAGCTCACACAATCTGCCCTGTTCCCCTGGCACCAAACTTTGCTTACATCACTTTTGTAGGACCTGGAGCAGGAATCTTGCATCCTCCCATCTCCTGCTAAG
>NW_005054308.1:9251566-9257034 GCF_000277835.1 Geospiza fortis | reverse complement strand
GTCAGGCATGTGGCAGAGCAGTCCCCAAGCTCCAGTGTCCCGTGTCCCAGGCCCTGGGAGCCCCAAGCACCCATCAGCCCAGCTGTGCTGCTGCAGGAGGAGCAGCCTTGGCTGCAAATGCTGCTACCAGCGTTATCACTATCACAGGAGGGTGGGTAATTAGCACGGGCAAAGCCTGGGAGATCAAACACAGCATCCCCCCATACTTTCAGAGTAGCTGCACGATTTGCCACTTTGCTTTAACACTCACTGGCTAGCAAAGGCCAAAAGCCTCATCAGTAATTTAGGGCAAAGCACATTACAAGCAGGTTACAATTATGGTTATTCCAAACATCAAGCAAAATCAGAAGTAAAGGCTGAAATTAAAAATAAACAGAAGGTGTTGAAGGTCTGAAGTTTCTCAAACTCCCCCTGCCCTGTCACAACACTGGCTGTGGTGTCCAGATACGAGCTGGGCACACCCAGAGCATGCTCGGGGTGAACACATTGCCGAGAGCATCAAGGTTAGGGCTGCTTTTTCTTTCTCTTCCGTTTTTGTTTTCTGTGAAACTAAGCTGAAGCTTTTCTAGCAGATGCACTGTCTCACCTTAGTTCTTTAATGTCCTTTACATTCAATCATCTCTCTTATCTCCCGAACTTTAACACCAGCCACACCTTCAGAGCCTCTGCCTGCAGGGGTTTAACCCTGAATTAACACGTGCTCCCACAGTACCACCCAGATGCTTTGTGTATTGAAGTGACTCTGGTTCCTGTGGAGCTTTTTTTTTTGTTAAATAGGAAAAGTTTAACTGGAAAACAGCAATAAAGCAAGCTACCATGAGTTAATTTGCATCTGGAGACGCGCAGTAGGTGAGTTGATTATTCCTACAGTGATAACTCTCCTGCTAGATTCACCCGAGCCCTGGCTGACAGTGGGCACTGGGAAAGATGGGACAAGCCACACAGAAGAGTGGCCTGTGCCTGCTCCCGTCATCCTGCCCACACATCCCACACGTCCTGTGCTGGCTCCTCCTCTGTAACCCTCATCCCGACAGGGCACAAGGCCCTGACCTTGCTGTTACCCCTCATTAGAGTTCCTCTGTCACAAAGGGCACCTGGGACTCTCCTGCCACTAAAGTGGGTCCTCCAGTGGGGTGGAGGCCACAGCCCACTGCTGACCCCAGCCCACTGCTCTGAGCAGGGGCAGCAGGGATGTTGACCAGCAAAGCGTTCACACAGGAGCAGAGCCTGCATCCCCTTCAGAAATGGGAAGAGTGAGCTACTCCTACCAGGAATGAGTCTGGAAAATTCCTGTGAGCCATCGTGGGACACCAGGGAAGAGACAGAGATAATGACACCCTTGATTCTCCCTCTACAGTGCTCCACAGCAGTGAATCAACACAGGAGTCACCTCTCACCCACCTGGGGTGCAATTAGGGCTGACCCAGGACTAAGTGACCAGGTGACTGGATCCCTCCAACACAGCAAGAGAGCATCACAGCCTTGGCATGGAGCTGTTGCACAGGTCTGGGCCCAGCAGGAGGCTGCAGCAGCGTCTCCCACAGAGTCTGCCAGGGGTATAAGTTACTTTGCCTCTACCCTCTACTTTTAAAATCTCTCTTGATTCAAACTGGCTGAATTCTGAAGGCAGCAACAAATGGCAGCAAACAAACCCAATTGCTTCAACACAGACACGTCCCTCTCCTCCTCCAAGGCAGTGCTGCCAGCTGCCACCACAGTGAGTCACCTTGAGTACAGAAGATGCCCACATTTCCTTCACAAGGGTTTTGCTGCCTGAAGCTGTTCCCCAGCTCATGCTCCCTGATGAGGGCAGGCTGGACAAGGGCAGGGCTGCTGGGACCTCTCTCTACAGCTGGTCAAGCCTTGTCTACACGACCCAGAAAAGCCCAGAGACTCCCAAAAGCACCACTACTCCCTCTGAAAAGCCCTTCTGATCTGACAGAGCATCACCCAAGGCTCCAGCGAGAGCAAAGAGGGAAGAGCAGCGTCCTGGCTTCCTCCTTCAATGAAGTTCCTCAACACCAGTTCTGCCAAGCAGCCTCCCAGCTAAGCTGAACTCAACTTCCCAAGAGCAGCTGCAAGATAAGAAGCCAGAAACCTGGATCCTTGTGGAAAAGGGAGACAAGAAGAGAGACAGGGTACAGTAGCTGCAACAAAGTAGGCTGTGGAAAATGCCATGCAAAGGTTTAATCCACGTTCACTGCTCCAAACAAGCTTTTGGGTAAGCACCTGCTGGCATGAAAGGCGGCCGCTGCCGTGAGCCTCACCCTGCCACGTGAGCCCGCGATTTACAGAAGTGATTTTTTCAAACCTGCTCTTGTGAGAATTCACTGAGAACTTCTCCATTTTACAGATTTAAAAAAGCCTGCACCAAAAATATTCACAGTTTATTTTTTCATAAAACAAGTAACTAGTTAACACGTGACAATGCGAAGCAGAGGTGGACAGAGCAGTGCAGAGACCTCTCTGGTTACAGTGGGAGCTAGCTGGGTGCTGGCACTGAGGAAGCCCTACTTACACAATCTACATGACTAAGTCCAGCTCATGGGAAGGTTTATAAATGTAAATTCAAGATTTATTTTCCTTCTCACACATGATAAATACTTAATATACTGAACGCCATAATTTTTTTTAAAATTTCATTCAAAAACCTTAATGAATGCCCTTAAGGTAATCTTCTCTCTCAATGGATCTGAGTTGTCCTGATTCCCTTTGTGGAGGAGTCACACAGAAATGCAAGCTGCTTGCATTTCCCTAGTTTCAGCAGCAAGCAGGAACTGACCTGCCAGTCTTCCCGGAAAAAAAAAAAAAACCAACATTAAACAAGTAAGTTTCCATAAGCCATAAAGCTTTTCCAAGCTGTCAGCTATTCTACAAAGGATCTGAAATGATTCGGACTAGAGAAGAGATAGCACTGGTAATGTCCCCTTGTGCCCAGCACACCCGGCCTTTACAGCAGGACGTTGTCTCAGGGTGCACACATCAGGAAAGGAGAACGGATCAGGATTTGTCTTGGTACAGGTGTCTGCCTCCCTTCATAGAAAACTGCAAAGCTCATGACTGTCTGCTCTGGGAGCAGCAGGCACTTGCAAGCCAGGTGAGAACAAGGACCTGCTCCCATGTTAGAGGAAGGAGGTCAGCATGGCGCTGGACTCTCCCTTCCTGGGGAGGGGCTGTGGATCTGCCTGGAAGAAGGAGAAGGAGAAGGATACACACACTGGAGCTGCGCAAGGGTCTGGCGGCGGCACGGAGATCCGAGGCTGCGGCCCCAGATCGGTGGAGCTCAGGTAATTACAGAGGTAATGTGTTGTGAGAGTGGGAAAAAGCTGGTCAGCAGCGTTTCCTCGGCAGGACACCAACCCTATCCAGGCCAGGCAGTACCACCAAAGGAGGTCTGTCCTCCTCCTGCCTGCGAGGGTGCCAGTGGTCACGAGATGCTGCAGGTCCCTGGGACTCTACTGCCTGCCCCACGAGCACCACAGCCACACCAACTTCTGCCTCAACGCTGAGTGAGCGGCTTTCAGCAGGCCTAGTCTGGACAGCAGCCCGATGACCACCAGGTACTAAACATCGCCTTCACTGTAAAAGGGAGAAGAGAAAAAAAGAAAGCCAGGCAGCTGCTGGAGCCCAACGTGTTCCAGTGTGAGAACTACAATTCAGTTGGATGGACGCACACGCGCACACACACATGCACACCAACACAGTCCAGTTAATTCAAGTCTCCTTTGGTTGTAGAAGAGTTAAGCCAGAAGCTACACAAGGGGAAGGTGTTGAGATGGGTCCCGATCCAGCTAGGGCACCCTTGCCTCTGTGCAGTGAGCGGGACAGGCTTGGCTTGCTGCTGGCAACACCAGGTGTGATGGGAACGCGTTCTGAACACATCTGAGGCAAAGGGAGAAAGGACTGCTCAGTCCGCTGGCTCATGCTGACAACACAGGTCTAGAAGAGACTGGATGGAAATTTGAAAGGGAGCACTGTCCCCCTGGCAGGGCAGTGCTCAGCACCTCCAGGAACCCACTCTGCTCTGCTATTGCTGCTTTATGGGTCACTACGTCGTCAAGTGCAGGAAAACACTCCACGTGTCCTGTGCTAAAGGATTAAGACACAAGAATGAAAAGCTCTCAGATGATTTCTTCCAAGATCTCTCTTTTCCCTGACTTCCTCCAGATTTCTCACTTCTTGGGCCTGGCCAGTCGCAGCTCTGTAAAAAAGGAGCCTGAATGGATACTGCCTATTGCTGGAGAAAACTGCACTGAGCGAGTGAAGGAGCTCCTCTCCCATCTCACTGGAGATGATCCCTGTCCTTGAGCAAACCACACACACAGATGTCCCAGTAAACACACGGACAAACCTCGTAAAGCAACGCCCTGCAGGGACAGAGACCTGGGCAGGTGACATAAAATCTCTTCCCTGCTTCTGGACTCTGGCAAGGACACACACCTGACTGCTCACCACATGATCCCTGAAACATCTCCAGTGCCAGGGCAGCCTGACTGATCCATTTTCTTTAAATGCAGTAACAAGAGCAAGGCCCTGGCTGTGCCTAGGAACCCACCTATGAATCAAACCTGGAGCTTGAACACGCTGGATCAGTAATGTGACCATTTCAATGGAATTGGAGATTTTTACCCAGAGTGGAGTCTTTATTTCAGCTTTACCATTTGTAAAAGGAAGAGGAAAAGGTCACGGATGCTCTCTCCCTTTGGCTGGGCCAGACTCAGATTTAAGAGAATGTCCTTGCTCACGTCACAAGAGAATATGGATGGGATGTGCATGGGTTAGGGGCCGGGCTCAGGGAAGTGAATAAAAAAAACAAAATAAAGATTCCCCCTCCCTAAACATTAGACGACTGAAACCTGCCTCCCATATTCACCAACCTCACTTTGGCTCTGAGTCAGCCAACTCATGACAGACAGAATCCTGGTTACAGGCTAGCGCTGTGTTTTGTTCAGGCAAAGGGTCCTGCCCCCGAGGAGTCTGTGCTTTTCCACTCAGCCAAGCAATCTGATCAATTGTCTGAACGTTCGTGACAAGCCACTGCATCTGCTCCGGGGGCACCGGTGCTTCCCTGGCTGGCCGAGGGGTCTGCTCGAATGCACACAATCTCTCTGATGTCCACGGGCTCTGCTCCGAGGGGGCTGAGGCCACTTCCCAGCTGGGCTGAAGGGTTGGCTCTGGTAGTTTCTCTGCTGTCCGGGAAGGCTGCTCCGCAGGTGTCAGCGTTTTCGTGGTGGACCAGTGGCTTTGCTCGTGCGTCTGTAGTTTCTCTGTAGGCCAAGGTACTTGTCCAACCTGTGTCACCACCTTCCCAGCAGACCAAGAGATTTGCTCCCCAGCTAACATGGTCCTCTCTTTCTGCTGGGGACTCAGCTCCACGGCTGGGGCTCCTCTCTCCTTCAGCTGAGCGTTCTGGTCGACGGGACGCAGCGCCTTCTCCGACAGCAACAGCCTCGGAGCTGATGCAGCCA
>NW_005054308.1:9230026-9251556 GCF_000277835.1 Geospiza fortis | reverse complement strand
CCGGGGAGCCACAGCAGGAGCCAGCTTATCTGATGCCTGAGGCCACGGGGCTGTAAGAGTGAGAGGCCTCTCCAAGAGCTGAGGCCGAGACACCCCAGAGCTGAGAGCCTTTTCCAAAGGAGGAACCCGCAGGGCCCCGGAGTCAGCGGCCTTCTCTGCAGGAAGGGGTCGCAGCACCCCGGGGGAGACAGACTTCTGTGTGAGCGGGATCTGAAGGGCCCCTGAGCTGAGGCCCCTCTCCGTGGGCAGGACGTGCGGTGACCGGGAGCCAGCAGCCTTCTCCAGAGACAGGGGCCATGGCAACCCTGAGCTGGGAGCCTTCTCTGTGGGCAGGATCTGAGGCACACCCGAATCAGCAGCCTTCTCTGGAGGCAGGGGACAGGGTGACCCAGAGCTGGGAGACTTCTCTGTGTCTGGGACCCGCACTGCCCCAGAGAAGGAAGCCTTTTCTAGAGGTGGGGATTGTGGTACTGCTGATCCAGGAGCCTTCTCTGAGGGCAGGATCCGTGAGACTGGGGAGTCTGGGACTTTTTCAACAGAAACAGACCACAGCACCTCAGGACTGGAAGCCATCTCCAATTCTGGGACCTGCGGCACCCCAGAGCTGGAAGCCTCTTGCACAGCCTGTGGCTGCGGACTCTGTGCAAAGGAGTCGTCCAGGGACTGGAGCTGATCGGCCTCAGAGGGCTCATCCCCTGCCTGGGACTGCAGCATCCCCACGGTGGCCAGGAGTCTGTCAGACAGTGGAGGAGGCAGGCATTTCACAGGGAACTCATCCAGCAGCTCGGGCTGCTGCGCCCTGCTGTCAATGAGGGACTTGTCCGATAACTCCAAAACCTCGGGGGCATCAGGAGTCTCATCTGCCAGCTGGAGCTGCAGGTCAGCAGCAGTGACAAGTGACTCATCCAGCGGGGACTGAGGTGATCCTGGAGGAGATTTGCTCGGCAGCTGAGGCTGCGAGGCGTCACTGGAGGACTCGTCCAGCGGCCAGAGCACCGCGTTGCTGGGAGGTTTGTCGGGCTGCTGAGGCCGCAGCGCTACGATGATGGGCTGCTTCTCTGACTGCAGCCTCAGGGACAGGGCAGCCTGGGGCTTGTCTGATGGCTGCAGGCGGAGCGACAGGGTGGTGGGAGGTTTGTCCGAAGGCTGAAGCCGTAGTGACAGGGTGGTGGAGGGTTTGTTGGATGGCTTCAGCCTCAGTGACAGAGTGGCGGGGGGTTTATTTGACGGTGGCAGTCTCAGAGCCAGGGTGGCAGGTGGTTTGTCTGGTGAAGGTAGCCTGAGGGCCAGGGTGGTGGGGGGCTTGTTTGATGGCTGCAACCTCAGGGCAAGGGTGGTGGGGGGCTTGTCTGAAGAAGGCAGCCTCAGAGCTAGGGTAGCAGGGGGCTTTTCTGGTGACTGCAGTCTGAGGGCCACAGACTGAGGTAGGCTGTCCAGGGGCTGAACACTCAGGTCTGTGTCTGCCTCTGTTTCTGCAGGCACCTGCTCTGGCGGCTGGGTGTCCTCGCCGTTAGTCAGGCCTTCTATGGGAGGTGCATACTCACGAATTTCTCCTGGCTCTAGAGGGTGAGGCCCACAGGGATCATGCTCTGTGCAGCATAATCGTCCATCCAGCTTGGAGATGAAGAGCATTCCTTCCCGGTGCTGCTTGCAGAAGGACCTGGGGCACATCTCGCAGAACGAAGCTGCTTCCTTGCCACACACGTCACACTGATGCCACGGGCACTCCCACTTTCCTGCAGCACGGACACGGGAGAAAAGACACACCTTAGGAGGAGGACAAGGGCAAGAAACAAAGGCCTGCTGCAAAGGGAGTTCAGGGGAAAGTGAGAACACTCCCGTAATACCCACATACAATTCTACACATCCTCTTCTGTTTCCACCTTAGCTCGACAGGCAATTAACATGAATCTGCATTCTCAGAAGGAGCAAGGGCAATGATAATCATGACAAACACAAGCCACATCAGCTCAGACCGAAAGCCCATCTGGCTCCTGCACAGCACTGACCAACAGAGTGTCTAGAGAGAAGCAGACATTCTCAGTTTGCAGATCTCTGTAGCTCTGACTTCCATAGAAAACAGCAGCAGCAATCTGTGCACAACACCCAAAGGACTTTTTAAGCTAACATGTCAGATTCATCTTTTAATTCTGGGGGGTCAAAAACCTCCCTTCCTGTTTTTTAGAAAGAAGAAGTGAGAGAGCAGTGATCACAAGGGCTAAGTTTCTATTGTCTCTGAACCCAAAGGCACATCTTTAACCTCTGGCCATGTATGGCCACGATAAAACAAAGCTGCTCCTCCAGCAGCTCCATCTTCACACAACCTACTGACCATCAGTACCAATACCACCAGCAGGCAAAACACAACATGACACTTCAGAGACTGCTGCTTTTCTCACTTGCAGATGACCTCACTGGCTCAGCTTCCTGCTCCCTTGGCCCAAGGCTGTGTCTGGCTCTACCAAATGCTTCCAGTTCATGGACACAACCAGGTACACGCTGAGCTCCTGACCACAGGATGAGCAAAGATGTTTTTCCAAATACACCTTCTGCCTCTGTGCTCTCCCAGCACCCCACATCCCCCATCTCTCCTGCTCCCTGCCTTGCTGTGGGGAGCAGCTCCTTGCAGAGCAGCCCTGACACAGAGCTCCGAGCCAGAGGGCAACCATGGACACCAGCCAGGCCAGAGCACTTCCCAGCCTGCCTGAACCAAGCCCACAGACCTGTGGCTGTGGGGAGAAGCTCCTTTCCAGGGAGGCTGGTTTCTGCAGCACAGCACTGAGCAGCTGTGGGCATTGCTCCCTGGACTTGTGCAAGAGCAGCTCTCCACTCCCCTCTCTCACGCTGCTTCTCCCCTGGGGTTGAAAGCAACACGTAGTAAGTTTTTCCCCTCCTTTGAAGCCAGTCCAAGGCTTCTGTTCCAGTCTCAAAATATGCACACTGCTCTTATGTGTCTTTTCCAATTTTTCAGCATTTTTTTCCAAGTGAAGATGTTTAACACTTCCCATGGTCTCCCCTGCTCCTGGCTCATGGTGCTGCAGCACAGGCTGTCACTGCTCCCCCTGCACCAGCAGCATCCCAGAGAGCCACACAACACTGCAAAGATCCTGGGACCATTCTTATAGAGGTCATTTGTACAGATGGAAAATAAAAAAAAGTCAAAACCTGCTCCTTTGTTGCAGAAAGGATAAATCCTTTCAAACCACTCTAATGGTCTTTGACAGGATAAAAAGGTCTAATGAATAAGCACCCCCTCTAGGGACAGCCCAGAGCTCTTGGAAGTAAGATCACACAATTAGCAAACATGCAAACAAGCAGGAAATTCCAATTACTTGACAGCAATGCCCATGGCAGAGGAAACATTTGAAGTAGAAAGTGCTGAACCTTTCATGTCCTGAATGATACTCTGAGGAGCAGGCTATGAAAATCACTGCCTATGTGTAAAAAGAGTAAAATTGCTACAACTGACTGAAAATCATTCTCTAAAAACAGTTATTAATGGTCTTGTGGCAAACTGAGAAGGCATTTCAAATTACACCCTTCAGGAATGTATTTTAATCTGTACAATAATTTACATTTCTGAAAGCAGAACAGCAAATACTCTTACAGATACAGGTAGATAATATTGAGCCTGTAAGGGACTGCAAAAATCCAGTTGGACAGGCTCAGAATTTAAACTGGACAAATGCTCTTGCACCAACAAGGTGTAATTAAATAAAGACAGGTGCAAAACAGGATTGCAAAAGGAAGAAATAAATATGGGAAAAGAATCAAGATGAAAACTCAAGAAGGATAAAGCAAACCATCAACATCCCATCAATGTAAGTTATTTTTGCAAAACAAGTAAAACATAATTTCCAAAGAAATTTTATGTAAAAAACAAAAGATAATTACTCTCTTCTGTCAGAGTAAGCAAGGCCTTGGCTGCAGTGCTGTTAAAATACTTGATTCCAGTTTTAAAAAAATGTGTAGGCAAGTGGGACACAGTCCAGAGTAGATCAAGAATAAAAACTTGAGGCTATGTTTGTACAAGCCGGAAAAGGACTGAGACAACAATCTTCCACTATGTAAAGAAATGTGTATCACAGAGCTGGCAATCCTTAGTGTTTTTAAGTCAGGCTGTTAGAAGAGACTTTGCAAATGGAAAGCAGGGGAACAGGCTGGAGGCTGGACTGTACTTTCGGAGTATTTTTTTTTTTCAAATTTTTGCCCTGATTTCACCACAAGCTAGAATATGCTTTGATACTGTTCTCTTATGTATGAACTAATGGCTGTTCAGACATTTAAGAGATTCTTTTCTAACTCCTATTTTCCAGCAGTGCTTCTCCTCACCATTCAACTCACAACTGTTTTCAACTTTGGGAAAACAGCCAGTGTGATGACCAATACCTCAGGTATTGTTGGGATTACGCTTTGCCAGGCCCCAAGAATGGGGTCAGTTCACAAGCACCATCTCTTAGGCAAGGACCAACTCCCCCTTCAGCAACTTTTGCAGTCACAGTGGGGTGCAAACCAGGGCTGGGTTAGTTGGGCAACATGATCTGCTCAAGTGAGAAAGATTTCTCTAAAAGTTAAGAAGCCATGAATAGAGTGCAAGGTCACAAGCTGCACCCAGGACACCCAGCACCAACACTGTGAGCCAAGCAGAGCCCAGCTGTGCAGAGCACTGACCTGCAGGTCTCTTGGTCAGGTTGAGGCAGTCAGCATGGTACACCTTGGGGCAGCCTGACTTCTTACAGGAGACCAGCTGGCCTCCATCCCCACAGCTGAAGCACTCGTCCTCCCGCTCCTTCATCACCTCCGCCTGCGACCTGCGCTTCATCTGCGGCCGCCTCTTGAGCTTCTTGGACTTCTCTTCGCTCAGGCTGGGCTGGCTCTGGGGGTGGAAAGATGTTGGTTAACACAGGGCTCTGCCCCATCCACCTGCTCCCTTGCTGCTGCAAACCCTGCTGACACAAATCCCACTGCCAGCTATACCTGAGACCTGTGCAGCATCTCTAGTGCTGCTCGGTATTTGGAGCCAAGTTACTACAGCAAATAGCTCCCAGTTATTTTGAAAGAGCCTGGAAGTCATGCAGCAAAGCTTGACTGGACATGGGATTTATATGACTAGCAAGAGCAGAATGAGGAGCTGGGGTTGCCTGGTGTCACTGAGCTTGTGCCACCTCTCCCAGACTCTTCAGGTCAAAGCAGACAGGTCTCCTGGCACACATTACTCAGAAAGAGTCTATTCAGGGCCTTCCTGCACTTTTTCACATTCATCACTTCCCTCTCCATTTTCAGTATGAATTTATCTGTCATCAGTTTAGACCTACTCGTTCTTGTGTCAATGCTGCTCTTTTGCACCAGAACCACAGAATCTTTACGGTTGGAGAAGACCTCCAAGATCATCAAGTTCAACATTTGAAGCTTTTCTATCTCCCTCAAGAAACCCCTGGGACACACTCCCCTGCTTGCAAACTGAAGATTTCACAGTCTGCACACTCAGTCTTCCCAGTGGCTTTTCTTTGCCCTTATTGAGTATATTTATCCCAAAGGAAAGTTACAGAATTACACATGCTACCTCAGATAACACCTTGTACAAAGACACCAACACTCAGCCAAAAGAACAGAAAATCCCCCAAAGCACTGCCCCCATTTGCCTTTTCCACAGCTGTGTCACACCACAGCTCAGTCCTGTGGCAGCTGAGCTGCACAGTGGCTCCTTCTCCACCACAACTGCCCAGCCATGACCTCCTCATGGTGGATTTGTTTCTGCTGTTAACCTCTCCAGGTGTGTACTGTGGAATATCCAATCTCCATTCCCCCTATACTCAGTTATTCCTTTGCAACTGCCCCATCCTCTTACTCTCCCACACCAGTGACAACCAAACTCTGCATCATCAGTAGAGTTAAATTATCTGTGTAGTGAAGTAACTACAGCTGGACCCAGGACAGGCAACTAAATGGTTCAAGTGCTCTCTTCTCTGGCCTAAGGCTTCCTCAACCCTGCTCTTCCAACTCCCCCTGGAGCCAGGCTGAGCCTCCCATTGTGTGGAATACTCAACTGGACAAAGATGATGCTTCTTGCCCCCAGTCCTGACCTTATCAAAGCACCATCAGTTTAGTTTATCTAAGGAGACACGAGCTAAATTCTGTGCCATTTTCTACATCTCTTTGTGTTCAAATATGTGTTCTCCATGCAGGATATATCTGTGTGCTGAGACAATGCTTATGAAGCAATTTTGACATCCTTTATTCTGCAAAAATATAATGCATAATATTTTCATCACCAAAACATTTAAAAACCTTGGTCTCCAGGCCTACAATTTCAGAACTCTGCAGCTGGTTATCCAGCTTTCCTGTCACCAAGGAGCTACATCTCTTGATTCTTTCCTTCCCCTTCACACGTGGAAGTTTCTGCTTTCATACCATCATTACCCCTGACAATAGGGACAAGCCAGGCCTTTCTTATCACTGAAAATGCAGGCACTGAAATGCTTCCATCTAAACTATGCCACCGATTTTCAGCCATCTAATTACAAAGAGAACACGAAAATCCCTTCACAGCTAATTTGAATGTCTAAGAGAGGTCTAACAGCTGGACTAAGCAATTCCCACTTGCTCCCTGCAGTACCATAGACTCCCAAACATTCCTCCACACTCCCAGTTAGAACTGATTATACTCAAGTTCACTTTTAAGAGTGAACTTGAGTATAATCAGTTTTGTCTTGCTGTATCTTCAGCAAGCTTAAAAATGCATCTATTGTGAGAAGAATTTTTTTAAAAAACCACCCCAAGGTATTGTTTTCTCGGTACTGTTTCTTAGACCATCTCATCAAGATGGAATGAGTTGCCTCAGATATCACAATGGAACATGAATGCCAACTAAAGGGCACCTTTCTCTCATTTCCATCGTGCAACCTGCAATTTCAAGGCAAAAATGACAGTCAAACCATGTATAACACAGGGGCAGCACAAAATCAATTGAACTTTAAATTGCAACCCGAAAAGGAGCTAAATACATCAGATGTGCCACTCCCCCCATCTGTCAGCTTCTGAAGACATCCATTTTTTATTTCTGTAAGTTAATTTTTCTGAAGAACTAATCTCTGGAGAATTCATAAAACCTCCCCTATATACTGATGGGGCTCAACAACTGTGCTGCTGGAGGTTTTTAACCCTTAACTGTGGGCACGGCAGGATCCACATGCCAGAGCAGAGGGATTACAGACTGATTTGGTGAAGCATTTGTAACAAACCAACAGCTGAGACATAGATTTAGCGGGTGACAGCTGGGAACTGGGCCAACTGCTCCTGTTATTTCCTTTTCCCAGTGAGAACCAGCTCACACAAGGAGGTAATTGAAATCAATTCCTGTTACTGCAACACTACAGTTACAAATCGAAGCCCTCAAAAAGTCAGTGAGTTCTAAAAGCTGGTGGTTTTTCAACTACAGATATGGCAGATTTCTTATGTCTGTTTGATGTGTAAAAATCGGTCATTTCATTAAAACCAGAATAAAACCAAGAACTTTACTACAGAATAGAGGTAGCAGCCTTCTGGCTCTAAAGCAACTTCAGTGTGAAGGAATGTGAGTTTGCTGGCCTTCCATGCATGCTCATAATTTACTTTGGGAGTCTTTACTTTGGGAAATGGGCTGAGTTGTGTTTTCTTCGTTATCTAATGAAGTCTTTCCCATGCCTGCCCTTTGCTCCTCTAGTGCTATGGAAAATGTCAGGATAAGAAGCAGATTAAAAAAAAAAAAATTAAAAAACCCCACCCTCTTTCTTTTATTCTTTCAGTGTAAAATAAAGCTTCTTGTCATTATTTATAGCAACTCTGATAACTGAAGACTAAGACTTGCTCTCAGAATGAAAACTCGAATATTTAACTCATTTCAAGCACTGTTCCCATGGCCACACTTCAATGATCTCCAACCAGAAACCTCTGCAACCAATGATTGATACACATCTATGCAAAGAGGCAATTTGGAAGAACAAAAGCTTAAAGGATGCATCATACCTTCGGCCTTACTCCTAGGAAGCCACTGCAGTTTGGGGCACCACATTTACAAACGGTCTTTCCATTTCCCAAACACTCCAGATTGTAGTTGAAAGTCAGCTCAGTCCCTGGCACAAAAGCAGATCAAAACCAAGCAAGTTGTTAATGAATTACAGAGTAGAATGTTTCACTGTTAAAATAAAAGCACTTTTTAAATACGATGTCACAAGTGACTGCCACCACTACACAAGGACACCAAACTATTAATCTCCCCAAAGATCTGTGTAGATTGAAAATTCAGTAAAACCCCTCTCCCCTACCACATTTTACAGCTAAAAAGGGCATTGATCCTGTAGCAGGCCCCTGTATCAACCTCCACTGATACCATGTGTGTGTTTCCTTATGTTAATGCTGCTGTTAAGCCTCATGAATACCCCAATGTAAATAAAAATTAAATCCCCTTCCAGAGAGCTACAAACCCTCCCTTTTCCTTACAGAACCCCCGAGGCTACTGCAGGCATTGACAGTGTGTTCCTTACCAGCTTTGATATTTACAAGTGCGAAGAGCCCGACCCGAGTGTCACCATTCACACACCATTTCTGAGTCTCACAGTTGGGCTGGCAGCAGTGGTTCATGAACCGAGCATAGTTACCCTTTGGCCCAGCATCAATGATTCGATCCTGGAATTGCAAAAAAACAACCCAGAAAAACACATTTCAAGCAGCTATCATGAGCTGCAATCAACCAGCTCTGATGCCTCTGGCCAGTGCTGGCAGATCACACGGCAATAGAGCCTCCTGCACATCATCCTCCTCCTCAGAGACACAGGACTTTCAAGGGACAAAGACACTCTCCCAAACAGCCAGGACAGTGCCACTGCTGCTTGCTGGGAAACAAGACCTCCCTGTGGCATCAGTATTGGATAAAAACCACCCCAGCACACTTCCAAGGCAGCGCTCGTGGTTCCAGGCCCCAACTTCTGCTTAAAGCAAAATAGCAATTCCTATTTCTTACATGTCAGTGTATAGAAAGAAAACAAGAAGAGTGTGTAAGGTGAGGTACACTGGTGCACAGCTTGTTATGGGGCTGGAGAGGAGAGGGAAGCTGCAATTGAGATTTGCTTTTGTAGCAACGAGGCGATATTAACACTTGGGCCTGCCCCATCAGCCATACAAGGAGAACAAGATATGGTCAGTGTGAACTTGCAGCAGGATGAGGGGAAAGACAAAGCAGCCACTGTTATCCTGTCCCACACTCTACAGTTTCCTCCCCATGTCTGTTTTCATGGTTTCTTTCTCATCTTTCCATGGTTGAGTAACAAAGTGGGGAAAGCAGCTGACACAATCACTTAAACTCTAAAAATCAGGAGTTCATAGCAACAACCTGGCCTGCAGGACCCACTGGGGACCCTGTGGCTGTAACTAAATCCATCAGTCTACTGAGAACAGCAAGACCTGAGACCTGAACTCAGATGAAGGTCTTGCTGTGCCTGTAACTTACATGCCTCTTCTGGCACACACCAACCACATTCTGGGCTCTCCAAAGTCCAGCTGCTGGGAAGGATCCCATGTTCCCAAATTCAGCCTCTCATGCTGAAGTAGGATCTGCAGTCCTCAGACAACTGTCTTCACCTCTAATGAACAAACTCAGGCAATGCCTGTTCAGACTTTCCTCCTAAGCCTGAAATCCAGCCTGAAGCTCCTCTATTACACATTAATTCATTTAATAATTTCAGAGGAAATGCAGACCAGCTCGTCAGCAATGCTTAGCACCTTTTTGCTAGATGGAGTATCATGCCTTCATTCCCATCTTTTTATTTCTGTTCAGGATGCTGGCAGGACATTCCTTGCACATACCTTATCCAGTGTCAGCATGTAGAAATTGGTGATGTCGTGCTCCTGAGCATAGCGGATTCGGGCTCGGCACTCCTCCTCATCAATTAGCTCCCCAACATACTCATTAACAAATTCACCCTGCCAGACACAAAACAAGCTGATAAGACAAGACAAATTATCTGCAGGATGGAGGGACATCAACCTTTTTGCTAGAACTTAGCTCCTGTTTCCTTCCTAAAAATTTCTCCCTGTGCTCTGCAGCCAGTTTGGCCTATAACCTACACCAAAAGCCCTGAACCATACATCCGTTTCACATGCTCAAATGACTCAAATTAAATAAAGAACTGTGACCATCAGGTTATTCTTTGTGCCAAAGAAAGAATTAGCATCCAGGGACAGCACAGAAGTTAACCACAAGAACAGCACTTCGCTGCAAAGCTCAAAGCACTGCCCTAATTGCATTCCAGATGAAAACAATATCCCTTTGGGGACCAGCCACATGGAGCAGCAGGATGCACCTGGAGCACCTGCTCCTGCAGTGAGTGCAGGAGTTCTCCTGCAGTGAAGTACTGCAGAGACTGTACTCCAGCCACTAAAGAGAACCCCAGCTCTGCTCCAGTGGGGCTAATAGGTCCCCCCACTAAATAACTGAGTGTTTCTGTTTCCAGTCTGTCTGCTGAAAGTGAAACAAGCACATGGAATGGCAGAAATATCCTTTAACTTATGGCACAGCAGGCAGCAAAGTTTTCAACAGGACAGACTCACATTTTGCCTCTTCTATCAAGGCCTCCCTCTTATCACGTCATCACTACTCCCTTTTCAGACATTCTTCTCTTACTATGCTGAAAGTCCTCTGTTTCACTTTATCCTTTATTAGCTTTGGGGTTCTTTTGGATTTAACATTCCTCCTTCTTCGTTCAGCACAGATGTGTGTCCAAAGAATTGCTCTTCTTTGCATTTAAAAAACACATACAAGTGTTTGAGGTGGAGATAATCAGTTTCAGCAGTAATAACAGCCATGTCCAAGACACTGCCCTTTTTTAAGATCCAAGCCCGGGTTTCTGTTTCTGACACAAGATTCTCATGCTGGATAAGCCTGGTTAGTCAAGAATGGGGAGGAGGAATAATCACTGTTCCCCCATCTGGAAATCCTGAGCACTGTCCCATTGTTCTTACAAGCAGACTGACCAAGCAATCACCTTTCTTACCCTGTGGGACATGCAAATAATTTTCCCGGTCAGCTGAGCCAAAACACTTTTGTCAAGACTGCAAAGACTAAACTCAACTTTTTTTCTAAATGGCATTCTACTAAAAGAAGTCTTTTTCAAACCAAGACTGATCAAGAGAGAAACAACAAGAGAAAGCAACACAGAAAGAGCGCAGGTACCTTCCTGATGTCTGTTTTGGCCTGCAGGCCCCAGCCTCGTGCCAGCGTGCGGAAGATCTGCACCTCGGGGTACTGGCGCTTGGAGAAGCACTGGTTCTGGCAGCGCTCCCCCGCAGGGCACACCAGGGGGTGGCACTCGTAGAGCAGCATGCGGTTGATGCACTCCGAGTCCAGGCCGCAGGGGTTCTCGTCCGTGGGTTTGCAGTTGCAGCGCGGGATCTCGGACAGGTCTGCAGTGAAGATCTGCACCTTCCCCACGGGCCGGTTCACCTTCAATGCACACGAGGGACATGAGCTCTTGGGAGCTACAGGTTACCCCGACAGGCATTTCTGTACTCCACCCTTGCCTACGAGCTGCAGTGACTTAGTGACAGCGAGGGGCAGAAGGACACAAGTACAGGCACAGCTGTACTCCTGGGAATTCTATTTCGAGAGGCAGAAGGTTAGAGGAAACAGCTCAGGAGGATGCAGGTTGCCTGTTAGCATCACCTGGTGCAGTGTGTATTCTGTGACCCTGGAGAGGTGAGAGGCTGCCAAGTGTCCCCCTCCCATCATCACTGAGCCCACATCCAGCCCAATGCTCTTGCTGGGGCACACAGCATCCCTGTGACCAGCACCAAGCCACTTTGTGCATCAAACCACACCTTTTCCAGTCTGAGTGTCAGGTGCTTTTCCTCAGCTTTCCCTTACTGCCCTGCTTTTTGAATGTTACCTTCAAGCTGGTTTGTGCTCTCAGCTGTCACACCTGTGACAGAAGGCCTACCACACAGTTACCTCCCTACCCAACTGTCCTGCAGATGTAAATGGAAGCCAAACCAGACAAGGCTGGGGTTGGAAGGCCCAAAGAGGAGCTCAGAGTTAAGCCAAGGAGCTCTCTAAAAACCGCTCCAGGAGGAAGCGGAGTGCAGCACCAGGTGGAGAAGTGACTGGCATGTCTGTGGCATGAGCTGGGTCCTTGGGGTTTGGTTAAAGGCAGCAAACGCTGAAAAGCAGGCAACAGAGAGTCAGGACTTTGGAGAGAGACACTGAAGAAAAGCTCCTTGCTGCTCTTTCCCTGGGTGAACCATTGTCTCACTTTCCTCTCCCAGAACATGAAAGGAAGGGATTTTAGCAAAACTATTCCAGCCCCCGTATAAGTTACCTAGTCCCACCCACAGCCTGTCTGAGGCTGGCCCAGTCCTGATCCCCCTTTGTTTAAACACAAACCCTGCAGAAACCCCTCATTAATCACTTCAACACAGTCTCCCCCACCTTCCTCCTAGAACTGAGCCCCACCTCCAGCCTTCCTTGTCACGCAGGTTCTCCTCTGCTGGTTCCCATCTCTCACCCAGACTCATCAAGAGTGGCAAGACTCACAGGATTGGGTCAATCCTCTACTGGTACTGCTCTAGCACTGCCACTGCACACCACACATACCCAGCACACACCTGCCCTATTCTCTGAGGCACTGCTGGGAAGAAACCAAAACAGGGCAATGCTTGGACTCAGCACAAGCCTGATGTGATGAAAGATCCCAAGTACATTTTGCAGCAGCCTCTCATATGGGTGTTCCTTGGGACGGACTCGAGGTGCTGATCTCCTTAGAAGGAGTGGACACAAACAGCTTCATCCATTCCATCCTGAAGCCCTCTCCAGTTCACCATCTGCTCCTGCAAACCGCTTTGCTTTCAGAGAGACAAACAGCTTGCACCCAGACCTCAGAAGAGCTGCCATGACTAATGACCACAACCGTCATTATTTATATAAAAGGGTATTTCAAAGGCTCTAAACTGCTTCCAAAGTTCCTTCATGTTGTGGCCAGAGAAGCCTAAAAATAGCTATAATGAGAAACTACTTCCTCCACTGAAGCTGCCAGGCCCATACTGCTGCCACAGCATTCAGTTGTGCTCTTTACACCACACAGTAACTCATGCAGGATATACCTGCCCGCCTAAAAACCTAGCTAGATACAAAAAATGCCAGAAATCAGTTAAGCTTTCATATTTTGCCACATAAAAAGGGAAGGAGCAGACAGAAGCAGCAAAAAAAGAACACAGTCCCTGAGTCAATGGGTTTCTGGTCAGCTGGGATCCAGTTCTCAGACACAGGCACATGCTTGGCCTCAGCTCTCTTCTCAAGTCACCTCCATCCTCTAGCTATAGCTGCTCCAATTCTAACTCAACAACAACAATAATATTTAACAGCCCTTAATGTGAATAGGTCCCCAAAACAGAAGAAAAGGGCTGATATTGCAGCCTGTACACCTGCTTCAGTATTTCTGTTCGGTCACCAACTGATACAGAAAGAGATATAAAACAATAGCAGATGATAGAAGATACTGTGGGTTACCACACCCTCCACACAGCCTTGCTGCACTGCACCCTGACCACCTCCTGTCCTGGTCTGTCCACCTTGCCACCAGCAGCATGGAGCATTTGACCACACTGGCCATTACCAGCCCTCTCCCCTGAGTTCTCAAGGTACAGAGACAGTTCCTTTGGACCACACAACTGACACAGACAGCACAGACATGACCAGATCTGTTCCAGCAAACCAGAGCACCTCTGTTACTGCAGCCCAGCTTGCTGATGATGGAGAGAGGATCAAAGGAACCTTCAAGAACAGCCAGACACCCAAACATCAGAAATGTTTCTGTATACCTGTAAATCACCTGCACTGAGAGCTCAAGACTTCTCTTCTGCACCTGCCCCCCACCACCTCCCCTCACCTTGATGTGTTTGTAGGGAGGAGGTTTCTTGTCATTCTTTTTGTCTTCCTGAAGTTGTCTCAGTTCTTTCTGTGCTTTCAATTCTTCAAATCTCACAGCAGCTTCCTGAAGAGCTAAGTGAGAGAACAGGCTCTGTTATGAGGAACTCCCTCTGCTCACACAGAGCTGGGCAGCCACTGTCCACCCAGTGTTCACCAAGAGGAGGGTGAAGAAAAGGCCAATGCAGCAGAGAAGTGCAGAAATTACAGTCAAGGGCCTGCTCATGGGTGATGAACCATCCCATGTGCTGGCTCTCTTTGCCTGCCCTCTTGGGCAGAGATGCCAGGCAGCTACATCCACAACTCTCAAGTACACTTTTATATCAAGATAATGACTGCATTGCACAGAGGGAAGCTGACACAGCAGCAAGCTCACTTGAATTTTGAGATGCTATATCAGAGCTGGACAAAGATTTGAGATCTGCACATCCTTCTCCCTCTCTGGGAGTCAAACAGACACTCTGAGCATGCTGGATGTTACATAAGCAGCAGCTCATTCTACACCTTTAATTTCACTTCAGTTCTAAGAAGACATTTTTCTCTGCTACATGAATGACACTTTTCCAAAGAGAATGAAGAAGGTAAGACCATGTACTTCCCTGGATGAAGACAAGTTACCTTTTTTGTAAATGCCATCCACGCCTTTCCCCATCTTGTCTTTGCTGCTGACATCACCTTCCATGTAAGGGAACACACGAGCCTGGTGGGTCCACAGGTAGTCCTTGGAGCCAAAGAACAGCACAGGGAACTCGCCAATGTCATGTTTCATTTTTTGGATGTTGACAGGAATTGTCCTAGGATGGCAAATCTCAGCTGGCCACCACCTGCAACACAGGAAAGGGCAGATGAAACCTCTGGCTTCCCCACTTCCAGACACCTCAAAAGTATGCTAGTGCATGGAGACATGGGAAAAAGTGTGTGAGGGCCTACCAGCAAGGCTGGTGGGGAGAAAAGAGGCTATTGGAGGAGGAAAGCTCACGTTTTATGAGCAATGTGCATGCAAAAAATGCAGAGGCCAGCTGCAATGAACCCTGCAGAGAGGAGCAGCTCCTCACCTCCATCACCATGAGCACTGCATGAAGAAGGAATGGGGACAAGTCTGTTCTATCTTCACCTACCTGTAGCGCCCAACTTTCACCCAGACTACTTCTTTGTAGTGTGGCTTTTTGCCTGCCTTGCAATCATTACAATACCAGCTTCCCTCTGGCATCTCAATGTTTAGACACTCACGGTGAAACGCAGCCGGGCACGACTCGCAGCATAAAAGGCTGCCCCCTGCAAAGAGAAAGAGGAGAAATTTATCAGTCACTGTGCAGAAGCCCTGCACTCCCCATTTCCAGACAGACCTGGAAAAAGAGAATGATGGTCTCCTGCAAAAAGTTGGGCCCTATTCACAGTAAAAAAAAAAAAGAACCCTTCTAAGAATCCAGAAATCCAAAAAAAAAGTGTAGTTTGAAGCTGGACTTAAATGTGGAAATACAGAGAGGCAGGCTGCTCTCTGCAGTTCCCATTGGGACATTCAGGATGGGAAAAGCTTCTGCCCTCTGTAATGAATTCCAGGCAGGGCATTCCCTGGGGCCAGGGGACCTCACCTTCCGAGCAGACAAAGCACCAGCTGACGTTGACGTGCTCGTGGTTGCGGCAGCCCCGGCGGGCAGTGAAGTGGTTGGGGCAGATGATGCTGTTGGAGGCCAGGACCACGGAGCCGGCGGCCAGGCAGAAGTCGTTGGAGTGATACGCGACCGGACACCGCACGCAGCGCATCAGGCGACCTGGCACCGACAGCCACACAGTCAGCCCCTGCACGATCACCCCTCCTTCCTGCTCAAACTAGACTCTACTCATACCTAAGCTCAAAAGGAGCTCTGGAGAAGGAAGCTGACCTTTAATTTTTATAGATCACCCATGATATACTCATTGGATTTCTATGAAGTTATTTAATATAACTAAATATATATAAAATTATAAAATGTGGAATACCTATACCATAGATAAAATTGCATTATTTAGAAGTGAAAAATATCCTGCGTGCTGTGCAGAAACAGTTCAAGAGTTCACAGACTGGGACTGCTTCCTATCATACACAAATAATTACTAAATCAGCTCCGACAGTAATTACAGACAGGGTGTTCCAAGTGCTTAGCTGCACATAATGAAATCAATCCATGTAGCTTCTGAAAACACAAGCACTTGCCTCTTGTTTATCAGATTTTACCCTGAAATTCCAGAACTTCCAGGCAATTCAGACTTCCCTACAGGCCTAGTTTATGTGAGGTTTTTGAGTTCAGTTTTCAGTTCCTCACAGCAGACTATAAACAGGAAGAAGAGATGGGAGAAGAGGGGTAAATGTGACCATTGAGAAGCAGCAGCCAGTCAACAAATGTTCAGTGGGGAAGCGGCTGGCTGTGGGCTGCGGGCTTTTGGCCTTGGTGTTGTTTTCTACACCAAATACTGATAAATGGGGGCAAAAAAGCCAACTTTGACACAGACTCTGAGGATAAAAATAGAGCCAGTCTTATTGTCACCCATCTTAAGACACCAAGGATTAAAGAAAGGCAGCCTTAGAAGCAAACGTACACAGCAATCACAAAAGTTTTAAGTTTGATCATGTGAGATAAAGGTCAAGGTATTGCTGCAAACAGCTCAAACAAATGTTTGCTTAGGAAGCTTAGCCCAAGGGTGTCTCCACTACAAGATGAGAGTTTACATAGAAAAAAAACGGATTAGTAGAACAATATCATAGTTTGCCCTGTGCTGCTCTTGATGCTGCTGTGTTGACAGCCCATGCTGCTAAGCAAGGCACCATCTGCAGCACTGGCACAGTGAGGAGCAGGTGGGAGAAACACAAGCGTGTCTGTACAGCTCCAGAGATTTACTCAAAAACCCACTGAGGCCTGAGGCAAGGCTGGGCGTGCAGGAATTCCAGCCTCGGGACAGCCTGAGAACATTCCAGCTGCCATGGCCGACCGTGGGGACTGCTGCTGAGCCTCACACTCTGACACCACCCCTTCCACTCCCCTGGGAGCAGCTACTCCTCAGCAAACACAGCCAGCGCTGAGGCAAGGACACAAAGGCAAGAGTGCAAAGAACCGGTGAACCAGGTGGACATGAAACAAAGAAAAACCAGGTGACTGCACCCCCCCAGACCACCCTGGAGGACTGGGTACCTTTAGAGGCAGAGATGTTTGCTGGGTTAGCAGCATGGCAGGTCATGCAGATGTGCAGGGAGCAGCGGAAGCCCTTGTTCTGCATGACTGTGGGCGGGTATTTCTGGATGCAGGCTTCGTGGTAATACTTCCCACAGAGGGGCAGCAAGCACCGCTTCACATCCTCCCCGCAGCTCTTGCACACAAAGCAGGTGTGGACCCCTGCAGAAAGAGCAAGGCACTGGTCACACAGGAGGGCTAAATGAGGGCCTGATGCTGTCACCAGGCTGCCTAACCACACAGCACAACTTCCCAGCCTGCTGCACCCATCCCAGAGCACAGCTCTCTGCACCAGGCTGCTTTGGCCTGAAGCTGCAGTAGAACTCCACATCAAAATAAATATTATTATAGCTGGGACTTCAGGCCAAGGAAAAAAAGAAAATAAAAAAAATCAATAACCCTACTTTGAGATTTCCTCCTTTCCAGCCTGAAAAAGACTTCTCCTCCCCATCAGACCCCTTTCCAGAGTCCCAGGTAAGAATTTGTCTCTTTCCCAGCAGATCATGGACATTCACTTTGTACATCAAGTCTGAATCAACAGTAAGGCTGGTAAATATTTGAAGCCATTATTAAGGGCTTCAAATCAACAAAGAGAAGGTTTAGATTAAACATTAGGAAAAAATGAGGCCCTAGCACAGGTTGCCCACAGAAGCTGTGGATGCCTCTTATCTGGAAGTGTTCAAGCCAAGGTTCAACAGGGCTTGGAGTAACCTGTTCTAGTGGAAGGTGCTCCTGCCTGTGGCAGGGGCGTGGAATTTGATGATCTTTAAGGTCCCTTCCAACCCAAATCACCCTGTGAGTCTAATTAGAAAGTCATTATCAGACATCAAACCAATAATGTGAGGACTGAGAGCTACTCAGCAGCCCTACAGCAGGCAAATCACTCCAGTCAAGGCAGCACCAGGTAAGGCCACAGTCCTGCCCTACCTGTGGAACACTCATTGCAGATGAATTTGCCCTTTGGCATCTCGGAGAGCCCAAGGCACTGCAGGTGGAAAGCACCACAGCACTGCGCCTCACACAGCAACAACTCCCCTGGCTTCTCACAGATCTGGGGGAGAGAAACACAGTATCAGCTTGAGCAATTTTCCTCCCAGCAGCATCCCACACAGCAGCAACCCCCATGCTGGCCAGAAAGGCCAGCAGAGACCCCCCGGGGAAAAATGTTACATTTTCATTGTGTCAGTTAATTCGTGTAGTTTGTGTATAACCACTGTTATTTACCATCCAACTCCCTGACACCCTACATTGGGTAAAATGTATCTTATGCTGGTCACATCTCCCTAACCTCCGTGAACTTTAAGAGGAAGAAATGCTATTGCAGGAGAAATGCTTGATACAGAACACAAAAAGCTGATTAATTCCACAATAAGCACTTGGAGGCTACCTGGGCTTACCTGGGGCACCAATGTGTCCCAGAACTTACACAAAAATACTTTACAGTGGGATAGTTTCAGAGAGATTTCTTTGGGAACACTACCTGACACACATTCTCCTTGAGAGCTGCTCCTCCTCCACGCTCCCCCTGTATCTTTTTGGACGAAGGCACTCCATGGTCATTCTCTGACCCCTCCTCATGACCCTCTTTGGGGCTTGCAGCAGTCCCATGAACCGATGTTTCCCCCTTGAAAGAGAAAACTAGAATTAGGACTCTCAGTAGCACCCATCCTGCCTTGGAAATTACAAATTCAGTCACAGTTTGGCAGGTGTTACACACCCTGGAGAGAACATCTCCCATTACAGTTCCTCCAAAAGATTTACAGGAAAGGAAAGGAAAGAACTCTTAGTTTACTAGGTGATTAAAAATACACAACACAATTACCTTTCTGTGCATAACCACTCTCTGAGCAAGGAGTGAGCCCTGAATGGAAACAAATCAGGTAGAAAAAGTCAGAAGCACCCCAGTATCTACTTGCACTAGAAACACAAATGAAAAACCTCAATCTTCATAGCACCTGTCACACACTAAACCAACTACATTTTTCCTCTACACTCAGCTTGTTCTAACCCATGTGAAATAGAGATACAAAGGTACTCGAGGCCTGTGTTGGGTATGAAATCAGCCAACCCCAAAAGGAGCAGCACAGCAGGGCATGCACAGCCCATCCTGACTGAGGTGTGCAGTCTCCCACTGTCCTATATGAGTGTACAGCACTGCCCATAACATCCTCTGGTGAAAAACCATCCTGGGGAGAGGATGGGTTTCAAACGATAAAGGTCCAACCACACACTCACAGGCCAAGTCAGATCCTGCCACAAGGTTTCCCAGTGTCCATGGCACCTGCCCAGGCAGTTAGGAGGAAAGAATAGCAGGTATCCTAGAGACATTTGTTTCTAGCACAAAATGTGGCTGTCCTGCAGCTACACCCTGCAGCAGTGCCACAGATTCTGTCAGGACAGGCAACTGAGGGCTAGAAAACACCATCCTGCCAGCTTCCAGCCCACTTGGGAGCTCTAGGGAACACTCCAGTGGCCTCAGCAGCCCCAGCTGCCACTCCAGAGTAGGGACAATTTAAGGACATTAATACTGCACTAAAATGATGCCTTTAGCTACGTGCTTTGAGCCAGAACATTTTAAGGACTCTGCCACTTTTAAATAAGGCAGCTCACTGCAGGTAGCTGAGTGATCTCAGTGCACAGCTGCCAGCTCCTCCCTGGGTCACCAAGCTGTAGCCACTGTACACCCAAGCACAAATAGTACACCTGAGAGACCTTGTGAGAATTCAAAGTGCTGGCAGAAGCAGCAGCCATCACTCCCACACCCCCAGGCCTGCTTGGTGCAAGCCTGTCCAGCCAACAATCACGAGAGGGAGCTTTGCAACACTTTCTGTAAGGGAAAGGCTGAGCTGTGTGTGTAAGCTGAATTGAATGCCTTTTGAACACATTCTGAATCTCGGCAAAAAAGGACAAAGGACATAAAGATCTTCTAAAGTTTAAAGCTGGAAGAACCTGGAGCTAGTATTTGCTCAGATAATGATGCTTTCTTTGCCTGGAACTGTTGGTTTTTCCCCTATTCCCTGAATGTAGCAGTATGAGTTTATTTGGGGACACTTTAAAGCCATGTGCCTTCTGTGGAGCAATGAGGCACAGATGCAGTGAGGGTATATTGAAGTACACATTACAAAGATGAATGGTATAAACTGATTTTATTGAGAGAAAAAAAAAAGAAAAAAAGCAAAGTCCCAACTACAGGCTACTGCCAGTCCAACACACCTTACAGAGTACTTGTTCTAACACTGCTCCCAGAACTGCTGAGGGAAGGGATGTCAGAGCTAGAGAGGATGAGCAAGGCCCATCCTTTGTGAGCATGGAAAAAGGCATTGCCACTCAAGGATCTGCCACTGTTTCCCTTCCTTCCTCTGCCCAGCACAAGCACTGCAACACTCCATACCTCCTGCAGAAAGAAAGGCTCATCCCAGGTCTTCTTCCAGAACCATCCCTGCTGCTGTGTCTGGCACAATCCCAAAGCCTGACCTGTTCTTTGGCACAGCCTGACCTTGGCTCACAACCTTGACAACCATTTCAACAGCATTTTCCATCCCATTCTGTCAGTCTCTTACTGCCTGATGTTGTAAATTTGCACTCCTGGTTCCACAGACAGGCAAGGCCAGAGAAAGCTGCTCAGCTCAGCCCAGGCTGACAAGCTTTCCCCTGCCCTCTTTTCTTTGGAAGGCTTCACTGGGCTGTATCATCAAACCATGTATTTCTTCTAGCAAAGTGGAGTTCCTTGCCCAGTGTGTGCAGTCACTGAGGGAGCAGCATGGTTTGAATTCCACATGAAAGCACAACAGCATCTCCACAGCATCCCAAAACTCACCTAAGCCAGGGGATGAACACCCACCACAGCAGCTAAAGAGACAGAATTACCTAGAAAGGGAGGTTGGCAAAGGTGCCAAGCATTGATCTTTTTTTTTTGCATGGTTTACACCATACCTGACTTCTGGTACACAATACAAATGTCTACATCTAGAGGCAGCTAAGGCTGGGTTTCCTCTGCAGTGAGTAGTGACTACAGGATTCAGAGCATGGCCTAGATCTCTGCTGCTCTGAGCTGCCCCTCTTTTCACAGAGAATTTGCTGTCTCTTAGTGGGTAGAGCAGACAATGCTAACTGCCCCTGCCCAGCACTGGCAAAGGCATTTGTACAGGCTGTTTTAAAACATTAGTCCAGCTGAGCATGCTTCAAAAAGAACACTAGCACCAGCACAGGAAAGCATACATGGACCAAGGGTATTACACCAATTTATTAACTTTATCACAAATGCCCTTTCCAAAATGCAACAGGATGGCTGGAACTGCTTAAAGTGGTGTGAGGTTTCTGTTCTCCTGTAAACTGTGGTTATAATAACAAATATAACAATATTGATCTATAAT
>NW_005054308.1:9203202-9229999 GCF_000277835.1 Geospiza fortis | reverse complement strand
CTCCTGCCGACCCTGGGCAACGGGATGTGAGAGGCGATGGCGAGAGGCCCAGAGGTGTCTTGCCTCTCCCAGGAACTCTTGCTTCCCCTACACTTGCTGATAACTGGCTCATTCCTAAAAGGCAAAATGTGCTTGTCAGAGATATTTGTACACTGACCTGCTAATATGTAGCAGAGGGAATTGCCCCTGTTATCCCTTTCTGCTGAATGGCAGAATGCAATCAGAGGCTCTTGTGAGCAGTCACAGACAGTCCCCCCCAGCCCCTCCAGTGGGGTTCTTGGCTCATCCTGGTGTTCAAGTGCAAGCAGAAGGGGCTGAAGTCCAGTCTAGTGCTTGTGCTTCAAACTGGTTTCTAAAAGGGCAGGAGTCCCATTCCCAAGAAAAGACCTTTTACAGCAGTTTGATTTTCTGAGGTGTGAAGCAAGATGCCAGGTAAAACCTGGTTCCATGAATTCAGAACAGCCTCTCTCACAGAGAATTACAGAGCCTGAGTTAAGCATCATTAAAAAATAGTTACTAGGTCAAAGCAGTATCTTCAACCTAACCCCAGCTCACGCAGCTGCATCAGTGGGACAAATTCTCAAATGACAGGCCCACAGATGCCTCTGGCTTAGGCTCTGCCAAGTGCCCTGGGAAGCAGCAAACAGGTTACAGGGATGAAAGCATGAAGATCCAATGGTACCTCAGAGTGTGGGGTCTCCCCCAGCCCCTCCTCATTTTTCTCCTTCTTGGAATGGACTGCAGCAGAGGTGTGGCGCTGCCTCTTCCGCTTTCGCTGCTTCTCCAAGAGCTTTTCAGAAGCTGGGATGCAACAGAAAAACCATTCAAGGAAAATGCAGAAAGAATTCCCTTGCTGCAGGTGACACCAGTAAGTTCTGCAGCCTGAGTGCTTCAGGCTGGATCCTATATTCTTTCAGGGCCTAAGGGCTGGGGCAATACCAGCCTCCAGGCACTCAGCCCTCTGCCCTGCAGCCACCACAGAAACACCAACTCATACTGGTTAAAGCAACTTTTGCTGGGCAGCTGAACCCAGAGTACCAAGCACTTACACACACACACACATTTCCACAGGCACTGATCCCAATATCCCAACAGTTTGCCCTGCTATCCCTGCATTCACTTACCTTCTCCCGTGTCCTGGAAGTGGCCTGGTGAGTAGAGCTCAGAGCTGTCACTCTCTGAAGGGCCAGTACCCTACAAACACAGGAGAGCGAGTCACGTCACCAGAGGAAAACAGAGGCACACACTCCTCAGCTGTGAAACCTTTTGGAATGACTGCAACACCTAATTTACCATCCAGATCATGAATTCGTCAGTCATTAGAGATTTTACAAGAAAATATTTGGTTTGTGTGTGTGATAAATCATATGTCTAAAAGTCTGTCTCTGGGAAGGGAGGAATGTGGAGTCTGATGTGTCTTGTGCTCATGAGCACCATTCACAGCTTCCTGTGCTCTCCTAAAAAGGCTGCTAATACTCTGCAAGGTGCTGGGAGAAGACATTCTCTCCTGAGTTTACGCTTTTACAGACCTTAAGACTGAAATACACTGGCCTCTACATTACTGCAGTGGAGGTAACTGTACTAAGACTGTGCCTCACAGAGAAAGAAAAAGGAAAGCCGTGTTATTAGTCAACTTTAGGAACAGTGGCAACAAGTTCTGTGCAGGCACATGATCTCAAATAAACACAAGTGGCATTTTTCCAAACCATGTCATTGAATATTGAGTATTCAGTGGAGAAGCGCAGCATTTTCTTTAAAAATCTGAACCAAACAAGGTATCCTACATGTCATTCACCTCAAGCCTCCATCCTGCTTCAAGCTCTGCACTTACATGCATTCACCAGCTCACTTGGAAAGGTAACAAAGAAAACACTGCTCAGAGGAAATCTGATGGAAAAGGACAAAGCCTTAGGTTCAAGTTCAAGCTACATTGTAACATGACAGAAAGCCTCTGCGCAGAACATTTCTGCTCATACCTTTCCAGCCAGCATCCAGATGACTCCTTTTCCAGAAAAATCAATTTTAAAAAGGAGATTTTAAAACAAAACTACCCAATCCCCATTACAACTGGAGAGGGGTGGGGGACAGTGGATTATTTCATCATAACACAGCAACCAGCACCTTTGGGAAGGGTGGACCTTTGCTCCTGGGCTGCAGCCAACAAAAAACCACATCCCATTGCATTGTGTCTTGTTTAGCAGGATCTGCTGTCTGGGCCTGCTTTCCATCCAGTTTTTAAAAGAGCTGGAAGGGAAGTACCTTCTTTTGGGGAGTCCATTCCTCCTTCTTTGGCATAAAGGCAGTGTCCAAGTCATTGGATTCCAAGAGCTTTTTAGTGGGCTTCCTTTGACGCTTGCTTTCGAAGTTTCCTGCAATGAAACCCTTCACATCAGATAAACAGGGGTTTTCTTGTCTTCCATCAGATTAAGGCCATTAAGTAAATATCAGCCAACAGTTCAAGATAATCTGCTTCACCCTGTCTTTGAGATCATAAGCTGCTAGGGCAGAGATGCCAATTACCTGCTTCTGTACAACTTCAATAAAAACAGACCTCAGTCTGTCATGACCTTCAGGCTCACCTCAATAAGTAATATAAAAATCCACCCACAGAAGAGAGGCTGTGAACTCACTGCCAGCAGGTAACACATGCTGGCAGCACAATTCACATCATAATTTCCCAAACACTTTGATCTGCATAAGCCAGTCCTACCACTGACACAGCCCTGCCTACACTCCCACACCCCTCACATCAGCATTCATGCTGCTCCAGTAAACAGGCTGAAGATCACAATCCTGGTTAAAACTACTTGAGAGAAGATACCCCAACAAAACTATTTCCTACTCAAGCTTTATCCTGGCCTTCAGGAAGTAGGAAGTTGCTAGACCTGGGTTCCTTCACTAATTTTGGCAACAGTATAAACTTAGAACCAGGAAATGCTGATGCTGAGTGCAGACACTCTGCAGACACAGGCTGTTACCCATCCCACCCCATTCATCCACTGGCTTCCAGAGTCTCAGCTGTGCCCTTTGACACCTCTGCAGGCACAGCTCATCCATCACACTCCTAACCCTCAAGACAAGCTTCTGCCCACTCTCTGTGCTTCAGCAAAAGGTGAGGGGAAATGACTCAAAAGAGCTACACAACCTCTGCAGACTGGATGTTTCCTCCCACTGCTGCAGCCTGTTGTGTTCTCCTGCATCTCCAATCTTGGGTTTACATCCTCAGTTTTTCCTCCTTTAATCCTCTCCAACTTCCCTTCCTGGTGACACCCACAAGCCTCCAGAGGCAATCCCTCTTCCCTCACACATGACAGGCTAACTGACCTCTCACTGACCAAAAATCTGCCTGCTTGGTTTATTTTTTTTGACTACAAGCCCTTTAGGAACAGTGTTCCCTCCAAGCTAGCACAGCCAGAACACCAGGGCTTCAACTCTGGACACATCTTTAGATGCTACCAGAGAATAAACACACTGAAAGGAGATTCTGGGACTGACACTGCTGGAAAGGGAAAAGGCCCCTCAGACCACACTCCTTCTACACTGTGCCTTACTGAGGACCAAGAACCTGGCTTACTGCTCACACAAGTCCCCAAAATTTCTAGAGATGCTTAGAACCAATTAAGTAGGAAGTTCTTCCAGAGGGAGTTTTGTGCTACAGCTCCCTGAGCTCCCTAGGAGAGCAAAAGATCACTCCATGAAGCTCAGACTTTGTGCATCACCCTCAGCACAGCAATGTCAATCCAAAGGGGTTTACAGCAACAAGAAACTGTCAGGCTGAAGGGATGTCAGTGTTTGGAAGCACAGACAGCAAGGACTCAGAGAAGGAGTTGTGGCCTCCTTCCTGTGGACAAAAGAAGCATTCTGTGCAAGGATCTAAGGAGGACCACCACAGTCTATAGAAAGCCAACAGTACCAGGTCACTGGACACCCTTGCACCTGCCCTCTTCTCCTTTCTCAACACAGTAACAGTCAGTGAGTGAAGAAGGCAAGAACAAACAGTGGCAACAGTCACTGATCTTTCATGCTGCCCCAAGAATAATTTTTCACTGAGAGTTACTTTCACTTACAAAAGCAGCATCACACCCCCTGCCACTTACCTGATTTCAGGAATCCCTCTTCTGCATCTGGAGAAGCAGAAACTTCAGAAACATCCGAGGAAGACAGAACCACCACCTCTGGAAAATCTGAAGATCCTCCTTGAGCTTGACTAGGGGGATCAGTGGAGTGGGATCCTAGTTCTGAGAAGGAACACTCTGCTTCAAGGACGGGAGGGGACTCTTTGGTTGAAGATGGAGTTGAAACCAAAGAACTTGGCCCCCGCTGGGTCTCTCTGTCAGGACTGCATTGTGCAGGAACGCCTCCTTCACATTCAGACCTCGCCACAGAATTCACCTGCCATGGTGAAATATGTTGGTGAAAACATTCATTCTGCATGGCACTGCACACAGCAAGAACACTCAACCACAACGAACATAAACACACAGACAGGGTCCTGGAGAAATAACCACAAAGAGACGCTGGCCTTCACCCACCTTTTGTGATTGCTCCTGGCCCTTCTTTGATTTTTTCTTGGGTGCAAACAAGTGATCATATTCTTCTGCATATTCCAGAAGCCGTTTACTTGGCTTTCTAAGGCGTTTCCTCTCTGAATGTGCTAAGAAAAAGGAAAGCAGCTTCAAGACTGTGTTTCTGAGATGATCACAAGACATCTGTGGATGATAGCTGTTCCTGCCTTCTCTTCCAGAGGTTCCATGTGGGAAGAGCTGATAATTCTCTCTCTGAGACAGCCCAAAGAATTTTTGAGTTTCCTATTTTCCAAAATCCCAACTTAGCAGGGGGGAATTTTAAGGACTTCAAGCAGTTCAGGTAAGAAATCAAAACACATCAGACTGAGAGGCTCCTAAAATTTCACCCACCATGTCCCTACAAGCTACATCTAACTTTCCTGCAGTACCTCTACCAGAACCAAAGGTCATTAGCAACTCGTTACTCTTTTGCTGTTTACTCAAACTCTTTTGGTTTTAGTGCAGGGGCACAGGAAAACACTGTTTTCCCATAACACAGTTCAGTCACTAGTTTCACTAGGAACACAAGCTTAATTCCTTCTCTTCCCCTCCTCCCTGGCATTTTTTTATATACTACAAATTCCCCATCTGCTACTGTGGGCCCATTTATTGCTTTGTTTGTTCCACAATGAGATCAGGGAGCCAGTGACTGCAGCACTTCTTGTCTCTGCACAGTGTGGTGGCATTGCAAAGTAAAAGGTATTTCCTCACCACAACCCTAACCACATCACCTCGATACACCAATGCAAGCCAAGCTCCAGAAAACTCAACCCTGACACTAGAACAGCTCTTCTCAGCAAGCTGCAAAAGCAAGGTGATGCACATTTATGTCTTTTTCTCACTTCCCAGAATACTTCTGAATAGATCTGACTTTTCTCCTTTTTAGCATTCAAAGTCATTAAATAATACTGCCCAAAGATTTCCCCTAGTCAGGAAAATACCTGCATCTCCTGGAAGTTTTGGAACAAACAATAAATATTCTCTTTGCTTCGTTTCATTTGTAGGAGGTGGCTTTTTCTTCTTTAAAACGGAAGCATTTTATAACAAAGCATTTCAATGCAACGCTTCAGAACAGGGATGTTGGACAAGATTGCTACATTTTATTGTGGCTTTGTGGTTAAACAAGCATGAAAATGTCAAACTTGGCCAAAAGAGAAGAAAGAAACAACTTTCTCAAACACAGCTATTTTCAGCCTCTATTAACACTCTGCACAGGTGTCTGAGTGAAACACACATTTCAGCACATAAGCAGTTATGGGATGAGTATCCTCACCAGGCAACTATTTAGAGCCCCAAAGCCATGCAGCAGAGTACACAGCACGGCGCCAGAAGGGCTGACTTAACTGCTTTTTGTTCCCAAAAGGGATCCCATACAGGAATCCCAAATGCAGATTGACAGTGGCAAATCACAGACCTGATGAAACTATTATTTATAAAATTGGTTTACATCAACCAAATCCACCAATCTTCATGTCTGCCTTATTTGCTCTAAACCACTGTACAAGGTTTGTGGCAAAATTATGCCCAATGCTACCATTTAACTATGATGAAGACTTTATGCAGTTTGAGCTTAGTGGAAATGGCACAGTTGTGACTGCAATCTGTTCTGATGTCTTACACTGAAGCTGCCTGCTGTGGGCAAGGATTGCTCATATCTCAAAGCACTGCATCAGTCCAGTTTTCCAGCATCAGCTTCTCTGCTTTCTATGCCTTGCCCAACATAAAGAATGGTCTCAACACAGCATTAGAGGTTTACTCAGTCCCACCAGCACTGGGGATGTTACAAGAGCCCTGCCAGTGGCACTGGTGCCTCCCCACAGCACATCTGTACAAAGGGGTGGGTGTGCACAGAGCTCACATGCTGTTTAGGGCAGGGGAATTCATTTATGCTGCAGTTGTTGATCTGGCACTTTTGTCAGCAAACCCAGGCCCTGACTGCTGCTGCTGCATCCCTGTGTGCAGCACCAACACCCTGTACACTCCTCACACTGTTGCCACCTTGCCCAGAGCCTGCTGCCTTCCTCTGCCACTGCCCTCCCAACTTTCTGCCTCTCAGCACCTCCTCTTCCCCAGCTCACTCTGCACACCTTCATCTTCACCCCACACAGCATCACTGAGGGATGCTTCAACTGCCAAACCACCACGAAGCTGTAAGAACCTGCCTGGATGTCGGTGTGAAGGAAGAACCCCCAGGACGTGCATCCTCTCACCTGCTCTACAGAGACTTCAGTCCTCAAAAACACACAAACCCAGCACGTGTCAATGAATGATTAAGCTGGTCATGACTTAAAACCAGAACTTTTACCCCAGGTGTTACACCCTATAGGCTTGTTTTCTGTGCCTGCTGCAACTTGCCTTGGGCAGGTCCCACAAGCACCAAGCCAGGAGCTGCCTTTGCCACAATTGAAACAGGAGTGCAGGCTGCCTCCAGCAACCACAAAAAGCAAAATACACACATCAAAATCTGCACTGAGAGAACACATAAGTGACAGAATGCACACAGGCTCAAAATTATGATAAGTTGTATTTTAGGATATCACAATTAGATTAGAGCAATTTAGTGTGGTGAAACCTATGCAAAAACCTAATTTTATTGGTTTTATTAAGGTGTGTTTCCCCAGATTCCCTGCAGAAGCCAGAGGATGATACATGTTGAATATGGTTCTGTTGGCCCTATTCTTCCACACACCCTTTTACTTCCTCCATTGGCTTTAACCAAATGTCCCCACCTCTGTGGGAGAGGCTCTCTTGCCTTTTGGTCCTCAGAAGCCTCCTCCTTCTTGGATCATTTCCCTTCCAGTGCTGCTGCCTTCCTTCTGTCTGCCATATTCCAGACCCACCTCCAGCTCAGCCTCCCTCTCTTCTGTTCTCTCTTTCACCCATCAGGCAGCCACACCAGAACTGTAAATTAGGAAGTCTGTGGGGCTCCACAAGTCACTATGAGTAGCTAATAAAATTCCACACTAAAAACTAAAAAACTCCCAACACATTGTCTTAAGGAAATCCTACAGAACAAACCGAAGACAAGCCATGTCAAACAGCACTATGAAAGATAGAAAACCGAGCAGCCATTCAGGCTCAGTTTTCTGGAACTTTCTAGCACTGACCTACCCCACTAACATCAAACTTGTGGCTCTAAGGAACACATCATGAAGGTGTAAGTTAAAGAAAAATCCCAGGGTCAGAAGGATTCTTATTTTACCTTTCACTGGGGAAGAACTAAAGATTTTGAATGTGTGCAAAATTTTCTGACCAATAACCAGAGTACAAACTCATAATGACTCTGCCTCCTTTGTCCTCCATGCTTACACAGAACTCAAACCAAGGTCCCACACTTTCTTCTGCTCAGACGTAGATATCTTCACATTGTCAGCCACAAATTCTGTAACTTATCCTTTAAATGAAAAAGTGTAAAATGTATACAAATACTCTGGCGCAAGTCCAGCTCCCTTACCTTGTGCAGAGAATTCAGACTGGGGAGCAAAGTTGCCAAGCTCTGTTTCTGAGTCCATCACACTGGTGTTTGGCTTACCACATACATTCAAACGTTTATCAACTAAGTCTAAACGATTCTCAAAGTCCTGAACTGCCAAGTCTCCCTCAAGCACCTTTGAATGAGGGGAATGCCTACGTCCCAAGCACTCATTTCCCTTCAGTGAAAAGCCACGAGAATTCAGGCCAAAGGCACTCTCCAAGTTTCCTTGTTCCCTAGATCTACTGGTGTGCTTATTAGATCTAGCACTGCTTTGGTTAAAACGCTGCCATCGCTTTTTGGGTGCTACGTGATTGGTATCATTAGACTCATCACCAAGAGAGCTCTCACTATTTGCCTCTGAATCCAAGTCTGGACTCTCCCCATTTTCAGCAGAATTGCAGCTCTCATTATTTCTACCAGCTTCAGGTCTCCTTCCAATACGACCTAAATTGTCATCAGATAAACAGGCAGAGTCTTCATCAGTTGAATGCTCTGTTAAATCAATACACTCCTTCCTCTCAGTATCTTCTGCCTCATTCCCTAGAGGTCTGGTAACCGAACTGTGCCCACGGAATGCATGTTCTCCTGAATCTCTGGGTAACCGACTTAGCAACTTACTTGGCCCTCCTGGTTTTAAGTCCTTTCTGTTTGAAACTGTTTTATCTCCAAGCTTTGATGACTGCTTAGATTTTGAACAGTTGCGTTTGGACATGCAATTTGTGCCGTTTGTCCCAGAAACAGCAGCACTCGCAGGCTCCCTTTTACCAGTACCAATCCCTGTCAACTTGGTTGGAGGACCACGTGAAAATGAGGAGTTGCTTATAGCAGAGTTTGGAGTTACGGTTTCCTGGACACAATCTCCATTTTTTTCTATTTTATATGGGGGACCTACAATAGACAAAGACTTGAGACCACTTGCAGAATTGCTTCCAGAACCATCACCTGTGCTGGTATTTCGAAATGGGACTATATTTTGACCAGTCATCAGTTGCTGCTCTTTTGTCTTACTGTCATGCATATCCTTCAACATCATTAACAAGGTGCTGAATTTGTAATCTGGTTCAATGGGCAAACGACCATGACCAGAAGCAGAGGAGAAAAGCAAAGGTACTGTGGCCTTTGGAGTGCCAGAGTCACTGGCATCATCATTCATGGACCGATAGGACAGTTCCTTCAGCTCTGACAGAACGTGCTTCACCACGGCTGTTTCGATTTCAGCAGAATCCCTGGGTTTCTCATGCATGTTGTTTAACAGTTTCTGACCATCAACTTTTCCACTTCTCTGAAGAGAATCTCTTGAAAGGCCAGAGAAACCTTTGGTATCTGAAGAACAGTGATTCACAGCACCCTCCTCTTCTGCAAGAGAAGGCTCCAACCCAGCAACCTTTTCTTTATGTTTACATTTTATACTTCTGCTTCCAGGTAATTTCATGCTTTTTGCTTTCAAGATTGCTTGATTTGTAACAGCAGGCCAGGAGCCCTCCTTGGAAACACTTTGGGGGGTAGGGTGCTTATTTGCTAGGGACAGATTGTAATTTCTCACATCTGAAGAGCACTCGAGAGGTGTCAATGACATCTCAGCATCAGACAAACCTACTTCAAGCTCCCCATCCACAAATTCAGCATCAAGTCTGTTGGTTACTGAACCTCCCAGAGCTTTGCGATCTCTGTGCGACTTCTTCCTGGCCCTTCTGCTGCTCTTCTGAGAAAGATACATGGAAAGTTTAATGTTTCCACTTGATGTCATAGCAAAGTCCTTCTCCACTTTATCTGAAGAATCACTAACTTCAAGAGCACTAGAGGCTCTCTCTGAACTTTGGTCCATGGTATCTACATCACTGTTCCCACCATCAGAAAGGGAAGAGGATGAATCTGATTCAGTTTGTTTTTTCTCAACACCACCATCAGATGCAGAATAGTGTATTTGTAACTTGGAACTGCACAAAATGCCCAGGGAGCTCTTCTCTCTCTCAAAAGACGGGCTGGAAAACAAATCTCCTTGGAGGGTGCTTTTCAGAGCGTCACTTTTACGATTCTCATAGTCTGGTTTTAGAGGAGTCTTTTCAAAGCGTCTTTCTCCAAAGGAGGACAGCAAATGGTTTTCCCTGGTGCTACTGGCTGCTGTCAGGCTGTTGGCAATCCTGCGAAGCTCGTGAGACGCATGTTTCTCTGGCAGGTCCCCAACAATCACGTTTCTAACTACGCTCTCTGGTGTTTTGTCTTTGCTTTCTTCCCTCGGTGCTTCCCCTCTTGCGCCACTCTTTTTTACTCTAGTCCTTTTTCTGCTTTCAGAGGTTGTTTTCACCTGTGGCTTGATGTGCAATTTTCCTTTTTCACTGGCCACGTGTCTGGAGTCAAAAGCCAAGGATTTTAAGCAGCCGTTCAGTTGCGTGTCCCTTTCTGCTCCAGGGCCATTGCTGTAGTATTCCAGCTGCACGTCCTTCTCGCTGTCCGGCTCGCTCGAGTTCTGGCTGCACTTCTGATCCTCTGGCCCCCCGAGAAGAATGTCTTCTGCCTGTCCAACACTGACTTCCCATTTAGCCCTAAATCTCTGAGGAACCTTAAAAGTTGGAGACAAAAAAAAAAGACAAAATTTCAGTAGGTACCCAAAGAGGTAAAAGCGAGGAGCACAAGGCACAGAACACAGAGACATTCCTGCATTTTGCATCTCTAAGACAATTCCCTGAGACTGTGTCTGGCAGACACAGGAAGTACTGCTCCTGGGTAAGCACCCTGCATTCCAGCTGAGCCCTGTGCATTCCCAGAACAGTAAAAAGGTCCCTGGCAAGTAAAGGTCTCTGAAGAATCAGATGTCTTGGCATGCCAACACACCCCGAACACAACAGCCTGTAAAGAGCAATGCATAAGGTATGGATCCCTGGCACAGAAATGCAAAGCTACAGCCAGCAAGCCTCACAAGGCAAATGCAGCACTGTTTTCCTCAAAATATCTGAGCAGACCTGTTTGCTGTCCTCATTGCTGATTCTTCCTGCATCCCCTGAATTCAGAGCACGATCTGCCCTCTCCATCAACTCACCTCGGGACTAACATGAGCTCCACACACATCTAAGATGTGCTCTATCAAGTTCACAATGTTCATTCCTGAGAATTCTCCCAGTTTAACTCTGTATCTGTAGAAAAACCAGAAAGCTCTCTGCATACTTAACAGGAACCTCTGCTAATACTCAAAATCAACAAGAAACTTGTTTCTTATCTGCATGTGTAGTTTTTGGCTGCACAACAGCAAACTAAGAGCTTCACAACTGCTCCTAAAATCAAAACCAATTCCAAGGCAGGAGGAACAACTCACATTGCTGACACTTTTTTCCTAAAGAAAACTCCAAACCAACAAAGTCTTATCTCAGCAGATTCAAGAAGTTTCATGAAGCCTGATAGCAATCTAGCCGAATACTCTCAGCTTTTCATCAATTTTGGCTTCCAGGGGTGCAAACCTGGACATTTACGTGAGTAACAAACATTTGATTCCCTCAACTGCAGGCATGCTGGCACTATATTTACATACAGAATGAGATTTCAGCCACGCAGCACTTCTAGGACCAGAGAAGTTACTTGGGAGCATGTCACTAGTTGTTGAGAGCACAAGGAGAAAAGTCCTTAAAGAAAATACTGAACCTGCCCTTGGAAAAGAAAAACCAAATAAGGCCACTGCCCCCAGGGACTCACATCTGCAAGAGCACATTCAATCTGATAGTTCTGCACTAACAAAGGTTATAAAGCTTAGAGTATAAGAAAAAGAAAAACCAGATACCATTGCTTAGTATAACTATTTGCTCTCTCACAGTAACACAGTAGCCTCTGTAGTTCTTCACTTCAGCTATTCTAACGAGTTAATTTCTGCAGTCACCTTCCTAAAGACATAGACCAGACCCCTGTGTCACATTACATTAACTGGCTACAACTGCTCAGGGCTGTTATGTTTGGAAACGGAGATGGTGCGATGAGCCACAAAACTCATTCCCACAGGCTCACTGACAAAGCATTTTCCAAGTCAAATTATAAGTCCTAACAGGTTTCTATAAAGAGAATTACTGAAGCAGTGCTAAAAACCCCACTGCTTTATCTCAGCCAGTGATCTAGCGAAGCATGCAACTCCACCTCTGATTCAGATCAGCCAAAGGAGGCTGCCAGAGAGCACAGAAGTTTTTTAGCAGCGCTGCAATCCACAGCAGGAGAGGGCTGTGCTGCTAAACAGATCCCACGCCAACAGAGCCCAGATTCCTCTGCCTTCCAGAGCTGTCCAGGTCCATAGAAGCAGCAGGCCACACCCCAGCACAGAAGAGAGTCTGGAAACTCCTGGCAGTTTATAAACTATGCAGCTGTAAGGACACAAAGAATCCCTTCCCTGGCTGACATGCTGCAGTCAGTCTCACAGAAGCTGTCAAAGTACAAATTCAGGCATAAAGGAATATTTTGTACTGTGCAGATTCAAAGAAATAAAAACATATTACACAAAACAGCTCTTTCACCTTGTGTTTGTATCCTTTTTCCTTCTGCTTTCCTCTTTTCCGGAGAACAGGCAGCTCTTCAAACTGATGTCTCCCTTCAAAGAGGACAACAGCTTTCCCAGGAACCCAGGTTTTCTCTGAAGGTTCTCCTAAGGCATCCACATAATACTCTCGGTATGGTCTCCCACCGGAAACTATTTCAAGAAATTTAACAGAATTACCCTTGTATGTAACAGAATAAAGACACAAAGAGACACAGAAAGCAGTAACTATTTGAGAGGTTGTTTTCAATTACATTTTCCTTACCAACATTCCTACATAAATTCGAGTTCTGGGGATTTCTACTCACAACTAAGGCAGACCCCTTTGTTTGCTACTGTCTATATTTGTATTCTACATTGCTACTCTATTTTTAAATTGTTTGGGCTTTTTTTTTTTTTTTTTACAATTGATTAACATGCCTATGATTGGTCATCTTCCTACAGCAAAGATTGCTTGCTTGCAAAAAAAAAGAAGGTAAAAATATCTAAATATTTTTTCCTTGAAAGACACAACACACCAGGCAGAACATTTTTTTCTGCTACTCCCTGATTAATGATTAAACAGTCCAGAGCACTTGACCGTTGGGAAAACACAACAGTGCTGGGAACACCCAGAACTGACATCCTTCTGGATAGGATTTACTCACACAGGTTGAGCCTCCCTCATCACAATATATCCCATCCTCTTCAATGTTTTAATACCAAACAAAGTCTGATTTAGGACATAAAACATGAACAGCAGCATTTAAGCAAACACATGCACACACACTGAAAAGATTAGGTGCAACATGACACATTAGTTGCAGTAAGTCTCTCCATACTTCAGGCACAAGAGGTGCAGAGAAAGAAAAGAAATTCAATCATAGGGGCACATTCAAAGATGCTTTAAAGGTACTTTCTATGCAAGAAAGTTGAACACACATGGTACAAGTAAGAACTGAATCAGTACTGGGTGGAAAAGGACAGGTCACAAGCATTGGAACAGAGCAAACAGCACCTTTGGGATACAAACTTCTCCCTGCAGTTTGCTGCAATATATTAACCTTCTCCTGGAAACACCTTCACCCTCTGAACAGGCGGATTACACTCCCAGCCCATTTGGTTTGTGCTGCCTCTTCCAGGGTGCCAGCACAGTGTGGCAGCCTGGCCTTAACTGATGTTGAAATTGAGATTCTAACAAAGACCACTGAGAGGATAACAAACAACAACCAGAACAACATCAAACCAAGTGCAAAGATCACAGGCTGCATCCACCCCATTCACAGTTCTGGGACTCAAGCCACTGAGCCTATACCTTCCAGCTTCAAAAATCTTCCAAGCCAAGAGCTTGCTGAGAAAAGGTAAACTGCCTTTAACTAAATATTCCTCAAATCCCAAGAGAAGAGCTTTCAGCACAAGAGACAAGGTTGAAGAGACCTGCCTTGTTTTGAAGGGCTTGTTCCCTTGGCAACAGGAGAGCCAAGGCAGTAGGACTGAGCTTCCTACAGTGCACACAGAGCCCAGCTCCTCCTGCCCCGAAGTGCCCGAGTTCAGATCCACCTGCTTTGCCACCCTGGCATTGGGAAGGGAGGGACAAGCACATTACATACAGCCACAGCTGAAAAATATAAATTTCCCATGAGCTCCACTGGTTTGAACACAGATAAAACAATGGTGGGAGAGTCCATCATGTGGCTGGAGACCAGGCCTTCCTGGAACTTGCTGACAGAGCTTTTCCTCCCTGCAGAATTCCTTTATTATCAATCCTCATGCACAGGCTGAGAGGGGAATACTGGACAGCTATATACATTAATCCTGCCCAAAACTTCATGAGGAGGGATGCTGGGAGACAATATATATCAGCATATCTTCTGGAAACATCTCTGACCGGACTTTGAGAGCTGGAAACAGACTATTTAAAATAGCACATTCACTATTCCCTAGAATCAGGATAAATGCCTCCCCAAAGGATGAAGGGGGAGGTGAAGAAAGAAGACTTCAGCAACCAGGCTTGGGGATGATGTGAGCACCACGTAGGAAAAGCTACTTCATGTCTAGAGAAACAGCAGTGGCTCTGAGCTGATGGCCACTCAAAAAGAACTCCACTCATGCACAGCACTTGTGCTTAGGCTGGCAAGGGTCACAAAACCTGGAGACAAAACCAGTAGTGAGCGGCAATCTCACCAGTCTAGAGCTGTCAGTGGCAGAGGACACCAGTTCAAGGGGTTTCTAGTTGCCCAGAGAACAAAAAGAATCAGAAGGGGAAACCAGGAACAGATAAGCCTTTCTGTTTGTGCCAGTCTTCCCATGGCATCTGGTACGATAGTAAAAGCAAACAATTCCTCATTTCCCTTCTGTTCTCTCCATCACTCACCTATGTCTGTCTTGATCTTTTAAGACTCTCTTTCTCCCTTCCTGGCTCTCTCCTATGGCCAAGCACACACTGCTCTGTTATATTTGCCCATCTCTCCTCCTCACATTTAGCTCACTCACACTATACCCTAAACAGTCACATATGTGGCTCCATCTCTTGGTTTTTCCAGAATTTCCCTATCCACAACCCCTTACTCTTCTGTGCCAAACAAGACACAAAAGTTTCACTTCCATGCACATGCTCCCATCACACCCTCAGGCAGTTAGCAGCTACACTAAATTACCCCACACTTCACTCCTCAGCCTCTCCACCCTCCCATTCTCCAACAACAACTCTGCGTCCTCACACATTCCAATCTTCCCAGCTCTGTTTCCTCACCTCTTCCACCTCTCTGATCCATCTCCTTTTTCTCTGCATAACTTTTTTGAGAGGCTGCTCTTTCTTCTGCACTGCCTTGAGCTTAGCCCAGCTATCTGTCTGGGAAGAAAAGCCTAAATGTCCAACAGCTATCTGTGCCGCTTCATCATCCCCAGCCCCTTCTTCTTCCTGCCACCTCCCTCATTTAGCTCTACTCTATGGATCCAGGTCTTGTTTTCCACAGCAGAGTCTATTTCTTAGCACCTTTCAAAGGCCAGAAATGCTTTTAAAATTAATTAAAACCTGCAGCATCCTGACATACACAACACCTCCACTTTGTGGTCTGAGTAGATACAGTACCTTTCATTTTTGAGTGACAGTCCAGCACTGGGTCATGACAAATTGTGCATGGCCACCATGGGCGTCTGTTGAACTTGGCCCAAACAAGATCCCCAACTTCATACTTCACTGGAGGCTTCTTCTTGGCTCGGATCTTTGGGGAAAAACCAGAACACAAGAAATCACTAAAGCTCCAGATGCTTTTGAAGAGATTTGCCTCCCCCCCTGCGTGCAGATTACACGGGACAGCAGAGACATTTACATTAAAAAGCAAGTCCTGATTTTACTTAGTGGCTCCTACACCTTCAAAGAACACAATGGTTCTCCCCATTCTTCTGCAAGAACAAAGCAATAAGAGGATTTGAGAAGGTTTTTGTTATTTTTTTAGTAAGTATCGTGACCTCTGGTAAATGACTGCACTCAAACTTCACACATTTGAACAGGTAAATATTTGGAGTCACTACTAGACCCCATTATTTCACCAACATGAGTTTGTTAATTTCAAAGGTTGCAACATACCGAAAAAAAAGTAGCAGTAAGAGACAGTGACATTTTCCTGACTGAAACGTGATAAGAACAGCAAGTGTTTATCAATTGGGTAAAAAAAAAAAGGTTGGTATGTACAAGTTAGTAACTTTCCTGCTTCTCATATGTGCTCAGGAAAAAGCTTCACCAGAAAATATTTGAAACTAAAGACAGGCACAATCACAAAAAAATTATATTCTGATGTTTAGCTTGTATGAGCAGATCTGGTGTTGCTTTGCTCCATAACTACAGAGCAGAAAGGGAGTGTAACAGCAGGCACCCCCTCTAGGACAGACACAACACTGACCTTGCCTGTCTCCAAAAGCTGCTCACAAGTATCAACTCTGCACACACAGCCACCCAAATCCACTCAGCTTCTCAGGGCTGGCAGCAGCCACAAGAGCACCGAAATCTTTCAATACACAAACCCTAAAGTGTTTAAAGCCATTTCTGTGTCACTGGCCAGGAGCTGAGTGCAGATCCCGTGCTGTTTGTGAAGCACGAAGCCTCTCTGGCTGCATGTGCAGGACCTGTGCCAAGGAGGGGATCCAGGAGCTTTGGTGTTGTGAATAATTGAGCCAAGACGAGATACAATAGGTTTTCACAGGATACCAGAGTCCCTGTACCCAGCTGTGAGGTATCCTGCCTGTTTAGCAGCACCCACCAACATGTCCCATGTGGGTTCAGCATTCTAAGAGCTCCAAAAAGCACCCCAGGTATTCTTCCTGCCAGTAATGCTCCTCATTAAAGTTGTTACAGCACGAACACACACCTTTCTGCTTCACTTCTCCATCCTGCTAACCACCCTGCTCCAGGCTTGTCTCTTGCCATACCCAATTCAACATCCCAGCAACTAAAACACAACAGACCTCTCTAATAAAAGGTATATTCCGTTTCTCATTGAGTTTTATGGCTCTTCTTCATGTGGTCAAAGAAAACACAAAAGAATAAACCCTGTCACATGAAAAAAGGCATGTAATGATGTTACAGACTACATTATTGAAATTCTTCTCACTCACTCATCAAAAGCCACACAATAACTTATTGCTGAGCAGGAGTTCAGGAACAGGGAATGTGAACAGCACGGGGCAGGGGGCTGCAGCCCCTCTCTCTGCCACTGCCTTGCTGCACCCTCTGTGTCTCCAGCTGGATCTGAGAGCACAGGACCAGAGGTGCTGCCTCAGCTGTTGCTTTTAAAATGCAGATGCACTTTCAGATGCAAACCCCTTCTTTTTTTAGTCTGTTTCCCTGCTTGAGTTCTTGTAAATGTGACTTTGGCCTCAAATTTTTTTTACAGATTTCCAGCCTGGGCTTTGAGGGGCACATGTATATCCCAGCTGATTATCTCCAATGCTGTGCATACACGTACAATAGATGTGCAGCTTACTGACAACTGTAACCTGAGCACAAGCACTGGACAGAGCAGTAAAACCTCACTGGAGGTTTGCCAGAGCCATTCACATTGATCCACCTGAACGACACCCGCAGCCCCTGCCCTTAGGCAAGTCTGCATTTAAATCAACTCTTTGTCAACCTCCAACACCCCAGCCGAGTGAAAAGGTGGCTTTCAAGAAACTATTCAGACAATGCCTAAACCTCTTTCTAAGAAGTCAGCAGCTATTCTCATTCCTGCCTAGTTTCCTCTCTCATTTCCCCAGCATTAGCAGTCAGGTGTTGGACTCACCATCACCCACCACAAAGTCCCCACCAGTGGGTCACAGAGGAAGCATCATGTCCTGAGGGAAGCCTCGTGACAGGATGCACTGCAGCAGGTCACTGTCTTGCATAATTTTCCCCTCTGGTCTCCCTAAATCACACCAACCTGCCAGAGATGCCTTAACAGTTTTTTTCTTTACACTGCAAAAAAATCTGCTAGAGACTTTCAAAACGTGTAACACTAAATAGCCAACAGCAGAGCAGCAAAAGCAGCAATTATTGTCCTTCCCAGGTACAGTTAAGTCTCTTCCTTTAAACTCTGTAGCATGATAGAAAAATTATAGCCCCAAAGCATATATTTCTTATGTCAGAATACAACAAATCTCACTCCTATAAAAATCAGCATTTACTATGCCAAGATTAAACTGCTGATAAATCCTGATGGCCAAAAATTTAGCCCTTCAGTAACAGCGACTTTTCTGCGAGCTAGGGAAAGCCAAAGTTTTTTTAAAAAAATAAACTTCAGATGTAGTCCCATACATCTGATCACAGCACTGTTCACTTTCAGAGCATGGAAATATTCAAGTATTTAAATAACAAGAAAATCTGTGAGCTAGCTTGGATAAAATCCATGTTGTAACCCATACACTGAAGAAATTAAACCAGGTAAGAGCCTTGGTTAGTGAGGAGGGAAAGGACAGGGCCTTCCTTCTCCATTGATGAGGAACAACAAAGTTTTGTATTGTCTGATGTTCTCCTCAAGGGAGTCAGCACTGTCCACTCTGTTATCAAATGCTTGGCATTAATCAGCTGTTCAGATGGGACAAGCTACAGCCTCAACTCGATGATATGCAGCATTTCAGATCACTCTGTGATATTTTTGGACCAAACAAGACTGTACCTTGCAGATGTTTTTCATCAAATCCTCTCTACCAAAAACCCCAAATGATCACTGTGAAAGGGATCACAAGCCAAGATTCAGCAGCAAGATGACACAAAAACCACCTGCAAAGTCACCTCTTGAATTTGTACTACATCAACCAAACACAACAGTCTGCCACTCACTAAGTGAAACACCAAACATAGCTGCTCAGCTTCATGAGAAGGGGGCTTTCTATTTGAAAGCCAAGTATCTTTACTCTCCTGAAATTCTCACCATACAGCAAACAATGAAACATATAAAGCAAAGAAAGCTTAAATTTCCAAGTGTTTTTATTTTGGTAAACATACTGTGAGTCCTTAACTGTCTTCCACTAATCTTTCTCCTCTGAAAATAACCACATCATTAAAAAGTGGAAAAAATAACCCTTATCCAGTAACCACTCTTGGCTCTGTCACTGGAAGCTGTTGTTCAATCCATTCATCTTGCTGGACCAAGTGGCACAAAGCAGAAGCCCACAAACACAGACAATGCTGACAGCCACAGAGTGCACCTTTCCTGCAGCACTGGACATCTCTGAAAAAAAATCAGAGCAGCACCAGCCTCTCCAGTGCAGCTGGGGACACAGCTGCAGACACCCCACGTGCCCCAACGGCGTGCCCAGGGATGTGACCACCTTGGCAGAGCCACAGCAAGACTGAACTGCACACAGAGGGGCAGAGACATGTCTGCTGTTCCAGGCAATTTATCAAATTTGCAATTTCATATAGCCAAAGAGATATCTGTCCAGAGATCAAGCACTGTCTGCAGCCATTGGAGCCTGCACACTTCCAATTCAGACCTGCTTTGGAAAGCCATCGTGGAAATACTTGGCCAAGAAAGCCCTATTACAGTTTATTCCTGACTTATTTATAAACAATGTTACTCAATGAAGCCAGGGACAGAACATGTTTTGCAGAAAGGCTGGGGCAGCAAAAGACACTGTGTGTAAGGATGATGAAGAAAAGCAAGAAAGAAGCCACTGATCCTCCAAAAATAATGGAGGAAGATTCTGCCAAGCCTGTTTCAGGCATGAACTGAACAGAATCAAAGCCAAGGATGAATATAAAAGGAGGTGGCCACATCCAAAGGGTAATTAACCAATAGAGTGTAAACAATGACACTAATAACCTTTTCCTCTGAGTGTACAGCAGATACCTGCCCAGGGCCCTGCAGCAGCAGCATGGGATGGGGATATCTCCTGAGCAGATCTCACCACGCTGGTAGCTGCAGGGAAGTCACACCCCACACATGAGCTGGCCCAAATATCACTGCCAGGGGCAGAAACAGCAACAACTCTGCCCCATAAACTTCCAGTGCTCTCTTCAAACCTTCTCATTCCCAGGCCAGCAACTCTCATGCTTCTCCCTGCATTCCATCTAAGCCCAGGATAAAGTTGTTCCCAATACCTATTTTTTATTAGTTAGAACTGGAAGCTTGCTGAGAATCAGTCCACAGCCTGCCCCCACCACCACCTTTTATGCTTTTAAGATTGGTGATCATTATTTTTTCTTAACAGGACAAGATGATAAGAAGGCCATCTAATTCCTATGAGCCACTAATGCCAGATACAGCTGAAATGGCTCAAGATCAGCTTTTTAACCAGAAATAAACCCTACCAAAATGAACTTGAGGGAAAGACATTTGAAGGCACCTGGATAGGCTGGGCCTCACAGTCTGCTGGAGAGGGACTTACAATGACAGAGTGACAGGACAAGGGGGAATGGCCATAACCTGGGAGAAGGTTTAGATTAAATGTGAGGAAGAAATTCTTCCCTGTGAAGGGAGTGAGGCCCTGGTACAGGTAGCCCAGAGATGCTGTGGATCCCTGGAAGTGCCCAAGGCCAGGCTGGATGGAGCTCTGAGCAATCTCATCTACCAGAAGGTGTCCCTGTCCATGGCAGGGCATTGGAACTACATTGTCTTTAAGGCCCCTTCAAACCCAAACCATTCTGTGATTCTATAAAGAAGTTATCCACTGACAGAACCAACCCCACAGATGGTGTCACAGGTGCCCTGTGCCTAGGACAGGCCACTCCCAGCTCCTGCCATTTCAGTAGAACAGGTTATTCACCCTCTGCCCTCACAAAGGAGAGGCAGCAACTGGGGCAAGTTTTTCCTATTAAAATAAATCCAGAACAAGCCTGGAAGGGCACTGCTAAAGCTACCCCAAGAGTCTTCAGGAGATGGAACTTCCCTTCAGCTACAGCACAACCTCACTGAGTTAGCAGAGTTTAATACAAAGCAGAGCAGTTTCAACCTCAGCACTGAGCTGTCCATACAGCTCCTGTCCCAGGGGATCCAGATCCTTTAAATCTGGTCATAGAAACCAAGCAGCAATGGATGCAATTCCCATACAGTGACTGCTGCTGACAGACAGTTAAAAGGTCAACTCCCACCTCTGCACTGCTCTTAATGAAGGGAGAATGGAAAGAAGTCTGAGTGATCCATGGTTCATTACTTCACTCAGCCCCAACACTCCTGCACTGAGAAATGAACAGACACAGAGAGAAGAAAAGAGAGGAACTGGGAAATAACCTTTGCTTGGGAATGCTGCATGGAAAGGTAAAAAGGAGGAGACTAAGAACAACAACAAAGCAAAATTAGTAACTGCTTGTGATGGAAGCTAGAAATAATAAATCTCATTAGCAAAGATTTGTGTTTTAAAGAACATTTTCTAAAATCAAAACCAAATCAATTAAAAAAAACCACGAAAATTGAGAGATAATTAAATTGTATACGCTTGATAGCTTAAGAAATATTTGAAACAAAGCAAGCAGAGATCACCGAAGCTTCCTCCATACCAAGTACCATTACCAAGCACAGGAGCTTTAAGCCTTTACAGAGAGGCTGCAATGCTGACTCTGCACTCCCTGTGACAAAACTTGCAGGAATCAATCCCTGCACAGGGAAAGGGGCAGGCCCAACTGGAGCCCACATGGACAAAACCCCCACCCAAACCACGGCACGCAATGGCTTATCTGAAGAAACCAGAGTAATAATCACACTGGCATTTTATGGCAAGCTTCAAATCTACCAGAGCAGCAGAAGAAGCCTGCTGGAAGCCCATGGACAGCCTGTGCTGCTGGGGACCTGGGGGCATGCTCTTCATCCCAACTGCTCCCATCTTCTTCAGCTTCAGCACTGCCGCAAAAAGCAAACAGGCGTCTGACCTACATTCATGTCTGAGAATGACACTGCCTCTTATCTGGGATCATTATCATCCAGAAGTCTTAAATACTCACTAATCAAATATTCACTAGCAAAAAAAAAAACCACCAGAAATGATGATACAGATCAAACTTCTGTTATCAACATGCCTGCAGGTAATTTTCTGTCTTTGGCCAGTTTTTGCTACCATCTTCCAGGGTACTGAAGTTTTTCAGGGTCCGTATGAACCATCCTGAAAGTTTAAATTAAGAGAGCAGATTGGACTACTTTGAGTAATTCCTACATCCTGAAGCATTTCTATCAAGTTCAGGAGTTATCCACATACAGATATTAAATAAAGAATGTACTGAGGAGAGAACACAAAGTTCCAGTTTCCAAGATAACTGGGTAACAGCATCCCTGTTTCACTCTGAGGAGATAGTTTTCCTGAGGGATTGGATGGAAGCGCAGTGCAAGAGAAAGCTTTGGCACTTCAGCATCCCAACTACCAGAAATGCACCTGACAGCAAGGTTTGAGGGAGGCAGGAGGAGGACGTGGGAGAGAAGGGGTGTGATCTCATCCAGATCCCCAATGGAGAGAAATCCACTAACACACAGAAGACTTCAGACCACTTCCAGGAGCCTCAAGCAGAGGACAGACTCTCATACTTGCTTATCTGCACACATTTTAAATGATAAACCACATTCTCTTTAAATCTGGCTCTTTAAATCAGCACTAATTGTTTCAGCGAGCGAGGAACCGCTGGCATTACCAAAACTTTGCAAATTCTCACAAAGAACAAGTACCCACAAATATCTTCTTATGTCAGAGAACAAACAAAAAAACCACAAACTGAAACCAGGTCATCAGATTTTCCCCCTTTTCAGCCTTACTTTTGTGCTCCTCTATGTCTTATCAAATTGCTCACAAGTAAGACATTGGATAGACACAGGATCCATTTTTCAGACATAAAGTTTCTAAATCCATGAAATGAAAAACAGATTCAAACTGTGCAAAATGAAACTTGGCTATTCTAATTTATATATGTATGTTCTATTCATTACAGCTTAAGCTGTAACCAGAATGAAGCAGAACTAGAGAACAACATGTACAATGCAAAGAGTGAATACTGTACTAAAACCTCAACAGTTAGAAAGTGTGAATTTGGGTTGATTTAAATAAAATTAACTGGCTTGTTGCTTGGTTTGGTTGTTTATGTTGTTTGGGTTTAAGTTCATGGGATTCTTTAAAAGCAACAAACATTTAAGGGGGGGGCTTACAAATCTCATTTTCTGCAGAAGTTTTTATTTACCCACAGGAAAGAAGGGATAATCCCACCTTGCTAGTCCAAATAAAAAGATGCCTCTTACACAAAATCATAACCTCCTGAAAATGAGGTGGCATTCAGCACATAAGTCCCCCTACCCAACAACACCATTTTTCCAAAAGAAACAAAATTTCTATTCATACAAAATTAAGTTTGAATATGCACTTAAAACTTTGACTGCTTCTTCCGAAGTCCTACTAAAACTGAAATCAGAATTTTGGAACACTAAGAGGGCAATAAATTTATCTGATGCTTATTTATTTCTTTACATCCACACTCAAAGCCATGACCACAGGAAGGTTCATGCTTCAGGCACCAGGTACTACAAACTTATGCTTCCAAGAGGCTTCCAAGCCTTTCTGTGATGAATCCAGCTTCCTAAACATGGTGAGCACACTGTGAGAGGACTGCCAACTAGAACCAAGAGGAACCTGACTTGTTTTACTGCTGTTATTTAGAAATCTGCGGGCAGTCACCACATTAGCCAGAACAATAGGAAGTCTGAACAGGTGCTTGGGGAAAACTAAACAACAAGGTAACATCAGGGCAAGGGGAGGAACTATTAAAAGGGTGATAATCACTCTGCTCCTCACCCTTCTTGTGAGGCAACAGCAGGTTTCTATCTTTCCATCAACAATGGGAGGGGAAAGCCATGAACACACTCCTCCAAAACAAGTGGAACATGGAAGCTTCAAGCAGGGCTGAGGGTGAGAGCCTCTCTGCACACTCAGCACTGCAGGCACTACGGGAGCTGAAAAATAAACTGGCAGTTTCCAGTGTGCTGAGATACTACTGTGCAGGAAATTAGCTGTTCACTTTTTCCTAAAGAATACCACACCAAAAGGCATTCCATCCTCTGGCTTGGATGCAACACTGGAATTGCTCCACCCAACTCAACACTTCTGGTGTCTCACATGCAAAAGTCAATGCCTGAAAACATAAAGGGAGACCCCAGTGCATTATTTCTGATGAGTGTCTGAAGTTAAAACAAATTACTCTGCTATTTTATTGTATAATTATTTTACTGTAAAGCTGTTTTTTCCTGAAGAGCCCAGCAGTGGGATGTGCTATCTCCAGCAGCACCCACAGCTGTCCCAATTACTGCACGTGACCAACAGAACAAGTTCCCTACCAAGAATTCACTCAAAGCTTTTCTTGCCAACCCTTCCTACCCCAGTGGCCTACTCCATGAGGAGGAGGATGGGAAAACAGAGGGGAAGGCTCCAGGACTAGAGATGTGCTGCCCTTTCCCTGTGATTCAGCCACCAACAGTGCTCCCAAAACACTCCCCTTCCTAATGCCACTCGTGTGGTGTCCCTTCCACCTGCAGCCTTGCTCTTCACCCAGAACCCCAGCAGCACCTCAGCCCCACAGAGACAGCAGGGATGCTGCTGGAAAAGCACAGAATCCACCTGTGGATTGTGCAGCTCCATCACTGCCAAGGATACAACCAGTGCAGGCAATGAGATGGGACAACTCAGCACAACCCTTCTGCTCTGGTTGTGCTAGAGACAGCAGGGAAGGCACCCAGCCAGGACCAGCCTGTCCTTGAGAGGGAAATAAGTGATACTCAAGGTGACTTTTCTCCCAACTTCTTAGCCATTTTTCTAAAGAACTGTGTGAGATAAATTTAAATGATAACCAAGAAGAGGCAGCATGTCAATTTTAACAAGTGCTTTACCATCCTTCAGTAGAGGCAAGACACACTGCTGAAATTCCTCTGGGCTTCATCAATGCTTTTGGACACAAAAGAGATGGATGCACACCCAGGCCATCTTTATCTCTGTCACACATTTAATCACTGCTGTGAGCAGCCACACTGGAACCAGATTTCTAATGTAACAAGAACAGAGCACTTCAGCTGGCACCTGCTCCAGCACATGGCAGCATCCTCCCCTGTCCTTGGCACTGGGGTCAGGAGCACCCACTCAGATCAGCCAAAGCGATGCCTGAGCTCCTAGCCAGGACTGAACCAGTGGGGCTCCAAACTTTGCACCTCAGTTTTCCTCAGCAGGGCACCACAGCTCTGCAGCCATGACAAACTCCCCCAGGTTACCATTCTTCACCAGATGGCTCTGTGCAGACAGAACAAAACATAGGTCATCATTTTTAGATATTAAAAGTGGCATTCACCTAAACTGTTGAGTTTTTTAACTCCTAGGACAACCCCCTGCCTGATTTCTTCTTTCTGATGCTTCTATTCCCCTTGCCTTTCTAACTGCCAGAGCAAATAATTGAAGAGCAATAAAAATTACTATACATAAGCTGGCTGTCACAGACAAGAAAAGCAGAAGTATATTCCAAGGAGCTGCACTGAAAATTGACCATCATCTACAACACCAATTTTTGAGTTACAAATATATTTTTAATACCATCTCAATTATATTTCAGAGAACACTGCTTTTTTCTTGGGGCTCAAGTAGCTTGTTGACCATATTTAGAGTACACCTCTTGAGTGAGCTACAGATTTGTTCAGTCAACTTGGGGAAATTTTTAAAAAACCCCACTTAATAATTGCTGCACAGTTTAACCCCACTTCTGCAAACAAGGGTGTAATAAGGTACAACAAGAAGCTGCTACATTGCAAGAGGCAATAAACAAATCCATGACTTCATGCAGAATATGCTGCTCTGAAGTCAAAGATTACTGCTATAGCATCAAACTGAGCCACTATCATTGATTTTAATTTTACCAAGGCTTGAGAAGGAGTTGTAACAGTAAAACTTGAATCACTACCCTCAACAACCTAAGATTCATTAGGGAGAAAAGGTTCAAGTTGTGGGAGACACACTCTCCCAAAAGAAATCCCCAGCACATAGTCATTCAGCAGGGTCTGAGAGGCAGCATCCAGCCCAAAAAAACACCTGCAAAAGCCAATTTAATTGCTACTATTGCCAGACTTACAACTGCAAACAGTATATTGACCAGGACATTGCTTGAACAACTTCTCTCCTGCTCAAGTTTTAAAAGTAAGTTTTAAATTTGGAAAGCAGAAATTACAGAGGTTTCTGTCATTACATCCAGTAAAACATCACTTTCAAAACTGTCCAATCTGCAAGAAAATACCTCTGGTTTTGCTATTTGCAAACAGACAGGTTCAGCTTCAGAACATGAACCACAAAGGCATCAGTCATTCAAATTTCACACAAGGTATTTTCTAGAGAAACCAAGTCATTTCCTGTAACACAACCTTCACAAACAGATATTTCACACCTAATCAGCAATCAGAAAAACAAATACAATAAAACAAGAAGAGGAAGAGCAATCTCAGCCAAATGCTATGATAAAACCCTTCCAGAATCCAGCCTGCTGTGCAGGAGAGCTCTGGATCCTACAGACTGTTCAAAACCCTCAGAAATGAGCTGCTCTCACATCCTCACACACTGCAGGTCCTGCTATGACAGCTCCTAACACCCCCCACTGACACCTCCACCATGACCAAGTGGCAATGCAGCATCACCACACCATGAAAGCATGAAATAATTAAGGACCTTAAAAATTTATGGTCAAGCAATAACACAGGCAAGGACAGGGCCCTCACGGTGGCAATTCCCATTCTTCTGGACACTCATCATGGCTGAAATCCTTTATAGGTGAGTTTAGAGCTACTTGAAACAGGAATG
>NW_005054308.1:9199517-9203183 GCF_000277835.1 Geospiza fortis | reverse complement strand
AGGAATGCCCTTCAGTACAAGGCCTGGTGGGTGCCATCAGGCTGCACAGCAAGGCAAGATCCAGCTACAGGCTCTTTTCTGTGAAATAATACCATCTTCCAAACAGCGCAAATCCTAGTGGCAAAGGGGGATGCGTGCCAGATCACAGGCATGGGGACAGTAGCACACAAAGACCCCGTTCTCTCCAGATGCACAGAGCAGGAGATGATGCTTGCAAGAATCACTGAGAGCCAAACAGAATTCATCTCCTACCAGGACGATGTCAATTGACCAAGGAAATTTATGTTCCCTGCTAAAACAAACCACTGCCAGATCTACTGTATCTCAGGGATACAATGTTATCAGCAGTTAGTTACACCTCAGATCAACAGCCTGTAGTAGGAGATTCTTTCAGAAATGTTTACAGGAGTAGTGAGGATCACGTGGCTTTAGTTCCTTCATTTTATTTTTAGCAGAGAGAGAAATGGCACCAGACACATCAGTTAATAGACCAAGCACTGGAGTAACTCTCACACAGGCAACACCAACACTTTATAGTGAAAGTACCCTCCCACAGCTGCAGATTAGAACACAACTCAAGGTCATAATGGATTAATTCTAGAGAGGACTCTGCTGGCCTTCAGTACTTCTAACACAGTGCAAACAGTGTGATTCTGGTAAAGCAAAAACCTTCCTGGAGCCTTACACACGTCTCACTCATTCCTCACACCCAGCCTTTGGAAGCAGCCATTCTTAGGGGTAAAACATCTGACTCTGAATTTCCCTGTACCTCACTTCCTCACTGTCATTACCCGAACATCACAATGCTGCATCGTGGGAATGGACAACAAGGAAATGATAATGAAAGCAATACTGAGCTTCACGCAAGCCTCTGCACATCCTGAAGTCTGAAACCACCAGGGTCTCATGGAGAAAACAGCTTGAGAATGCAAAATGTACACACAGCAGGAGTGGCCCAGATGTACCTGAATCCAAGAACTCTCTGCTTCCTCAAACGCTCAACTCTGCAAATCAAATTATTCAAACATACTTCGTGTGTACTAACTAAAAATCAACAAGCCAACAAACGGAAGTATTAAGGCATCTAAAGTTACATTAGAAGAGCAAAATTTTCACACGAGACTTCTGCAAGAAACAACTCCACCTTGCTCCTATTACTCAGCATCTAAATTCAAGCAATATCTATGGCACTCAGACTTTCACCTTCCCCAGCACTGGAGTCTGGACTCATGTACATAATGCTGCCTCTGCAACTTGGAAATGCCAGGAGAGCACCACAGACAAACTCACATCAGGATGGTAAAGAACAGAGATATCTAAGAACAACCACCCATTTAAATTTAAATGGCCATAGCCCAACATGGGCACAAGGCAGCAAGCCAGCAGCTACCACCAGTCACTGTATCACCTCTGGAGAACAAGACCAAAGAATTGATGCTATAATTTCCTTCTCCACAACATAAAATCTGTCAGGAGCTGCTGGAAACTTCAGACACCCCTAAGGGAAGATTAAGGTGGCACTTAAAATAGTTTTAGTTCGGAATACGCACATCTCTCTTTACAACTGAATGGTGCCTGAGCAACCTTCCCTGTCTGGGGAAATGTCTGAGAGCAGCAGGTGCCAGGGCTATTAACAAATCCCCGTGCAAAACAATACCTGCCACCACCCCTCCTGCCCAGAGGCATTACTGAAATGCTGGATTTTGCATCTCACTTAAGACTAAACCAAATTCTGGCCCTTCTTGAAGTTTGTGCCTTTTAAAGGCAAGCATCAATTCTTACAAGGGGCAGACACAGACATGGGGAATACACACACACACTTCCCTCTTGGCAAAACAGGAAGTTTGAGCAGCAATGGCACACTCAGAGCCATGAGCTTCAAAAATGAAAGCTCTGAGACAGTCATGGTGTAAGGTGGTGACCCATCTACAGGCAGCATATAGCTGATACCTGTTAAGAGTAGCCCAGCTATGACAGACAGCTGTGCAGAACTCCCAGGGATTCGTGATGCCTTTTTTGGGGTGGGTTTTTGTTTCAAGTTTTAGCAAGTTCTCAAAAAAAAAAAAAAAGAATTATTCCAGTTACCAAACACAGATGAGACTGGCATTAAATACCTAAATGAATACATGACCTGAAGAGTAAACCTGGATATTTCTAGCTACTATGCCATGTTGAACCATTAAAAGATTTAAATTGCCTCAGAGGTAACTTGGCACTTGGCCCTGTCTTTTCCCATTCCACAAGCAGTGGGGATAAATAAAGGACCACTCAGACAACATGCATTTAGTTACTGAAGAAAGAATGCAAGACTTAGGGAAAGCAGAACCCCAGGCTGCCAAAAAAATGCTTTTCTTCTTTGCATATTTTTTAGGAATGCAGCTGTGCTTTCAAATCACCAGAACAACCCAGCAAGGCTAACTACAGCACACAGGTAAGGCAGTTTCACTGAAAAGTCAACCCTCGTTGCATATTCAAATAACAGGCTCCCGTCACTGGGACGGTTTTGTCACTCTACCAGCTGCAGTTCTGTGGAGCACGGTTGTAAAGGCAAGTGTTGTGAAAGTACCTCTGCGAGCTTCTGTTTACAAAGTGAGACCCTCCCACAACTGCATCACCGAGCACATGTCTGCGAGAGATCCCCGCTTTCCTCTGCAAAACAAAGCTGAAGAGATGCTCAAACCTCAGACCCACAGTAGACTCTCACCACCAGAGACCGAGGGATTCTTCCCAAGGTACGCTGAAGAGTATAAACTGCTCCACAAACAAATTAAGCTGCTGTCAGCATCTTCCTGAAATCGCCCCTTGCACGGGCACTCTGTGACAAGGGCTGCCCACCTCCCAGAGCACGAAGCAGAACACTGAGTGTTCCCAAAGGAACACAATCCTGCCTCCCAAGCACTGCACGCACCAGCACGATCTGTCCGGCATCAGCAGCTCTACTGAAATTAGAGAGCAAGATGGTTTCGGTATTAGTCCTATCAAAGGAGCTAATCTTCAAACCCTGCATCAATACTTTAAGTCCAGAGTATCCTCCAGCAGGGAACCTTGAAGTTGAAAAACATATTGAAGAAATAAACAAGGAAAACCCCAAACAACCGAAATCTGAAGGAAATATACATATATGGCTGCAAATAAAAGGTTACACTGAGAAACATCTCTTACACTTGGATTCAAAAGCAAAGTACACAAAAAAATTACTAAATGCATCTAGCTCCTTTCAGAACTCCTACTACAGTTCCATCAGTTCTGCTTCTTATTAATTATATTATAATTAAAGGAATTTGTGAGTGTAGAGAGGAATTAAAACAAACAAACAAAAAAGTCCGCCTGAATAAGAGGCAAGGTTTGCTGCCCGTGAGGTCTGTCAGGCCATGACACGGCCTCTCCCCGGCCACCGCCAAGGTCTCACAGCTCGGGAACCTCAGGCCTGGCCAGACAAAGAGCCTCTGACAGCGTTCAGCCGGAGCGGCAGGAGATGGGAACGCTCCCTCCTGCCCTCCTCATCTGCACTGCGCTCAAAAAAACCCCCTTCAAAGGGGAAAAAACTCCACCGAACTCCGCAGTGAGTCGCTGGGCAGAAGGATGATGCCTCTTATTCCTGACGGGAGAAAAAGCGGTGGGGGGAGCGCGGGCGGCCGCGCCGGGACACAGGTGCGCGGTGAGCGC
>NW_005054308.1:9195699-9197007 GCF_000277835.1 Geospiza fortis | reverse complement strand
GCTGCGGGCTGGCACCTCAGCGGGGCACTGAGGACTTGCCTCCTCCCTGCCCGCGCACCTTGGCAGCCCCACTGAGGGCACCTGCCTTCCTGGTGCCCCTGCGGTCTTGCCCATGCACTCCCTCTGCCCTGTCTGTGGCTGGTGATGGAGCAACCATTTCTCCCTGCCTCTGCTCCTGAGGAGCCACACCAAGGTCCCCGACCCATTGTCACCCCACTGGTTTGCTGCAACCACGGAGAGACTGCCATGTTCAGCTCATGCCACTCCAGCACACCCACAGAGGGTGGGGTGGCTCGGCAGGAAGCTCGTGACATGTTTGTACCTTCGAGGTCCCAGCCCAGGGCTCACCTGGTGGCACCTGACCTATTTTAGGCCCTTTCCCTCCATACTCACATGCCATGGTGACATGTGGGAGCCGGGGTCATGCTGTGCCCCAGTGCTGAATGAACTTGGCACTAAGTTCCAGTATCCACACAGGTCTCTCCCCCTTCAGAGAGCTAGGGCATCGCCCAGCGTGCCTGGATCCCTTGGTTTACACCTGAATGGGGGAAACACATTGTCCATCTCTCAGGGATCGACTGGGAGCCAAAGCCTGGCACACCTGGGAGAGGGCCCAAGAGCCAAGTTTCCTCCTTTCTCATCGGAGCAACCTGCCACGCACGTTTCTGCCACGTTCCCAAAATAAAGCTAGTGGTTTATTTATACCCCCCCAGGGGCAGGCAGGGCATGTGAAGAGCAGGAACGCCTGGTGTCTGAGGCCCAGTGAGTGACCTGGGGAGATGTTTAGGGCTTTTCCAAGCAGAGAAACTGTATCCTGGGCACTGACTGTCATCAGCTGTCCTCCTTCTGCAGAAGCGTCCCCTCTTAGGCTGAGAGGGGAGAGCCAGGGCCACCATCAGGACACGTCCCAGCCTGGTTTCCCCTGTGAGCCCTTGGTCCGTGGGCACAGGGCACAGCACATCCCGATGGGACACTGGTGTGCAGGGGCTGTCCAGCTTGGGCAGCGATGCCCGGGCAGCTCCGCACACCCCGAGGCACGTCCACCTCCCGCTGTCCCAGCGGGGCCCCGCAGCGATCCACCTGCAGCCCTGTGGGTACTGGCGCAGGGAGGAGCAGGGCAGCGGTGGCGGGATGCCCTCAGACGCACTTCCTATGTGCTGTGTCACCTCTGCCCGTGCCACGGCCAGCCCGCAGGAAGGGCCCTGCTCCGGCCCTTCTCTTCCGGCAGAGAACAGGGAAAGGGCATCCCGGCCGCTGCCGCCCGCTCCCGCCCGGATGTGCGGCACGCCGGGCAGCGTGGCCGGCCCC
>NW_005054308.1:9194068-9194895 GCF_000277835.1 Geospiza fortis | reverse complement strand
GCTGCACCGGCCCGGTGTCCCCGGCTCCGGGTCTGCTCCTCCTGCCGCGGTGACCTCTGCTTCCCAGGTCCCTCACCTCGCAGTCCCTCTGCCCAGGTGCTTCCATGGCCCCCCAAAATCTTGCGGGGGCAGCCCACGGACACACAAGGGCGGTGGGTGCGGGCAGGACGCTGCTACGAGCTGCAGGGGACAGGAGCCATCACTGCTGAGCAAATCCGCCCGGCGCGGAAGAGCTATCGCTGCACTGTCACCTGGAGGCCGGTCTCTGCAGCAGCCATATATGCAGCACGGGGATAATCCCGAGGGGCCGAGGCCCAGGCTGCCCGTCTGGGTGCTGCAGCTGCTCTCGGGGACCGCCCTGCTTCCCCAGCCCTCAGGTTGCCCCCCATCCTCAGCCTAGGGGGTGTGCAGGGCTTTCAGCCCTGAGCAGCGTGGCTGAGCTCACGCTGGGCTTTGATCCATCCATCCAAGGTAGAGCCAGGTTCACCAGGCTCGAGTGACCATGGGGTGCCCTCCCCACACTGCTCCTGTCAACTGGAAGGATACAAAGGGATGCACATTGGGACACAGCGTAGCTCTGCAGCCCAATCCCTTGCCCTGCCCCGCTCCCAGCCCCATCCATCGGTTCGGGTGGTGGAGAGCAGAGCCAGGGTACATCCCCATGCCGCAGACTGTTTTTCCCAGTCGCGTTTGTCATCTTTCCAACACAATCCCGTGCCTGTCCTGCCGCGAAGGCCACTGTGACCAGCCAAATACGGGGGATGTGCGGCAGGAGAGCTGCTCACCCGCTCCGTTCTGCCCGCCCCGCGCCGCTGCTCCCGCCGGCC
>NW_005054308.1:9183128-9193970 GCF_000277835.1 Geospiza fortis | reverse complement strand
GGGAGATGCAGAGGTGTGTCTGTGTGTGTGTGTGTGTGTGTGTGTGTGTGTGTGTGTGTGTGGATAGGGGTGGTGCAGTACATGTGTGTGCGTGGAAGCGGGTGCGTGCGGGTGTGCGAGGGTGCATGGGGTTTTTTGGGGGGATGATGTAGTGTGTGCTTGGCTGGAAGTGGATGCACGCATGGGGGGATGTTCCTGGAGGGTGTGCCTGAGGTGAGTGTGCACGCATGGAAGTGAGTGTGCAGGTGCTTCTCTATGGATATGGGAGCTCGGCGCATGCCTACGTCGTCTCTGTGTGCGCCTACATCGGTGTGTGAGGTGTCCCTGGACGCAGGAGCTGTGCTGGGATCCAATGTTTGGATTCCTCCACAGCAGAGATGGGGCTGTGCCTCAGCCTCTACTCCGACGTGTGGGTGCTCATGGGCCCCTTTTCTCTGCCCACTGACCCATGGGGGCCCTTCCCTCCCTTCGCTGCCTGGGCACATGGGGCACAGGCATGGGACAATGACAGCAGGTCGGGGAACAGGGCTACGGCAGACAGGAGCAGCCAGAGGGGCAGTGCCAGCTCCTCCTAGCAGTGGGGCAGACGGCAGCCTGGTGCCTTTCCGCCCCGCCAGCCTCACCCTCTCCTGCCCGGGGGCAGAGGCTTTCTGCATCTCACAGAAACCAGATTCTCCCCAGAGATAAAATCCTGTCGCCTTTGTTTTGTGGAGAAAAGACAACATCAGCTCCCGGCCAAACAACAGAGTCGTTAAGCAAAGGCATCTCCGGGCAGGGGCTCGGAGCCACATCCCGCAGCTGGAATGAGGAACCAGCTGGTGTCCTGGCCCCTGGGGTGCTGTCTCCCTCAGGGCTCAGCATTCCTCCCAGGACCAGAACCAGATCCACCAGCACTCAGCATTTCCCCAAGGACTACAGCAGCTTCCCCAGGACTCAGCATCTTCCCCACACACCCCCTTCCCCCACCCAAGACCTTCCCCAGGGCTCAGCATTTCCCCGGGAATCACAGCATCTGCTCCAGGAGTACCGCATCCCTCCAGAACCACAGTACTCCCCGCAGGGGACCCCAGCATCCCATGAAGGACCTGCAGCGTACTGGGGTGGCTGTGAAGCTTCTCAGCCCCACCAACACCCCACATCCCATAAGGACTCACAGACATATCCCAGAAATAAACAAGCAAGGGGGAATCTGCAGCCCTGGAGTGGCAGATTCTGGGGGGGCAGCAGGTACATGGCCCCAGAACTTGGGCAGACAGGATGCCCACGGGCATGGCCGGGCAGGGATCGGTGCCAGGGCCCCGGGGCTGGGAGCAGGCACAAGAGGGGGTGTAATGGTGGGGGTGTGGGAACGCTGCCTCAGGAAACCAGCAGGATTTACTGGGCTACACACTAAATCCCCCTCACAAAAGGGGCCTGTTCGTGCGGACAGGATGCTGGTGGCTCAGCCACACTTGTTTGGCCAGCAGAGCCTGGCGGATTAAGGACAATTGGTTCAGCCCTGACAGAAAATACCAGGAATGTTAAACAATAAAAACTGCCTCCAGTTGTCGTGGGGCTGCTTCCCTGCCCAGCCATGGCCTCGGCTGCCCTGTGCCTGGCAGAGCTGGCTCAGGCACAGCCCATGTACCGGCTGCTGCAGCTTTTGGGGGCTCACTGGGGGATGCAGTGGTGCCTGAGGATGGGCTGAGGGCCTTTTCCACAAATTGGGGCAGGCAGGTGGGCACAGTGCTGGGCACAGCCAGGACCCTGTGGGCTGCATGGTGTGGGTTGTTGGGCTGTGGGTAGCAGGCACTGCCTGTACCTGTGGCAAGCCTTTTAAATGAGCAGGGAGTGAGTGAGGCTTTGGCAGGGGATGGCAGGTCCCTGCTCACAGTGTCCCCTTCTGCCTCCCTCCTTCCCTTTGGTATTAAACATTAGCAAACCCACCTATGCCTCCCCCTGTGAAATTGGCTGTGGCCCCAGGGAAAGGGCAGAGCAGGGTGAGCAAGAACTGCCCACCCTCTGTGCTGCCCTCAGCACAGAAACCCTGCTGTGGTGTGAGGTGGGGCAAGCTGGGCACAGCCCCTCTCCGTGCTCAGTCTCAGTCCCAGCAGGGATCTGGGCAGCCCCTGTGGGCAGCTTGGGCAATTTGCCCTTCAGCGTGTGAATGCCCCATTCAGGGCTGTGCGAAATGCATTGGTTCTGGCACATTACAGGACAGCTGGGATCCTTCCCGGGCAGGCAGGCTGCCGGCACAGGCAGGTTTCACACCTGCCAGGGGGCTGTCTGCCCCCGCCCGCCCTGCTGCAACGGGGGGCTCCTCCCAGCAGAGAGGGGAGCTGGGCTGGAGATGGAGGCTGCAAGCATGACAGTGGAGTGGGATCCCCCCTGCAGCCCTGTGAAAAGGAGGGGACACCAGGATGGCTCTGAAAGCTGTTGGGCTCCCAGCACATACAATTCACAACACCCAGGGTTGTGTCAAGTCCCAAGTTCTGTGTCTCCTGTGACCCCAGACCCGGGCACCACCACAGCAGCAGCCAGAATTTAGGGATTCTCTTTCCAGCTGCCCTGGGTCCAGGTCCTGCCCCACAGCACCTGGCAGCCCCATCACCTTGGGCTGTTTTGGGGCAGGCTGTGCCAGAGAGCCACCTTCCATGCTGGAAGAGGCAGCTTCCAGGCGGGGGGCTGTGAGTGCAGCTGGGAGCTGAAGGAGGAAACCAGATCCTGGGGCTAACGGCCGGCAAAGCCTGGCCCTGGATGAAACCCTAGACCCAGGGAGCAGGCTGGCAGGAGGGGGTGAGACAGCTGCAGCCCTCCTTGCCCACGCTGCCATCATTGCTGGGCACCACAGGGCAAGGGGGGGCAAAACAGGCATCAGAGAGCAGGGGCTGGAGACCCCCAGCTTGTGCTCCCACAGGCTTTGGGGAGACAGAGCCCATAACTCACTTTAATCCAGAGTGCTGGGCCGGCCTGGGCAGGAGGGTGCGGGGGGTCCCCAGTGCGTGGGGCTGGGCCCCAGAGCACTTTCCCAGCCTGGGAGCCCATGGCAGTTGGGGGATCAGTTTCAGGGCAGTGCTGGTAGTGCAGTTCACGGTGGCTTAGTGCAGCAGTGGCTAATGGGGAACAGATGCAAGGGTGCTTTGTGCTGGAGCAGGCTTGGAGGCACAGGAGTGGGGACATCACTTCCTGCACCTGTGGCACTGTCTCTGTGTCCCCCAGGAGTGACTGCAGGCCCTGAACTGGCTGGAGCAAGGAGGCAGCAAGGAGGCAAACCCTGACCTGCCCTCCAAGCTTAGGTGAGCCCTTTGTGCTCCAGAGCAGCCCAGAAACTGCACCGGGGTGTATTCCAAAAAAATAATTTATCAGGTTGAAATTTCATGTACATAAATATTCATCTCTGTGGCTATGTACAGATGCAGCAGGAGCCTGGCAGCAGTGGGGCTCCTGCCCAGAGACACTTCCACTGAAGCACTGGCCAAAGCCCATCTCCCTGGGCAATGGCATGGGCATCCCAGGCAGTGCCCACATGGAGAGGCTCTGGCTCCTGCTGCCCCACAATACCAGGCACATCTTAGCCAGGGCTGATGGCTCAGTGCCCAAAAGGAGCCTGGGGAGAGGGACACTCTGCCCTGGTGCTGTGGCTCAGGGCCCTGCCCACCCACTGCTCAGCCCGGACAAAGCAGGCACCTTTGGGAACCCGGACCCCCTCCCTGCAAGGGCAGAGGTGGCTTCAGCATCACCCTTCCCTGCCCTCCCTTAAGTCCTCACGCTGGGGTAGGAGAAGAGGTGAGGAGCCAGCGGCAGTGGGTCGTGGGTGAAGACGGAGTCATCAGAGGAGCAGGAGCTGGCAGTGTCCTCACAGGAGGGCGAGTACTGCTCGAAGGGCATGGAGAGGTCCAGGTACTGCAAGGAGGGATGGTGCCATGACCACCAGTGCTGTCAATGCCCACACTGCCCAGCCCTCACCCAGCAGACTCCCCTCCTCTCACCTCCTCTGAAACAGCTGCCAGGATCTTGTCCAGCCCCTCCACGAGCTGCTTGAAGGTGGGGCGCTGGGAGGGCACGGCGTGCCAGCACTCCCTCATCAGCATGTACCTGGGGACAAGGGGGTGTTAGCAGGGTCTCACCGTGCCCCCTGCCCACCCACCTGGCTGGTACTCACAGCTCATGGGTGCAGTTGGATGGCCGGTCCATGCGGTGCCCCTCCTTCAGCAGCTTGAACAGCTCCTCCACAGGGATGCCAGGGTATGGGGAGCCCCCCAGTGTGAAGATCTCCCACATCAGAATCCCAAAGGACCACCTAGGATCACACATAGCAAAGGAGGGTCAAATACATCCTAGGGCTCTCCCCCAGCCTCACTGCACTCTGCACTGTTCCCACAAAGTATCCCCATTCTGCTATGAGGACCCTCCAGTACATGCATAACCCCACAGTGCTGCCTTGTCCCACACCAACAGCATCCTCAACCCACACCCAGCAGACCCTCATTCCCCTGAGGACTCACACATCGCTCTGGTGGGTGTAGACACGGTCAAACAGGGCTTCGGGGGCCATCCACTTCACTGGCAGGCGACCCTAGGAGAGCAACCCCTTGCTCAGCTCAGCCCTGGTGGGGGTCCCTGTGCCCCTGTCCCAGGAGCCCCACTCACATTGCTGGTTTTCTTGTAGTAGTCGATGTCGTGAACGTCCCTGGCCAAGCCAAAGTCGGCGATTTTCATCACGCTCTCCGCTGTCACCAGCACGTTGCGGGCAGCCAGGTCACGGTGGATGCACTGCCAGGGGGAGCATCACCCGCAGGGGTGTGACATGGTGACTCCAGCTCCAGATATTCCCTTCAAACACTGAAATCACTGTTTCCCTGCCACACACCCCCCAGCACCTCTGCAGTGGTGGGGCCATCCCATCACCGGGCTGGCTGCAGTGACAGGCACACCGGGGGGGCCACATACACTTCCCCATGAGGTGGGTCAGGCTTTTTGAGTCCCATATTTTTGGGGAAGTACTGCCTTGAGCTTTGCTGGATGGGGCTGGGAGGTTCTGGAGAGCCTATGGGAATTGGCTGGGCTCCCTTTCCACAGGGACTGTGGGTTCACCAGGGATACACAGCTCCTCTGTCGCCACCATGCCCTCCCCAGCTGTGCCCAGCACAGGTAGCCATGCAGGCCATGCCAGCCATACCCGTTTGGACTCCAGGTACTCCATGCCACGGGCCACCTGGTAGACGCAGGAGACCAGATCCTTGAAAGAGAGCTGCTCCTCAGGCATTGCCATGACATCAAAAGCGTAGTCAGGTGTCGGGGGGCGGCGGGCACGGAGGTACTCACGCAGGTTGCCCTTCGCAGCAAACTCCACAATCACGTACAGTGGCCCTGGGAAGGGTGGCCGCTTGCTCAGCCCCTGCCTGGCCTTGTCCCCTCCCAGTTAGCCACTGACCCAAGTGCCTGCATCCCTGGTCCTGCTCCATGCCCATGCCCTGCCCAAACCCTGCCTGCACAGCCCCCTCACCATCCTGTGTGCAGACTCCCAGGAGGTTGATTATGTTCTTGTGTCTGTCCATGAGCTTCATCATCTCCATCTCGGATATGAGGTCAGCCAGGTCCTTGTCAGTGGCATTGTCTAGGGAAGGAGGGCTGTGTCATGATGCCAGCTGGGTGGCACCCCTGCCCAGCGCTGATGCCACCTCTGCTCCCAGGACACTGGCACAGAAGCCATTACCTTTCAGCATTTTGACAGCCACGGTGACAGCTCTGTCTGGCCGGTCTCTGTCTATGCCATAAGCCTCTGCCCGCACCACCTGGCCAAAGCAGCCTTCCCCCAGGGGCTTCCCCAGCACCAGCCTGGCAGGGACAAGCAGAGCCATGAGAGATCACAGGGATGGCCTGATGGTGGCCAGAGGCCTCCCCATCCACCACCTGCATGCTGCTGTCCCTGGGGCAGCTGGGGAGAGCAGCCCCTGTCCCTGCCCTGTAGAACCGTACTTGTCCCGGGGGAACTCCCACTTGGCATCAAGGGGCAGGTCCAGCTCCATGACACCAGCCAGCATTGGGGCACAGCTGGAGGAGAGACGGGTGACCCGCATCAGGGATGTGCTGGACTTCCCGGAGGAGCTGGAATCCAGGGAGAACTGTGGAGAGAGACACAGGTCCTCAGCCATCCATCCAATCCCATGCTCCAGGGCCCAACAAAGATGCAACAGAAAAGCAGAGATCTCACTTGGAGCAATGGGGTGAGGGAGCTGCAGGGGGAAGCGGGAAGGGCAGCCCCAAGGCTGGCAGCAGGGTAAGGTGTGATGGGCACAAGCGGCACTCCTGGAGCCCATTGGTCACCAAGGTCCCCCTGCATTACTAGAGCTCAAGTTTGGTACCCACCTGTCGGATGAGGGGGAATTTGGAGAGCTTGTGGACTGCCATGGGCTCCAGGTGCTGCTTGCTCGACTGAGTCTGCATCCGGCACAGCACCACAATAATAATGGCCATGGCCATGGCCAGTGAGCCCGAGGTGTAGATGATGATGTCTGTGTACTTGGTCTCAGGGGCCTCAGCTTCCCGCACCAGCTCCTCTTCTGCAGGGAGTGAATGAGTTGGCCTGAGGCATGGCCTCTGTGTGCTGGGGATCCCAGACCCCACACGAGGACCCCACCCCTACCTGGCAGGACAGTGAGCCAGGCAGACTGGTAGGAGAGGCCGATAGAGTTCCCTGCCAGGCAGGTGTACTCGCCAGCATCCTCCATGGACACATTGCGCAGGTACAGCACCTCCACCTCAGAGCTGTTGATATCTGCAGTCTGTCAGAGAGGGATGGATGCTCAGCATCCCTCTTCCTCGGGGAGCTCTGTGCACCCCTGTCACCACTTTAGCATGGGTGTCTGGGACCTGAGTGCTTCCAGCCTGTGTTACCTTGAGCACTTGCACATAGGGGACCCCGTCGGGGCCGTAGTTGCTGCCATTCACTTCAATGTGCTTCAGCCACTGGATGTGGGGCTGGGCATCACTGTAGACCTTGCAGAAGAACTCCACATCGCTGCCCACCAGGGCTGTGGTGTTGGCAGGCAGCCCAGCCTGCAAGATGGGCCTGTGCGGGGACCTCTCTGCGCACAGGGAGCAGAGCAGTGTCACTGACATGGTGGCCCAGAGCACAGGCTCCTTTCTCCCTCCTTCTCCACCCACCAAGGAGCCCTTCCCAAGCCCTAAAAGAAACCAGTGCAACCCAAGCCTGGTCTCCATCCCATGTCCCTGGGTTGTGAGGGACATGTGAGCTGCACCAGTGGATAGACCACGAACAGAGACTCCTGCACCCCTTTCCCTGACCCCACCAGGCATGGGGAAGCCCAGATCAGCACCAAGCTGAGGAGCCCTCACCCAGCACGTCCAGGAGGTAGCTGTAGCGGATGCTGCCAAACCTGTTTTCCACTAGGCAAGTGTAGTTGCCGCGGTCAGAGGGCACCACGCTCTCCATCACCAGGCTCCAGTGCTGGTGCCGGAGCTGCAGAGGGGCAGGTAAGGCAGTGAGGTGAGTTGGGGAGGAGGGATCCTGGGAGGGAAGCTGTGGTGGGAGGAGCTGGCCCGTACCCGGATGCCCCCGATGCGGTGCTCCCCTCGGAACTCACGCCCATTCTTGAACCAGCGGATGCTGGGGCTGGGGCTGCCTGAGGCCGGGCAGCGGAACTTCACCGTGTTCCCCGCAGGGACTGCGTACAGCTTCTTGTCCATCCGGTGTGGGTGAGTCCAGTAAGGGGCTGGGGACATGCAGGATGTACAGTGGGAGGGGCTGTGCAGGGAGCAGGAGGCAGCAGTGCCCCTGCCCCTGGTTCTGCCCCTCCTGCCCTCTCCTGTAGTGACCCGGTGTGGTACTGACCTCTGTGCACATAGACTGACTCCTCATTTCGGTCTCCGTGGGGACTGTCCCCATCACTATCTTCATCATCATCACCTGACGCCAGGGAGTCTGCAAAGGGAACCGGGTTGAGAGGGACATCCCTGCCTGCAGGGCGGGGTGGGCAGTGGCTGCCTCACTGCCCCGGGGGTAGCTGGGTGCTGCCGGGGCTCCTACCCACGACAGAGATGGTGAAGTTGCGCAGGACCTCTCCAGTTCCCCGTGCCCGGCACACGTAGAGCCCTGAGTCCTCGTAGGCAACTTCTGAGATCTCCAGCAGGCCCTGATGGAGATGGATGCGACCCCCCGAGACGAGTGTCCGGGACTCCTTGTACCAGACCACACTGGCACCACTCTGATTGGCGTCACAGTACAGCTTCAATGTGTTGCCCGGGTCCAGGAGGAGATGTTCATCTTCTGACTCCAGCAAGGGTCTCTCAAATAGCTCTGGAGAGATGTGGTGAGCACCCACCCCAGCACTCACCCCTCCCTGACAGCAGGACCCCTCCTGGTCTCAGGGGCCTCAGCTTCCCGCACCAGCTCCTCTTCTGCAGGGAGTGAATGAGTTGGCCTGAGGCATGGCCTCTGTGTGCTGGGGATCCCAGACCCCACACGAGGACCCCACCCCTACCTGGCAGGACAGTGAGCCAGGCAGACTGGTAGGAGAGGCCGATAGAGTTCCCTGCCAGGCAGGTGTACTCGCCAGCATCCTCCATGGACACATTGCGCAGGTACAGCACCTCCACCTCAGAGCTGTTGATATCTGCAGTCTGTCAGAGAGGGATGGATGCTCAGCATCCCTCTTCCTCGGGGAGCTCTGTGCACCCCTGTCACCACTTTAGCATGGGTGTCTGGGACCTGAGTGCTTCCAGCCTGTGTTACCTTGAGCACTTGCACATAGGGGACCCCGTCGGGGCCGTAGTTGCTGCCATTCACTTCAATGTGCTTCAGCCACTGGATGTGGGGCTGGGCATCACTGTAGACCTTGCAGAAGAACTCCACATCGCTGCCCACCAGGGCTGTGGTGTTGGCAGGCAGCCCAGCCTGCAAGATGGGCCTGTGCGGGGACCTCTCTGCGCACAGGGAGCAGAGCAGTGTCACTGACATGGTGGCCCAGAGCACAGGCTCCTTTCTCCCTCCTTCTCCACCCACCAAGGAGCCCTTCCCAAGCCCTAAAAGAAACCAGTGCAACCCAAGCCTGGTCTCCATCCCATGTCCCTGGGTTGTGAGGGACATGTGAGCTGCACCAGTGGATAGACCACGAACAGAGACTCCTGCACCCCTTTCCCTGACCCCACCAGGCATGGGGAAGCCCAGATCAGCACCAAGCTGAGGAGCCCTCACCCAGCACGTCCAGGAGGTAGCTGTAGCGGATGCTGCCAAACCTGTTTTCCACTAGGCAAGTGTAGTTGCCGCGGTCAGAGGGCACCACGCTCTCCATCACCAGGCTCCAGTGCTGGTGCCGGAGCTGCAGAGGGGCAGGTAAGGCAGTGAGGTGAGTTGGGGAGGAGGGATCCTGGGAGGGAAGCTGTGGTGGGAGGAGCTGGCCCGTACCCGGATGCCCCCGATGCGGTGCTCCCCTCGGAACTCACGCCCATTCTTGAACCAGCGGATGCTGGGGCTGGGGCTGCCTGAGGCCGGGCAGCGGAACTTCACCGTGTTCCCCGCAGGGACTGCGTACAGCTTCTTGTCCATCCGGTGTGGGTGAGTCCAGTAAGGGGCTGGGGACATGCAGGATGTACAGTGGGAGGGGCTGTGCAGGGAGCAGGAGGCAGCAGTGCCCCTGCCCCTGGTTCTGCCCCTCCTGCCCTCTCCTGTAGTGACCCGGTGTGGTACTGACCTCTGTGCACATAGACTGACTCCTCATTTCGGTCTCCGTGGGGACTGTCCCCATCACTATCTTCATCATCATCACCTGACGCCAGGGAGTCTGCAAAGGGAACCGGGTTGAGAGGGACATCCCTGCCTGCAGGGCGGGGTGGGCAGTGGCTGCCTCACTGCCCCGGGGGTAGCTGGGTGCTGCCGGGGCTCCTACCCACGACAGAGATGGTGAAGTTGCGCAGGACCTCTCCAGTTCCCCGTGCCCGGCACACGTAGAGCCCTGAGTCCTCGTAGGCAACTTCTGAGATCTCCAGCAGGCCCTGATGGAGATGGATGCGACCCCCCGAGACGAGTGGCCGGGACTCCTTGTACCAGACCACACTGGCACCACTCTGATTGGCGTCACAGTACAGCTTCAATGTGTTGCCCGGGTCCAGGAGGAGATGTTCATCTTCTGACTCCAGCAAGGGTCTCTCAAATAGCTCTGGAGAGATGTGGTGAGCACCCACCCCAGCACTCACCCCTCCCTGACAGCAGGACCCCTCCATATGCCCATCTTAGTGTGGAGAGCATGTGATGTGACACAGCCCAGAGCCTGGCTCTGCCGCCTCAGAAGCGGGTAAGGGCTGGACTCTGCCCTGAACACAGGGACACGGTTTCCCCAATGGCATGTCCCCGTCCAAGGCCACATATGCCACTATCCTTCCACCACTCCCAGTGGCTCAGGGTGCTCTGGCTTGCTCTGCCTTTCTGAAGGAGGGTAACAAACCCCTCCAGACACCCAGCGTCAGAGCGCTACATGCCCCAAGCACGGCTGGGACCCCTACAGCCGGGTTGTCCGTGGCCGTGCCCAGGCTGGCATTGGAGCCCAGCTTGCAGCAGCATGTGCACGTGGAGGGCAGAAACAACCTGGCCGCCAGCACAGCAATCCCACGGCAGCTCGACTGCCCGCGTGAAGGAGCCTGGAGCACACAAGTGTGTCTCCAGCCCAGGTCATGGCCAGCACAGGAGGGATGTGGGGCAGCTGGTCTCTGGTCCCCGGGGACGCTTCTCCCGCACCTCAAGGCACGGAGTGCCCGCATTTCGCCAGGAGTCACACACAGCAGCCACAGCCCAAAGCGGTCTCGCAACCCCTCTCTGCCACGCGTGTCCCCGCGAGCCAAGCCCCC
>NW_005054308.1:9181151-9182134 GCF_000277835.1 Geospiza fortis | reverse complement strand
GGCCCCCTCCATCCCGGCTCCGCCGATGCAGCCTCCCCTCACGGGTGGGGAGCACAGGGGGCTGCAAAACACCCGGGGCTGCTCCCCTGTGCTGTCCTCCAGGCGTGGGGAGCAACAGATGGGACAGGGGGCAAGGCCACCCCGTTTCCCCCCGATTGCTGGGAGTAGGAGCACTCCAGCCCCAAGCAGGTGTGGTGACCCAGGCTGGGCGCTGAGCGTTGCTGGGTGCCCAGCAGCCCACACGCTAATTGTGCCATAATTAGTTGTAGCCTTATCGCTGTCAGTGCCATAAAGTGGCTGTGACCCTCATTAGGAGCCCATAACGGAGCGCCATAAAACGTGGCTAAGGTGCGAGCCAGCGCTGGAGCGGCCTAATCCAACCCATAAACACTTCGCCCTCACCTTCCCTATGCTGTTGCCTGTGCTGGGGCAGGCAGACCCCACCATGCCCGGGCCTTGCTTCTTGTTGGCCCATGCAAGACCCCTGGGCACTGGGGGAAGCCTGGCCTCAGACACTCTGAGCTGGTGTGATCCCAAGGAACAATGTCCCCTGAGCATCCTGCTGCCATCCCCCAGTACATGGCCAGGGTCTGGCCCCAGAGCTGCTCTCCTTTCCTGTATCGCCGTCTGGTTGGCCACCTGCTTTCCAGCCAGACCTTCCAGGGCTGTGCTGAGCCCCATACACAGCCTTGCCCATGCCGGGTGTGGATCTTGAGGCCCTGTGAATGGGGTACACTGTCACTGTCACCCCTCATTTTGTAGGGCCACACTGTGAGTCCCGGGCATAGCCTTGTCCATGCTGCTCTGCTGTGCCAAACCATCCAGCATGACACGGTTTCGCTGTGAGGTCTGGTTGGTGCTACAGTCTCCCATAGCACCATCCACCCTGTGCTGCTCCCCATCTGGAGTACTGGTGTCCCTTTGGGGTGCAGAGGTGCACAGAGCAGTCCCGGGGGCCAGCAGCCCCCAGCAGCTGTTCATTC
>NW_005054308.1:9180629-9181141 GCF_000277835.1 Geospiza fortis | reverse complement strand
CGGACAAGAACATCAATTTCACGGAGCAGCGGCCGCCCCTGCAGAGTTCACAGCGTGCCGGAAGCACAGAAAAATGTTGGGTTCAGCTCAATTCGAACCAAAACCAAATTAAAACCAGAGAGAAGGGGATGTTCCCAGTACTGGGAACACCAGGGAGAGCTGGGACTCCGGGGAGTCTGTGGGAGCTGCAGCCTGGGATGAACATGGAAGGATTCCGTGTATCCCAGGGTTCCTCAATGCTGGGTGGAAGAAGGGCAAGCAGACCAGTGTGGGCACGTTGCCCAGTGTCACACTGAACATCCCCACTGGGCCAGGACAATGCCAGGAACAGGCCAGGGCTTGGCGGGGCTCTGCTGTAGGCGGCTGGGAACTGGTCACCTCCCTGCCGTGGGGCAGTGCTGGGCTGGGCTGCCTGGCTTGATTTATAGCAGCAACTGACGGCAAACAAAAAGCCCTTCACAGCAGCCCAGCCGCACCGCCTGCCACCCGCTGCCGGCAGCACCACACCGGCC
>NW_005054308.1:9170850-9180592 GCF_000277835.1 Geospiza fortis | reverse complement strand
CCCCCCGCTGCCAGCAGCACCACAACAGCCTCTGCCATGCCAGCAGCTCAACAAGGGTGGATTGTGCCAGCACAGCACTCTGTGCTGTGGGTGCACCCCTGCCCCAGCACCCTCCTCTGGTGCCCCTGTCTCCCCCAGCTCATGGGCTGCCCCCATCACTGTGGCACAAGCAATGTGTGACCCGTGGTTACTTAGCTCAGACACAGCGGGGTGCCCAGAGATGAAGTGTGTTCTCAGAACTCCACAGATGGTGCAGAGGGATCCCTCTTGCCCCATGTCCCATTGGGAGAGACGACCCCTCGGCCAGACCCTTGGCCTTGCTTACGTGTGCAGGGCCCCGCGGCAGTGAGCACGCACAAGGGGCCGGGCGCCGGCATGCTGGGGCTCCATCCTCCCGCCCCTGCCCCTTCCCCCAGGCAGTAAATCATCCCCACTCTCCTCATGAAAGGCCCACGCAGCACGGTGGCTCCTGTGGGGGCCAGAGCCTGGGGGGCTCTTTCCTCCTGGAAGTTTCTCTTGGCCTCCCCTGAACGGCTCTTGTTTGGGGCACTGAAGCCCCAGCTCACTGTACCCTGTATGTGCATAGGATCTGAGGCTGAGCAGGCTCACCCCATGGGCTGGGGTGATGTGAACCTTCTGGCACTGAGGGAGTGGATCAGCCCTGGAGCAAGGGGTGAGCCCCAGCACAAGAGCTTCCAGCTCCAAGCAGTTCCATGGGCTTCAACGTGGTAGCTTCCAGCCCCAGCCACAACCTGCTGCCCTCATATCAGTGGGCACCCGCTGAGGAAGGCAGGGGGCAAGCGGGACAGGCAGGCAGCTGCCCCAGACTGGGCATGGCGCTCTGCAGGGGCTGGGTCCTGCCCTGGAGGCAGGCAGCCAGGTTTGGGGCAGTGCGTCCCACCAGGCCCTGGTCTTGCCTGCCCATCCTTATCTCCGGCTGGGAGGGACTCATGGAGCAACCCAGCTCAGTTAAGGTTTAACCAGGCAGAACTTGGCAAACATAAACCTGCTGCTCCCTCTGGGGAGCCAAGAATGTGGGGCCCAGTGCAGGGGCTGCAGGACAGGGACACCAGAGGCCCAGGCTTTGTCTAGCCCCCAGCATGGCACAGGAGCATCCACAGATCTGGGCAGTGAAGGCTGAGCAGGGAACATACAAGTTGAGGGTGATATGGCAGGAGGGTGGGCAGTGTCATGCCTTGTCCCACTGCAGCCCTGCCACCTCTTCCTGTCCTGGCTGTGTGGGGGAGTGCTGCGGTCACAGCTGGCAAAGGGAATGAGGTGCATGGGGCCAGAATGTGTCCTGCTCCCCGTGGGGACATGGCACACATTGTGTGCAGGGTTGGGCACCACAGTGCTGATCTATGGGCCAAGAAAGCAGGAGCTTTGCTCACCAGCCCGGTCCCCTGTACAACATTGGGGGGTCAGCCCAGTAAAGCAGCAGCCATGGCAAGGAACTGCAAAGCAAGAACGGGGCCACCCCAATCTTCCCACCCCCTAATTGTAAGCAGGCACCCGGTCCTGACTCCACATCTGCACTTGATTTACTCAATGGAGCCTCAGGGGCCACGAGGGATGGCAGTGGCTGGGGCTGTGGCCAGGGCTGAGCTTCTCCGGGCTGAAGCAGGGACCCTGGGTGTGCTCCTGCAGGAGCAACTGGCTCCACAGAGCTGGCTGCAGCCTGGGCAGGGGACTGTGGTGCTTCTGTGGAGGATGTGACTGGTGGGTGGCTCTATGCTCTGTCCTGTGCCTGCCAGCCCAGAAGGCAATGGAGTTCAGACTGGCGAGGCAGCCAGAGCTCTGGCCCAGGGCAGGGAGGAGCAGAGCTGGGCCAACAGCACCAACACCAGGGCACACCTAGGGACAAGGGCCACGCTCCATCCTCAGCCTCCCGGCTGTGTGGGTGGCTCTGGTCCCACAGCCAGGCTCCAGGTCCCCTCCTGTCATGCCTGGGGGTGCCCATGGGTGTTGGTGTGCCTCTGAGAGCAGTCCAGCAGCAGAATGGGCAGCCCACTAGAGGGGACAGGGAGAAGGTGCCACTACCAGCTTGCTGCCAAACCCTCCTTACACCAGATAGACACTTCCTCTCACACCGCACCCACCTTCACAGGAAGCAATTACACAATGAAAACTACTCTAAGGGAGTGAAGTATTTGCTGTCTAGCAAGTCTCTTCCAGCTGGATCCTTTTCCTGACAGATTCAGTCCCCGTTCTGCTCAACGGGTGTATACAGGAGGGTAGGGCTTTGCTTATCCAGAGGGATAATGAAACCATTGTGGGCTGGCAAAGGATGTGCGTTCTGGGGCCACCAACAACTCCAAGAATAGTGCTGCAACTTGCTCTAGAGGTCTTGGCTGAAGTAACTGTAGCCTCCTGGGCCAGTTGACTCTTCCCGGACATACTGTTGTGGCGGGAACGGTCCGACAACCGGCACTGCTCCAGGCATCCTGCACATTGAAGGGAGCAAGAGAAAGGAAAAGGAGACAATGTCACAAATGCTCTGAAATGTGCCAGCTGCAATCACTGCTCAGCAGGCAAGGCTGTCAGCAGAGCAACAGCCTACTGCAGCCAAGGCAACAACTTGCCAGGAAATCTTCCAAGTGAATCCTTGCTCTCTGTGCCTGTGTGTAAACAGACACCTTTAGCATGGCAGAATTAGCTGCGGCAGAGCTCAAGGACTGCTAAAGAGCTCCCATTACAAAGCAAGCATCCTGCCTCTCTGCAGGCTGCAGAAGGTGGAAGAGGACTGCACAGCTGAATCCAGAGCAGCATTCTGAAAGGGAGCTGTGTGGCTGCAACAGCTCTGACAACAGCAGTGTCCTTAAAGAGAACATTAATGTGTGTGTGTTGGAAACATGTTACCTCTCTAGAACGGGATACTTCCTATACACTGATCTAGTTGTGCTGTTCAAAAGCTGAACTTCCCTGGGATGAAAGATGTCTTCCCATCAAGTACTCCCCAGAGCTCAGGGACCAGGAGGCTGTTATTCCATAGACAGGCAACAAGAGATTCCAGTTTTCTTCCTGTCCCTTCTGGGGAATTTGGCTAGGAGCCTGCCTTCCCTTCAGGTAGGATTTCCTAATACCTCTTCCTTTTAAGAAGCTTTCTAACCAACCCAGGCTCATTACTGTGCCTCTTTAAGTGAAGGCTCTTAAATTAATGATTGGCAGTCTCCAGAACAAGTATTTTTGGTATTAATCATCTGGCAGCATAATTTTTTTCAATTAATAATATATGCAGGGGATGCCATTATTTAACTTGCCAGCTGTAAGAGTGAGTTCAGCAATACAGTCCAGGTTTCTGGAGCGTGCTGACTATATGCCAAATTTTAAAACAAGCAATCCCAAAGGAGATTAGAATTGCAAGCAGATCTCCACTGAGCCAGTCCTTAATTAAATTAAAATCTCAGTTGTTAAGAGAAACTGTGTTTAATAGGTGTCAGGTTCACTGCAAAGGTCTATGCTGAGCTGAACGATTAGGAACCAAAAGCAACCGAAGGCAATTCCACCGCGGCAGCACGACCGGGCTGTCTGCAGAGGGAGCTCCTGGAGCAGCGTCAGGACACACAGAGAGAGCCTGCACAGACCCTGCTGTTCTGTTTGGAAGTCAGCTGGAAACACGTGCTCAAAACTGCATTTTAGGTTATATTTAGGCCATCGATTTGAACAGTGAGGCTGGAAACACACTTAGACAAGAACATTACTTACTGATTCTTGTGTTTGAAGCCACTGATGTGAGCTTGGTACTGCTCTATGGAGTTCAGCACTATGTTACATGTGCTGCAGGGGTAGCCCTTCCCAGCTGAAACAGACAGCAATGTTAGCACACACAGCTAGCCAATCCCCGTGCCTGAGCTAGAAACAAGCAAGATACTCAATCACCTGATTTATTAAACCCTAAACAAAGAAAAATAACAGTCAACAATCTGACCAGGCAGGGAGACCACAGAATCCCACTACCCCACTGTGTATCAGCCAGTTATTGCAAGGGAATCACTAAGCCAAAAAAGCTTTCCTGATCAGAACATGGTTTGTTCATTGCTAAGAAACACACACATGTTCCCTACAAACAGTTCATGGTATCAGGCACATTAAACTTTTAGATTTGGACCCCAAACCCCAAAGGCTATACTGCCTTTGCAACTCTGTTTCTCTCCCATATTCCCACTTCTGCTCATCTGCACATCTCAAAACAGAAAATAAGAGATACTGAATTTGTAAGCTTATAACATTTCAATAAAAAAGGCAGCCAGGGGAGATTACACCCACTGTCCAGCTCCATAATGCAGCATTTTGCTAAGCCTTGCTGAGGTGCCAACTGAGGATATTAAGCTCTGTCCTCAAGCAGTTTGGTTACAGTCAGTGGATCAGTTAACTGCCAGGAAAAAAAAGTTTCCAACAATAGTGGTACTCGACAGGATCACTGGTTTTGTGTAACATGACAACTCCAGCTGGACTGAAAGTTCAGGAGGTCACAGATACCAAACAGGCAAGTACTGCAGCACAGGAGTCTCTTAACAGGGAAAAATTCTGGCAGTTGTCCTCAAGACATTAAGTGTTCCTGAATTTTGGGACACTGAGGAAGGGCTCTGGTTGGGACTCTCACAAGGAAAACATTTCCTTAAGGTGAAAGAGGAGATGGACCCCAGGAGTGCAGAGCAGGAAATCATTGGGAAGCTCAACTCTGGATGTAGCAGACACTTTGCCACGTGGCTGCTGCACCTCAGATATGTCAGAATCCAGTGGGACACTCGGCTCTCAAAATGGAGCTGGATCTGAGCAGTAAAGGCCAGAGGAGGCCTTCAGGTCTGCTTTCCTGCACCATCAATGTCAAGGTTTCTCTGTTGCAAACCCATCCAAGAGGCGCATGCACAAAGTTGTCTGAACTATACTCCTCAATTCCAAACCACTTTTTCCCAAGGAACTTTAAGCAGGCAACCACCTCAGTGCTGCATTTGCAAAGAACACATCTTCATCTGCTGCAACTCAGGTCCAAGCAGAGAGTTTAGGGACAACTGTGGCTGTTGGCACACAGACACAGGCAAAGAGAGTGGGACAAAACATCCCTGACTGCAGCTCATCTCATGTGAGAAATCCCTGATTATAGCCCAGGCTCTGAAACCCTTCCTGAAGAGCTGAAGTGCCCTGGAGATGTGACTGTACACATTCCCGTTCTGCTGGCACTTCTTGGGACACATCAATCACAGGCAAGGGCACTGCCCACCTACCCAGCCTGCCTGGGCTGGGGCTCCTGCCCCTGTCAGCACCTGAGTCACACTCAAGTGGAACCATTCATCAGACCCCACTAATTAGGTGCAGAGCAGATGGGTAACGTGAGATACTGAGCACCTTTTCCATCTCCCACACGGCCACGCAATGTGGGAGAGAACATTACTTGGCTAATTGAGCCTCATTTGTCATAAGTGCTACCGGTATCTAAAGGTGGCCTGCAAAGAATTAGAATAATTAATCTTCTGCTTGTGTGGGTTTTTACGACAGAGAAAGAAGCCCTTGATGAAGATTTTAAGATGATCTGTCTGCTTATTATTTACCTCAAGTATCCAGCAGGTACTAAGACTTCCTGGCCCAACAGAAGGCTGCTGGGAGGAACAAAGGAGTTTTCTGTGAGTGCCTAATGCTTTCACTGGACTCAGAGGGCTTTCATCACGTACAAGTGCTCATAAGCAGCAGATCATAAACCAAAAGAGTTTTAACTGTCTGCCTAAAGTTCCTCCTTAATAGCTCTGGGGTTTTTTTTCCACATTCCTGCTTGCTCCAGAGAGAGCTGCATTAGTTCATCAGATGGAAGTGCCCACACAGAGGCAGAAAGGCATTCAGGGAGAAATCTTTCTGGCTTTCATGTGCTTTGAAGCAGCAGGTGCAGTTAAACCTATTCCTTCCATCTCTGGCTAGTCCCCTCAAAGACGACTTTTAAGCATCAAATGCCACTTTTATCTTTCCATTTTGGATGCAATCACCTAACTAGAAACAGTACTGGCCAAAATCCCTGGATTATCTGCACAGAGAATAAAAAGGACACGTCCCCGATTAAACACCACCGCACAACACAACCCAAAGCCTGTCACGAGTAGCTACAGTCTAAAACATCTGCTGCCGGGGGTTACAGCATCAACCAAATCAATCTTAGGGTGTATAATCAAGTTCCTCATCACAAGCAATACTCCCCTGCTCCCTCCCCACAGACTCTCATGTCCAAAGGCCTGTCAGACACATTCTGCTTCTCTCCCACCCTGCTCTTCAGCTGGTTATCTGCCTCCCTGTTGAGAACTCACCCATGAAGGATGATGCAGGTGCATCAGGGGTTCGCCCATAGTGTGCCATCAGCTTGTGTTTGGTCTCCTGCTTTCTGTGCTTCTTGCCTACATAGTGCTGTTTTGCCATAAGGGGGTTGTTGAAAGTGGCGTGGCAGAGGCTACAGAACTTGTCCGGGTCAGTAATGTCCTTGTTCTCTTCGTTAGAAGATGCAGTAGAGGTGGGGAGGGCAGCAGGGTGTTTCTGTGGGGGCACTGTTTCTGTAGGGTCAATCCAAACTCCTGGTCAGTCACAGAACTCACAAGCATAAACTAGTTACTTTATTTCCCCCAAATCCACATTAAAACCAGTAACACACTACAGCTAAACCCCAAACCTAGCCAATGTAAAATATCTCAATAAATTAATAATTTTGCTACCTCTTCCCTTAATGCTGCAGAATTTAAAGACATGAGTATGCCAGGAAAACTTTCAGGGTTTAAAAAATCCAACAGATTTGCATATATCTCCTTAACATAAGCATGACTGTATTCAAGAAACACTGGGTATGAATGAGCTTCCACCTGCTGTTATCATCTCCCAGACAGAACATGGGCACAAGCCCTTGCACAGCAAAGGCATTTTGGAAAGGATTCTGGAAGCACCGTGCAGCCACAGGACCTGATCCTGAATTCAGAAGGAGTCTTGCCTGAGACACAGCATAAACATGGGACTAGGTCTGACACAGTGAATCCACAGCGGGAAGCAGCTCTTCTGTGTGGTAGAGAAACCTGCACCCTCTCACTCCAGGGTGCCAAACAGCAGAGTGAGTAACCTGCTAGGGATCAGAGAGTTCCTCTCACCAAAGGCACACACCAGACTGCTCAGTGAACATCTTCCTGCAGGCTCCTATCATACCTAAAAGCAAGGGCTCCAAAGAACAAGAAGATCCTGGAGGTGGCTTTGCTGTGCACATATTTTAGCAAAGTCATGAAGACATGCTGGGACAGACATCTGCCTGGAAGATCCCAGGAGTCAGGAATCTGGGTGACTCACAAGTCCCCAGCTTGGAATTAGCACAAGCTGCCATCCTCAGGTACACTCAAGGGCTGTGTTTTCCTTCTGTCCTGACCAGCTGCAGCCCCCCTGGCCCATGGCTACCCCTACCTGCCCTGGACAGAGGGTGTCACTCCTCACCCACCAGGCCTTTCTGGCTGCTGGCAAAGGGATGGGACACACAGGCAGCTGCACAGGGGCAGAAAAGGTCAGAACAAGCATATAGTGATGTGTCCTCAGCTGTATTCTCCCACTCCCCAGCAATCTGCAGCTCCTGAGTCTGTGAACCTCAGAGGCCACACTCTTTTAGCTGAGCAGCCCTGGGGAATTTGCTGTATCAGTTTCACCAGTCACTTCAGTCTCTAACATTGAATGAGCATCACACCCTGTGGCAGGCAGTTCTACATCTTAACATCACACACCTGGTCCCTGCATACCAGGATGGGTACAGTGGCTGCTGCCAGCTGCATTTCCCCCAAACAAAGCAAAAAAAGCCCCACACAACCTCTTGCCAAAGCCAGCCCACTGAGCAGGCTGGAACAGCCAGGTCTCTGGAGGTGCACTGCTGGCTTACTCTATTTCATGGCAAAGAGCACACATTCTTACAAGAGCTCACACTTGTGATTCAACAAGCATCTCAAGAGCCCTTTGGGACAACATGAAGGTGCTGCAGACACTCATACCTTCTGCTTTGGGGGCCTGCTGCTTCATGTTCTTGGCATGAGTCTTGCCCAAGTAGTGAGATGTTGCCACGGCCGGAGAAGAGAAGGTCATGTTGCAGATGGGACAGCACTTGTTCCTGTCCTCCCCATTGCTGCCTTCCTGCTTGCTGTCCTGTGCACAGAGAAACACTGAGTTGCAGAGGCTGGGAAGGACCTCTGCAGATCATCCTGTCCAACCTCCTGGTTTTGAGGAGAAACACTACAGTTTGGGGGTCTAAAAAAGATCACCACAGACATTCAGGTGTTAAGTCAATGAAGTGTGACTAGGCAGAACTTCCATGATGCAGCATCGCCCTCTCCCTCCCTGGAGAGCATTCTTGCACCAGATGACTGTTTTTAACCTGTTGGCAAACACTCCAGCCAGAGAGGCAGCCTGGCCTGTTTGGGTTAAGGACAACGTTAAGCCTGTGGCTGCCAAAATTGGACCACACAGCCTTGTCCCCTGCAAGGTGTGAACTGAGCAGCACAAACATCGCTATCAGCTGGGTCATCTGCAACACAACACCAGCTGAGGAGGGAGCAGCAGGCAGTTCTCAGCCTGACACTATGTGCAAAGGCATCTGCTGTTATCCCCCAGCTCCCTGCAAATGCCAGAGTTGGGGATTACAGCTGAAGCAATCATAAAAGTAGAATCTGTTCCCCAAGGGAGTCACAGGGCAGACAGATGGCTGAATGGAACGTGTGGCCTTTAATGACCAGCAGGCTCCAGCTACCAGCTGAGGGAACCTAAATAAGTAAAATAAAGAATGCTCTGGGAAGAGAATTCCTGTGGATGATGAACCCAACATGCTCTGCATGATATGCAATGATTCTCCTGACAAGCTGTTGCTCCTGTTTTTTCTCTGTCATTTCAAGCAAGACTATCAAACAGAGGAGCACACATTTGTTTAAATGGGGAGGGCAGGCTCAAAGAGCAGGGAGGGCAGCAGGAACTGGGACATGGCCTGGTGAAACACCTGCCACTGAGTTTCTCAGTTCTCACAAAGCCCCTTCTGAGAGCATTTCCTTCGTTCACTGACAAGGCTGTGCAACTGCCTTTAGCCCTGCAGGTCTCACAGAGCTGTATTTAGCCCTGGTGGATCCTGCACTCACAGAACATAAGGATGGATCAGGCTGGAAGGGACCACAGTGGCTCACTGGTCCAACCTCTCTGCTCAAGCAGGGTCATCTCTCAGCACTTTGCACAGCATTCTATCCAAACGGTTCTGGAATATCCCCAGTAAGAGGGACTTCACATTTCTGGAATATCCCCATCAGCTGCTCTTCACCGGACTTACCCTCTAGATCTTAAGACACTGTAGACTTTACTTATAGACATTGATCAGCTCTCCTCTCACCTGCTTCACCTCCAGTTTCATCTTCTTCCCGTGGGCACCCTCCTCCCCGCCGTGGATGGACAGGTACCGTCTCACCTTGTTGGCGTGTTTCTTGCTCTGGGGAAACAGAGAAAGCCCCGCTCGGTGCCTGGCCGAGCCCGGGGCTGGGCTGGGGCGGAGGCGGGGGGTTCCCCATTCCTTCCCTGATAGTGACCCAGCCGCTGTGACTCGGAGATGAGCAGGGCGCTGCACACCTTGCACTGCGCCTCGGTGAAAATGTGTCCGTTCTCCCGGATCAGCCGTTCCACTGTGGGGTGAGAGGGGTGAGACACAAAACGGGGGCGTCTGCGGCCCGGTGGGACCCCGCGAGGTGCGGGCCGTCCCTGTTCGGGATGCCCG
>NW_005054308.1:9169442-9170073 GCF_000277835.1 Geospiza fortis | reverse complement strand
TCCGTGGAGATGCCCTGGAACTCCTCCTGGACCGTCCCCTGGGGAGAGGACCCGAAAACCGGAGCTCTGCCTGGGCCGCATCCCCCGAGACCGAGGTGCTCCTGCCTCTCCTGTTCCTCTTGCCAGGCCCGGCTCCCTCCCCTTTTCCTGGGCAGCCCCTGCACGCTCCCTTCCCTTAGGTTTGCCCACCTGTGGCCGATCCCCTTTCCCAGAGCTCACCCCTCTCCCCCTGGGATCCCCCATGCTTCTCCCCAGCCTGTCGAGTATCCCTGACCCCATCATTGTAAATTTCCATGCAATGCCCGAAGGCAGCGGGTTGGGAAAGGGGCAGGACCATGGGTGGGTTCTGGGGCGAGGGTCGTTTTCCCTCCATGTACGGGGTGAAAACATTTTCCTCCCCTGCCCTTGGAGGAGGGAGATGCTGCGGGCTGGACTCGAGGGCGCCGGAGCAGGGAGCATCTCCCAAGAGCTCAGCAGCCTGTGCGGATGCGCCCGGCCGTGCGTGGCCTCTGCAGTGCCCTGTCCCCTCTGTGCAGAGCCAGCTCTATAAACGGATCAATCCTCTAAACAATTTCTCTCTCCCCGGGGCGCTGCCAGCCCTCGTGTCCTGCTCACGGAGCAGCAGCTGGGC